>NW_011888787.1:8677736-8687454 GCF_000151845.1 Pteropus vampyrus | reverse complement strand
CTGCTGCTGCTGCTGCCGCCGCCACTACTGGGAGACCAAGTGGGGCCCTGTCGTTCCCTGGGGACCGGGGGACGCGGCTCATCGGGGACCTGCGCCCCCGTGGGCTGGCTCTGTCCCGCCTCAGCCTCGAACCTCTGGCTCTACACCAGCCGCTGCAGAGATGCTGGGACCGAGCTGACTGGCCATCTGGTGCCCCACCACGATGGATTGAGGGTCTGGTGCCCAGAATCCGGGGCTCACATTCCCCTGCCGCCAGCGGCGGAAGGCTGCCCCTGGAGCTGTCGCCTCTTGGGCATTAGAGGCCACCTTTCCCCACAGGGCAAGCTCACACTGCCTGACGAACACCCGTGCTTAAAGGCTCCACGGCTGAGATGTCAGTCCTGCAAGCTGCTTCAGACCCCCGGGCACAGGGCAGGGGAAAGGTCAGCAGAAGAATCCACGGGAGGGCGTCGGAAAAGGAATGTGAATACAGCCCCCCAGTTCCAGCCCCCCAGCTACCAGGCCACAGTGCCTGAGAACCAGCCAGCAGGTACCTCCGTGGCATCCCTGCGGGCCATTGACCCAGATGAGGGTGAGGCAGGTCGGCTTGAGTACACCATGGATGCCCTCTTTGATAGCCGCTCCAACCATTTCTTCTCCCTGGACCCAATCACTGGCGCTGTAACTACAGCGGAGGAGCTGGATCGTGAGACCAAGAGCACCCACGTGTTCAGGGTCACAGTGCAGGATCATGGCATGCCTCGACGCAGTGCCCTGGCCACGCTCACCATCTTGGTGACTGACACCAATGATCACGACCCTGTTTTCGAACAGCAGGAGTACAAGGAGAGCCTCAGGGAGAACCTGGAGGTTGGCTATGAGGTGCTCACCGTCAGAGCCACAGATGGCGATGCGCCCCCCAATGCTAATATCCTGTACCGCCTGCTGGAGGGGCCTGGGGGCAGCCCCTCGGAAGCCTTTGAGATTGACCCTCGTTCTGGGGTCATCCGAACCCGTGGCCCTGTGGATCGGGAAGAGGTGGAATCCTACCAGTTGACAGTGGAGGCCAGTGACCAGGGTCGAGACCCTGGTCCACGGAGTGCCACAGCTGCTGTTTTCCTATCTGTGGAGGACGACAATGACAATGCCCCCCAGTTCAGTGAGAAGCGCTACGTGGTTCAGGTGCGGGAGGATGTTACCCCAGGAGCCCCGATACTTCGAGTCACAGCCTCAGATAGAGACAAGGGCAGCAATGCCCTGGTGCATTACAGCATCATGAGTGGCAATGCTCGGGGACAGTTTTACCTGGATGCCCAGACTGGGGCTCTGGATGTGGTCAGTCCTCTTGACTATGAGACGACTAAGGAGTATACCCTACGGGTTCGGGCACAAGATGGTGGCCGGCCCCCGCTCTCCAATGTCTCTGGCCTGGTAACAGTGCAGGTCCTGGACATCAACGACAATGCTCCCATCTTCGTCAGCACCCCCTTCCAGGCTACTGTCCTGGAGAGTGTCCCCTTAGGCTACTTGGTTCTCCACGTTCAGGCCATTGACGCTGATGCTGGTGAAAATGCCCGCCTGGAATACCGCCTTGCTGGAGTCGGGCATGACTTCCCCTTCACCATCAACAATGGCACGGGTTGGATCTCCGTGGCTGCTGAGCTGGACCGGGAGGAAGTCGATTTCTACAGCTTTGGAGTAGAAGCCCGAGACCATGGCACCCCAGCACTCACTGCCTCAGCCAGTGTCAGTGTGACCATCCTGGATGTCAACGACAACAACCCAACCTTTACCCAACCAGAGTACACGGTGCGGCTCAATGAGGATGCAGCCGTGGGCACCAGCGTGGTGACTGTGTCGGCCGTAGATCGTGATGCCCACAGCGTCATCACTTACCAGATCACCAGTGGCAACACCCGGAACCGCTTCTCCATCACCAGCCAGAGTGGTGGTGGGCTAGTGTCCCTTGCTCTGCCACTGGACTACAAACTCGAACGGCAGTATGTGCTGGCTGTCACTGCCTCTGACGGCACACGGCAGGACACAGCACAGGTGGTGGTGAACGTCACCGATGCCAACACCCATCGTCCCGTCTTTCAGAGCTCCCATTATACAGTGAATGTTAACGAGGACCGGCCAGCAGGCACCACGGTGGTGCTGATCAGTGCCACAGACGAGGACACAGGTGAGAATGCCCGCATCACCTACTTTATGGAGGACAGCATTCCCCAGTTTCGCATCGATGCAGACACGGGGGCTGTCACTACCCAGGCGGAGCTGGACTACGAGGACCAGGTGTCCTATACCCTTGCCATCACTGCCCGAGACAATGGCATTCCCCAGAAGTCGGACACCACCTACTTGGAGATCCTGGTGAATGATGTGAATGACAACGCCCCTCAGTTCCTGCGGGACTCCTACCAGGGCAGTGTCTATGAGGATGTGCCCCCCTTCACCAGTGTCCTGCAGATCTCAGCCACTGACCGTGATTCTGGCCTTAACGGCAGGGTCTTCTACACCTTCCAAGGGGGCAGTGATGGAGATGGTGACTTTATCGTGGAGTCCACATCTGGCATTGTGCGGACACTGCGGAGGTTGGACCGTGAGAATGTGGCCCAGTACATCTTACGGGCATACGCCGTGGACAAGGGGATGCCTCCAGCCCGCACGCCCATTGAAGTGACAGTCACTGTGTTGGATGTGAACGACAATCCACCTGTCTTTAAGCAGGATGAGTTTGATGTATTTGTGGAGGAGAACAGCCCCATTGGGCTGGCTGTGGCCCGGGTCACAGCCACTGACCCTGACGAGGGCACTAACGCCCAGATCATGTACCAGATTGTGGAGGGCAATATCCCTGAGGTCTTCCAGCTGGACATCTTCTCTGGGGAGCTGACCGCTCTGGTGGACTTGGACTACGAAGACCGGCCCGAATACATCCTGGTCATCCAGGCCACTTCAGCTCCCCTGGTGAGTCGGGCCACCGTCCATGTCCGCCTGCTTGACCGCAATGACAACCCGCCAGTGCTGGGCAACTTTGAGATCCTTTTCAACAACTATGTCACCAACCGCTCGAGCAGCTTCCCTGGGGGTGCCATCGGCCGTGTGCCTGCCCACGACCCTGACATCTCAGACAGCCTGACTTACAGCTTTGAGCGGGGAAATGAACTCAGCCTGGTCCTGCTTAATGCTTCCACGGGCGAGCTGAGGCTGAGCCGGGCCCTGGACAACAACCGGCCTCTGGAGGCCATCATGAGTGTGCTAGTGTCAGGTAAGGAAGGGCCCAGGTGACACTGGGGTAGGGGTGGCCCTTGGGCGAGGGCCTGGGTAGCTGTCCAGGGAGGAACTGCTGACCTGCCACTCTGCCTGGTGCCTGGCACAGAGGTCGAGGGACAGAAGCAGGTTGGGAAGGAGCCCTGGGAGTCCTGGCAGCTGGTACAGGCCCCACCGGTCAGCTCCGGGCTGGGCTGGGCTGCTTCAATCCACTGCTGCTGCACCCCCCGCCACACACACAAAAACACGCGCACGCACACACACACACACACACACACACACACACACACACACACACACACACACCAGCCCGTGACATGCTGGAGGAACTTTTGTGAGGCTGCCTTGGCTGCCAGGAATTGTGAAAAAATGCACGTGGAAGACTGGAGGGGGCCAGGAGAGCTGGGGGAGGGGAGGAGAGGGCTGCGGCAGGGGAGAAGCAAGATGGTCCCCTCAGGACCCCTTCATGGCAGGATATTTCTGTGATCTCATATAGAGCTGAGGGCAATGGGGGCACAGGGTTGCCGCCAGGGGTCAGGACCCTGCTGTCGGGCCTCTCCAGGCCCCTCTGGCTCCCGGCTGAGCCACAGACTGGCTGAGGGGGACTTTGTCTCAAGCATTCTTTTCCCTCCAGGCAGAAAAAGCCTGGCCTGGCTGCCCCTTCAGAGCTCCCACAGGAAGTGAGGCCAGAGCTCATTGTCTCTGTCCAGACAAACCCCACTGTCAGAGGCCATGGTTCGGTTCGGCTTGGGGAGGGGCTGCAGTGAAGGCCAGGGGAAGGCTAAGGCCTCCTGGGCCCCCTTGCCATCCAATGGGTTGTTCTGAGGACCCCAGACCTTACTTCCTGGCTGAGACCAGCCTGGGCTGGGAGAATGGAGTGTGGGACCAGGATGGACCAGGGGACTGGTGGCCTTTGAGGGCAGAGCCCCGTGATCAGTGGGAAGAGAACAGAGTCCTGGGGCATGGGAGCCTGGCCAGGACCCAGGCAGGGCATTCCTGCTGCTTGGCCAAGCGCTCAGCCTGCAGATTCCCTGGACAGAAGGGTTAGGGGAGGAGAGTCTGGGTGGGGGTGGCATTGTGTCTTTTCTGTCAGCTATGGGGAGTGAGCAGCAGCAGCAAGGAGGGGCCAGCCCCAGGTTGCTGAACTCTTTCCCCAAGCCTGGAACAACTGGGATCCTTGTGAGGACCCGCAGTTAGCTGTACCCTGGGGATGGATCAGTCATGTATCCCCACTCCAAACACATCGGGGAGGGGAGGCCTGGCAGGCTTCCGCTTCCACCCCAGGGAGTCTGGGCCTGAGAGGAGTAAGAGGCATGAGAGGCAGGGCATGGCTTCAGCCTCCTCCCCCTTCAGGGTTCTTCCTGGACGGACGCCTCCCCTGCTGCACTCCTCCAGTGGCCATGGGAGCCAGGGTGTGGGAGCTTTTAGAGGTCATCGACTAGGCTCTGTGCCTCTCGAAACTTGTTTCCCCTCCAGGAGGAGGAAGTGGGAGGCCGGAGTTCCTGTGTCCCATGTCCTTCTCTGTGCTGGGAGGTGAGGCACTGGGAAGGAGTGGGAAGGACAGCCTCTCCCTCTCGTCCTCGCCTCAGCCTGCCCTGGGCGAGCGTGACAGGACACAGGGATGGGGGCAGAGGAGGCCCCACCCAGCCTTCAGGCTCCTACCCGGGCAGAGCCCCCAGATCTCGGCTCCCCTGGAATAGAGCGGGAGACCTCACTGGCCCTCCGACGCTAGACTCACCCTGTCCCCTCAGCCCTGACCCTTGGAGGCAGTCACCAAGGCAACCCGAAAGTTCAGGAAGCTGGGGCGAGGGGGGATTGACTCCCACTGCCCCTTTGTTTTCCTCCTCTTGTTCTTTGTTTCTTCTTTCTTTCCCACCCCAGCCCGCGGGGCCCCTTCTGCGCTGCCCCTCTCCGTGGCCCTCTCCCCATGTCCTGCGTGGCTCTGTCCTTCCTTCCCACTTTCTCCATCGCTGGCTCTTCCTGGGCCTTTGTTTTCCCGTTTGGTCTCTTCCGTGTGTCTGCCTCTCTGATTTCCCCTTCTCTTGTGCCTCGTGGCTGTGGCTGCCCTAGCCTGGGCTGGATGGCTTTCCTCAAGCCTGAATTCTCCCTGCCTCTTTCTTACTCTCTAGGACACACAGCAGCTCCTGTCCATGGCCTGTCAGCCCCCAGAGTGGCTGACCCCCTCCAGGCCTACAATCTCCACTGGCACATCTGCCAGGAGAAGAGACTTGGAGTCTGATTCTGTCACAGTCTGAGACTTGGCACTTTTCCAGGTGTAGCTGGCTGGGCTCTGGGCGCAGTTGGTGTTTCCTGGGGTCAGAGCCCATCCCAACAGTTTTCTGTCCAGGAGGATGGCTCAGGCCATGCACACCACACCCCTATTCCCACTGCTGCTTTTGCACCTGAGGGGCAGCCCAGGTCAAGACAAGGGAGAGGAACAAAGAGGAAGGAGAGAGCAATAGGTTAACTGCTGGGGATGGGGGACAATAGCAGAGGGGCAGGTGGTCACAGATGGTAGACCAGATGGGGAGCAACAGAGACACAGTGAACGAGGAGCACGGGGCGGGGGCATGGGATGGCAGAGGGGACGTAGAGAGGACCGCTCTTCCCAGGGCTGAGTGGTGGGCAAGTTTCTCTTGCTCCTTGGCCTCGACCGCCCCCTCCCCTCCCTAATCAGTCAGGAGCATTCTGTGTGGATTCTTGGGTTGCTTTCTGCCTGGAGGGAGTATCATCTTGAGGATTAATTAGGCAGAGGCACCAGGTACAAGAGAGCCCTGTGCCAGCTCTTACCTGAGTGCATGGGGGTCTGAAAGAGGGAGGAAAGTAGAGCCTTAGGTCATAAATCTGGGCAGTCTTCTCAGAGTAGGTGAGCTTAGGGCTTAGGTTAGAAAACTCATGTGACTGTGGGCTGGTAGCTGGGTAGGGTGGGTAGGAAGGAACGGCCTATTCAGTAGCTGCGAGACAAGAGTGGGAGGAGCAGAAGTGGGTAATGACAAGGAGGATAGGATGCTGGTGAGAGCAGGCGGGCCTCGGCAGTCTCTAGCCACGAGAGGACACAGCAGGTGGGCAGTGGGCTGAGGACATGGCTGAGATGGCCTCCCAGCCTCAACTGAGCAGCCTGGTGTAGTCAGCCACCTCAAGTAGGTACAACATAGAAGCAGAATCTATTCCCAGACCCGTCTTCTACTTCTTCTTCTTCTTTTATTTTATTTTATTATTATTTTTTTTATAGGCGAGGCAACCCTTGGTCGACCTCACAGATTGCAAGGAACTTGTCAGCTTACAATCCTTTATTATTTTTATTTTTATTTTTTACGCCTACAGCACCTGGTCTTCCTAGGTGGTCTCTCATCCAAGTACTAACCAGGCCCGACCCTGCTTAGCTTCCGAGATCAGACGGGATCGGGCTTGTTCAGGGCGGCATGGCTGTAGACCCCAGACCCGTCTTCTTCTCCCATCCCACCCCAGAAACATCATCTCCTGCCCCATTCTTGCTAGGTTGTCCTTTCCTATATCTGCTAGGGCCCCTCCTGCCATGTTTCACTATGGAGACTGAATAGATTCTCATCAACATTTTAGTTTTTGCTGAACACCCACTATGTGCAAGACATTGAACAGTAAATAAAAATATGAATATCCTTTACAGTCCTGCCAAGCCATTTCCCCCTCCTCTTGGCCTCCAGCTTTCATTTTTGAGCTAAATAAAATCCGTTCCCATGTGTTTGTGCATTCAGGTGTGCATGGTATTTCTGGGCTTAGGGTGTGTGGGTGGAGTGAGACAGCAGAGTGTGTTAGTACTTAGCTTTCATAAGTGAGTGTGTGGCCTGGGGGTGTGGCAGGCATTCTGGTATAATGGGGTGAGCCAAGTGGGCAATGAGTAGCTAGAGGCCATAGGGCCAGAAGAGAGATCAGCCCAGTGGGGCTCTCTGTTTGTAGTCTCAAGGTGGAGAGCTGCTCAGGTCTTTCCATCTCTGGCCCCTAACCACCCCCCCCACCCCCCCTCCCCCGCGCCACGGCATCAGGGCAGTGGGTGCTGCTGCCACTGGTAAGGTGGATCAGCTGGATTTCCTGGGGTGGGCCCCCCCATGCTACCCTCAGCAGCCCAGAGAGTTGGCGGGAAGAATGCTTTGTGTGGGGCGTTGCCATGGGGATAGCGGGCTTGCGCCCAAGCAGCCATCCAGCTCAGCGGACCCGGTGGCCCACTGACCCAGTTCATCCCCCACTCTCCATGATGGTGGGGGAGGGGAAAGCACAGCCAGGGTCAGGGGTATGGGAGTGTTGAGATATAGAGGCTGAGGGAGCAGGAGGATTACATTTGTGGGTCTCTCATGGTGCTCTGGTCCTGTAGAGAGGTAAGAAAAGGCAAAAGAAGGTTCTTGTGCAGGGAAAGCCTACACCCTGGTATAAGGAGGCAGGACCCATGGCTTGGGCAAGGAAAAGTGCACAAACATTAAAAGATGTGCCATGCTTCACGACAGAGGGTTTTGGGAAACTGTGCAAAGAGAACTTCTGAAAATATCATCCCCTATGCACTTATGGGGGCTGATCCTCAAGGAGCGACTTACCCACAGGTGACATACGCAGACCTCCTTGGGCACCTTTATGCTAATTAGAAAAGGGAGCTCCTTGGCAACTGAGGGAGGTAGTAATGTTCCCGCTGGATTTCAGCCCCTACTCGCTTCCTCAAGTGCTGCTGCCCGGGGCCAGGTCTATATGTTGGCACTCCTGCCCCTCCCAGACGCAGACCGGGTCCTGACCCATGTGCCTCTCTGCAGACGGTGTGCACAGCGTGACCGCCCAGTGCGCACTTCGCGTCACCATCATCACCGACGAGATGCTCACGCACAGCATCACGCTGCGTCTGGAGGACATGTCGCCAGAGCGCTTCCTGTCGCCACTGCTGGGCCTCTTCATCCAGGCGGTGGCGGCCACGCTGGCCACGCCCCCAGACCACGTGGTGGTCTTCAACGTGCAGCGGGACACGGACGCCCCTGGCGGCCGCATCCTCAACGTGAGCCTGTCGGTGGGCCAGCCACCCGGGCCGGGGGGCGGGCCGCCCTTCCTGCCTTCGGAGGACCTGCAAGAGCGCCTGTACCTCAACCGCAGCCTGCTGACAGCCATCTCGGCCCAGCGCGTGCTGCCCTTCGACGACAACATCTGCCTGCGCGAGCCCTGCGAGAACTACATGCGCTGCGTGTCCGTGCTGCGCTTCGACTCCTCCGCGCCCTTCATCGCCTCCTCCTCGGTGCTCTTCCGTCCCATCCACCCGGTCGGGGGGCTGCGCTGCCGCTGCCCGCCCGGCTTCACCGGCGACTACTGCGAGACCGAGGTAGACCTCTGCTACTCGCGGCCCTGCGGCCCCCACGGGCGCTGCCGCAGCCGCGAGGGAGGCTACACCTGCCTCTGCCGCGACGGCTACACTGGTGAGCGAGGGAGGCGCCCGGGGGCGGCCCGGGAGGGCCAACTGTGTGGTGCACACGAGCCAGGCTAAGCACAGGGGTTGCGTGGTTCATTTCCAGAGTAAGGGACCGCTTACCCTGGCCATTCACAACTCGCGCTTACTCTCTTACAACCTACTGAGGAAGGCAGGGTGGGGAGGGGAGTCCTTCTCCGCTCCCCACCCCCTCGCCCCTCCCCCCAGACAGAGAGGGGAGTCCTTCTCCACCCCCCACCCCCACCTCCGCAAGCAGCCGTCACTGAGGTCATCACTGGCTCTAGAGAAAACCTGCTTGGGTGTGCATCCTAGCTTTGCCACTGGTAGCTGTGTGACCTTGAGCAAATGACTTAATCTTTCTGTGCTTCAGTAATTTTAAAATAGAGATAATGAATCTACTTATATCATAGGAGGGTTGTGAGGATTAATGTAATTAATGTCCTACATGGCAAGAGCTGGCCTGTAGAAAGTGCTGGGTGTAAGGGAACGCTCGGATCAGGTGGCTTGCTCCAGGTCTCCCCTCACAGCTTGATCAGAGGTGAGGCTGGGACTGCACCTGATCTCCGCCCACTACTGAGTGAATTACCTTTCTGCGCTGCAGCAAGTGCTTTTCTCCCCAGGCATTGAGGGGAAGGCGCGATAAGCTGGGGACACTGGAGGAGGTTGGGTGCAGGGGTAGGAGTGTTTCAGAAGATCGTTACACCTGTGTGACCCTGAGCAGAATAGCTGCACTCTGCCCAGGTGCATAAAAGAAGGTGCTGACTAGGAGGCCTTCCTGTTGGCCTGTGACGCAGGGCCGCTCACTGTGTTTGCTTTGTGGTCTGGACCCCTCCCTGCGGGCTCTCATTTCTCTTCAGGACATCCCATTCTCCTCTCCATTATGGGCCCTTCCTTCACAGTGCCTTAGAGCCATGGCCACAGCTCCGCCAGCAGTGTGGCAGGCAGGCGCCACTGCCTTCCCTGCTGCATCTTCCTGCCCAGAACTTGCCAGACTTGACTCCTCTCAGCTGTTGCTGTGGGTGGGGGAGGAGG
>NW_011888787.1:8624541-8675906 GCF_000151845.1 Pteropus vampyrus | reverse complement strand
ACCCTAAGTCACACACTCTCCCAGCCAAACCTGGGTCCAGTGCCAAGCATGAGTGCACACTCCCCCATTCCCAGCCCTCACCTGGTGTCCCAGCTCACCTGGGTCCTTTTCCCAGGGGAGTCCACTACCACCGTGTCCCCATTTGTGCCCGGAGGGGTCAGTGATGGCCAGTGGCACACAGTGCAGCTGAAGTACTACAATAAGGTGAGTGTGGGAGGGTTGGGGGGCTGTCCTGGGCTCAGGTGCTCACCTAGACCTGGGTATGCTGCCTTCAGGGGCGGGAAGGGGTGGGTACTGGCCACTTTGCAGTGCATTTCCGTTCCTCTGGGTAGTGCTAGATATGTCCTGTTCTGTTAGGCCAGCCAAACTTGAATGCACATTGAGGAAGGATATTGACTTAAGCTTATAAATCACATGAGCACACGTGTGTGCACGTGTACGTATGTGTGCACACAATGGGTATCAATGTGCACTGGTGTCTTTGTGCCTGGTCCATGAACCTAGTGGATTCCTTGCTCACTGTTTCCCTTCTCTGCCCTCCCTGATCCATAGCCGCTGTTGGGCCAGACAGGGCTCCCCCAGGGTCCATCCGAGCAGAAGGTGGCCGTGGTGACCGTGGATGGCTGTGACACAGGGGTGGCCCTGCGCTTCGGAGCTGTGCTGGGCAACTACTCCTGTGCTGCCCAGGGCACCCAGGGTGGCAGCAAGAAGTGAGCAGGGGACAGGGAGGGGGAGTGACGGTCGAGAGGTAGGCTTTAGGGGACCCTGAAATGGGAACCAGTCCAGATGGGGGCCTGCCCTCACCTCGCTTCCTTGAGCCCCTGGTCAGCCCTCTGTGGGGCTGGGTGGTGGGAGGTACTGAGCGAGATCGGGGGATTAGAGCAGGGCCTTGTGGAGCTTCCTGGGGAGGAGGTAGGTGTGGGATGAGAGCAGCTCCAGGTTGGGGGTGCCTCCCCTCCCCCTGGAGCCACTCTGCAGGGCCCCTTGGACTCTGGGGCATTCGCCTCCTGGCCTGGCGGCAGGGCAGGGGGAGAAGGAAGAGCCACAAGCTGCCCACTCTGCCCCATGTCACCACCATTGTTGCTCCTCAGGTCTCTGGATCTGACAGGGCCCCTGCTCCTGGGCGGGGTGCCTGACCTGCCCGAGAGCTTCCCTGTCCAGACGCGGCACTTTGTGGGGTGCATGAGGAACCTGCAGGTGGACAGCCGGCACGTGGACATGGCCGACTTCATTGCCAACAATGGCACCGTGCCTGGTATGGGAGCCTGGGGTCGGAGCTGGGGGAGGGGCTCTGCCTGGTAGGGGGACATCAGCATAAGGGGTCTCAAATCCCCCTCCAGCCACTGCCACAGAACCCCCAGCCGAGTCTCCTTCTCTCCATTCTAGGCTGCCCTGCCAAGAAGAATGTGTGTGACAGCAACACTTGCCATAATGGGGGCACCTGTGTGAATCAGTGGGACGCGTTCAGCTGCGAGTGCCCTCTGGGCTACGGGGGCAAGAGCTGTGCCCAGGGTAGGAGGCCAAGGCATGGGAGCTGTCAACAGTACTGGGAATACTGGCAGGGTCAGGGCAGGCACTGGGCAAGGCCCAGCTGAGCCGGGCTGTGGGTGGAAAAGCGTGTCTAGGCAGAGCCCTGAGAGGGCAGCACAGGAGACAAAGGGCCCAGTCAGAGGCAGGCCTGGGCACAATGTGGGGCGGGCCCAAGGCAGGTAAATGTGCTGGAGGGTGGGGCTGACCAGGGAGTGGGCATTGGGAGAGGCAGTGCCCTGCCTGCCACAGAGCCACCACCACCGAGCATCATATCTCTTGGGGCACTTGGCTGCATCACCCTTCAGTCTGCTTTTACCTGCCTCCCCAGAAATGGCCAACCCGCAGCGCTTCCTGGGCAGCAGCCTAGTGGCCTGGCATGGCCTCTCTCTGCCCATCTCCCAGCCCTGGCACCTCAGCCTCATGTTCCGCACTCGCCAGGCCAACGGCGTCCTGCTGCAGGCCGTCACCAGGGGGCGCAGCACTATTACCCTGCAGGTGATGCAAGGAAGGGTGGGGGCAGGTGGGCCCTGGCCAGGGTGGTTGGCAGCCTCCAGGGGGCTGGTCAGAGATGGCCAGGTGGGGTCTTTTCTTCCTTAGCAATAAAGAGGCAGCTGGATGGATTTGGTGTGTTACTGCTGCCATCTACTGGTCCCAACGGAAATAACACCTTGTCCTCTCTGGCCTCAGTGAGGCAGCAAGCAGGGTGGGTTTGGTGGTTCAGGACGGGGGACAGAGGGCTGGAAGAAGAGCGGTGGAGCCAGTCTGCTGACCTTCCTTTCTCTCCTCCTGGTGCCAGCTGCGGGAAGGCCACGTAGTGCTGAGTGTGGAGGGCACGGGGCTACAGGCCTCGTCTCTCCAGCTGGAGCCAGGCCGGGCCAATGATGGCGACTGGCACCATGCACAGCTGGCACTTGGAGCCAGCGGGGGCCCTGGCCATGCCATCTTATCCTTCGACTATGGGCAGCAGCAGGCAGAGGGCAACCTGGGCCCCCGGCTGCACGGGCTGCACCTGAGCAACATTACGGTGGGAGGAGTGTCTGGGCCAGCTAGTGGTGTGGCCCGTGGCTTCCGGGGCTGTCTGCAGGTGAGCATCCTCCCCAGCCTTCCTCGCCCCACCACCACCTAGAAGCCCGCTCCACAGAGGGCTAACACTGCTCCTGTCCCTCCCAGGGTGTGCGGGTGAGCGAGACGCCCGGGGGTGTTAGCAGTCTGGACCCCAGCCGCGGGGAAAGAATCAATGTGGAGCCCGGCTGTAGCCTGCCAGATCCCTGTGACTCAAACCCGTGTCCTGCCAACAGCTATTGCAGCGATGACTGGGATAGCTATTCCTGCAGCTGTGATCCAGGTGTGTCAGGGATCCAGGGAAACAGGGAAGGTTAGCAAGTTCCTGGAGCCTCACTCTAGCTCTGCTGTGTGACCTGGGGCCAATCATATCACATCTCTGATGCACTACAAAGCCATAGCTACCTAGTATGATGGTCAGAATGGAAGGAGGTGGCTGAAGGCAGGTTTGAAGAAAGTGCCAGGGGAGAGTGGGCATTGAGTCTCTCCCATCTTTCTGGTCCTAGGTTACTATGGTGACAACTGTACTAATGTGTGTGACCTGAACCCGTGTGAGCACCAGTCCACATGTACCCGAAAGCCCAGTGCCCCCCATGGCTACACCTGCGAGTGTCCCCCAAATTACCTGGGGCCATACTGTGAGACCAGGTAAGTGGACTAGGCACGCAGCAGCAGGTGCCAGTGGCTAGCCTTTGTGTGAGCTGCACCGAGAACCAGGCTGAGCTGCAGTCAGGGTCAGAAGGGCCACACATGGCCACACCGTGCTGGGGTGGCGAGAGAGCTCATGCCTCCCTGGGCCTCTCTCTGCAGGATTGACCAACCTTGTCCCCGAGGCTGGTGGGGACACCCCACATGTGGCCCATGCAACTGTGACATCAGCAAAGGTTTCGACCCAGACTGCAACAAAACAAGTGGCGAGTGCCATTGCAAGGTGACAGCCCCGACCTAGGCCTCCACAGCGGCCGCCTCGGCCTCTATTCTATGCCTCCTGGGCCCTTGAGGGGGGACAGTGGGGAAAGCCTTCCTAATGAGAGTTGAGGACTGTTCTTTTGCTCTAATCAGGTGGGCAAGTGGCTATTTGTCCTCATGTGTCTGAGGACCTATACTTAACCAGTGAGCTCTGGGCCAGCTGCACTGGTTATTTTGACATCTGTTCTGATTGGTCGATATCTCGCTGATCAGTTAAACTCCCAGGCATTACCAGTTGTTAAGTAATTTGAATACCACTCTTGGGGAGACTTGAGGTCAGGGAGCCTCTGTCCAGAGGGGCCGCAGCTGAAAGGATCCAGGAGAGTCCAGGGAAGAGAGCCTGAGCCAATGACCCCATCCCCCTCCTCCCTCCCAGGAGAACCACTACCGGCCCCCTGGCAGCCCCACCTGCCTCCTGTGTGACTGCTACCCCACGGGCTCCTTGTCCCGAGTCTGTGACCCTGAGGATGGCCAGTGTCCATGCAAGCCGGGTGTCATTGGACGCCAGTGTGACCGCTGCGACAACCCTTTTGCTGAGGTCACCACCAATGGCTGTGAAGGTGGGGCTCCCAGGAAGGGTGGGTGGTTCTCCCCACTGTTTGCCAGGTCCTGGTGTCCCGGAGAGGCCAGGACAGGACCTGGTGGCAGGCCTGAGGATGCTGAGGGAAGGCTTGGGAGCCCGGGCAGAGCTTCAGAGGGCCAGCTGCTCCTGGTTGACTATGTGTGCTTCTTGGCAGTGAATTACGACAGCTGCCCACGGGCCATCGAGGCTGGAATCTGGTGGCCCCGTACCCGCTTCGGGTTGCCTGCTGCTGCCCCCTGCCCCAAAGGCTCCTTTGGTAGGTCTTGGATGCCTGGAATGTCACATGGAGGATTTAGCCTCTCATTGGTGGGGTGAGGGTGGGAACCCCTTGGCTGCAGATCCTGGGACCCCCTTTTTGGCCTCCAGGTCCTAGAGATTCCATGTACCACCTTTCCCTGGCTCACAGGTCCTCTGCTCCCAAGGGTGCCTGGAAGAGGGATGCTTAAATCTTGGACTCTTAACAAAAGTGCTGAGAAACCTGTAGTGTGCCTGGCACAGGGCTGAGTGCTGGCTGTTCAAAGATGAATCACACAGGCTTCCCAGCCTCAGCTCACTACCTGGTCCTGGAGTTATGCCACTAGACAGACAGTCTGGCGTGGAGGGAATGTTGACTGCTGTCCCAGGGACCAAGCCCAGGCTGGTACTGGCCTTGGATTGATGATGAACAGAGTTCACAAGCAGAGAGTGGCCCAGAGCACGAGGTGGCAGCTAAAGAGGGGCAGTGATGTCTGGGGGCTCGAGGAGGCCACGCGCCCTGTGCTCCTGTAGCCCTTTCGTGGGCCGATCTGGCAGAGGCTTTGACTCTAGTGTTCTATACACCTGTCTTTCTGTTTTCACCTGGGCTGCAGGAGGAAAGGGCCCTTGTTTGCTTGTCTCCTATCTCTGGCCCATGAGGTGCTGGCCCCCAGCAGAACTTCTCAGCCAGGGCTCAGTGGCCTCCTGTGTTTCTTTCTGAAGCAGCCTCTTGGCTTCCTTCCCCAGGGACCGCTGTACGCCACTGTGACGAGCACAGGGGGTGGCTCCCCCCAAACCTCTTTAACTGCACGTCAGTCACCTTCTCAGAGCTAAAGGGCTTCGTAAGTGAAACTTCTCATCTCCGTTCCCTCCCTCCCCTTCCCTCCGTCCAGTTTTACGTGGCCCACCCAGCTTCGAGAAACAGATTCTGGAATTCTAGCCCCTGCCTTTTGGGGCCCCAGCTTGGAGAGGCCATTTCTCCCCTTTCCTGAAGCCCTCATACTCCAAAGTTCCAGTTCTGACCTATGAGTACCTCACTGCCACCTTCCTGAGCTGACCCCTCTGCTCCCACCTGGCTCTGTCCTAGGCTGAACGGCTGCAGCGGAATGAGTCAGGCCTGGACTCGGGGCGCTCCCAGCGGCTGGCGCTGCTTCTGCGCAATGCCACCCAGCACACGGCTGGCTACTTTGGCAGTGATGTCAAGGTGGCCTACCAGCTGGCCACACGGCTGCTGGCCCATGAGAGCGCCCAGCGGGGCTTCGGGCTGTCAGCCACGCAGGATGTGCACTTCACCGAGGTGGGGCTTGGAGCGGGCAGGGCTGGCTAACGGTTAGGTCAGGGTCATGGTGAGTGAGCCTGCTCCTGGCAACCTGGGGGCAGAATGGGAAGCACTCCCCACCCCTTCCTCCACGAGATCTCCTGAGCCGTGGCCCAGCACCTGGGTAATTTAGAACACCTCTACCCAACCCTTTTCATAGCAAGGTGCCTATAGAAAATAAGTTCATATTGGGGCCTGGTCTGACCGGGCTTCTCAGAGCAGAGGCCCTGCCCATAGTGCCAGGGCAGAGAGGAATCAGCATTTAGTACATCCGTGTGGGTCCAGGCACAGGGCCTGGGCAGCTTGGCCAGAGAGTGAGCTGGAAGGATTAGAGGGAGGGCGAGGTAGGTGGGGAGCCAGGGCTGGTCTAGGCACAGGCTGGGGCCCAGTGGTGGGGAGGAGAAGGCGCGGGGCTACAGGCACGGCTCATCGTGACCACGCCCACCCCAGAATCTGCTGCGGGTGGGCAGCGCCCTCCTGGACGCGGCCAATAAGCGGCACTGGGAGCTGATCCAGCAGACGGAAGGTGGCACCGCCTGGCTGCTCCAGCACTATGAGGCCTATGCCAGTGCCCTGGCCCAGAACATGCGGCACACCTACCTAAGCCCCTTCACCATCGTCACGCCCAACATTGGTGAGACTGGTGCCCAGGGCAGGGAGGGTCCATGGCAAGGGTGGTCGTGCTGAGGCCCTACCTGCCTCACATGGGCTCCGACCTGTGGCCCCCTCTCTAGTCATCTCTGTAGTGCGTTTGGACAAGGGGAACTTCGCTGGGGCCAAGCTGCCTCGCTACGAGGCGCTTCGGGGGGAGCGGCCCCCGGACCTTGAGACAACAGTTATTCTGCCTGAGTCTGTCTTCAGAGGTCAGTGGGTGCCTAAGGGGCGGGGCAGGGGCCAGGCTGGGACATCTGTGCAGGGCCCAGCTCAGTGGACAGTGTTCCACTCCCAGAAACACCCCCTGTGGTCAGGCCTGCGGGCCCCGGAGAGGCCCAAGAGTCAGAGGAGCTGGCACGGCGTCAGCGGCGGCACCCGGAGCTGAGCCAGGGTGAGGCTGTGGCCAGTGTCATCATCTACCGCACTCTGGCTGGGCTGCTGCCCCATAACTATGACCCAGACAAGCGCAGCCTGAGGTGAGCAGCCGGGGAGACGGCGATAGCACGGGCAGGAGTCGGGGCGTGGATTGAGTGGGCGAGTGCTGAGGCACGGGGCAGGACGAGGGGCTGGGGGCATCTTGGAACGGCAAGGGGGATGCCTCAGTCACACGACTACCATGGTGACTGTGTACCTGCCTGCCACACATCAGAGTTCCCAAACGCCCTGTCATCAACACACCTGTGGTGAGCATCAGCGTCCACGATGATGAGGAGCTTCTGCCCCGCGCCCTGGACAAGCCTGTCACAGTGCAGTTCCGGCTGCTCGAGACAGAGGAGCGGACCAAGCCCATCTGTGTCTTCTGGAATCATTCGATCCTGTGAGTCTGCACTACCCTAGCGCCAAGGCTTTGGGCCGAGAGCCCAGGCCCCTGGGCTCCCCACCCTCCTGTGTCCTGACCCTGCCTCCCTCATGCAGGGTCAGTGGCACAGGTGGCTGGTCAGCCCGAGGCTGCGAAGTCGTCTTCCGCAACGAGAGCCACGTCAGCTGCCAGTGCAACCACATGACAAGCTTCGCTGTGCTCATGGACGTGTCCCGGCGGGAGGTTGGACCCATAAGGGGCGGCTGCAGAGTGGGGGTGGGTGGGGGGCCCAGGGCGCTAGGCTGGGTGCTCAGACCTTGCCTGCCCTTCCTAATTTCCCTGGTCCCCTGCTGCCCACTCTACAGAATGGGGAGATCCTGCCACTGAAGACACTGACATACGTGGCCTTGGGGGTCACCTTGGCTGCCCTGCTGCTCACCTTCCTCTTCCTCACTCTCCTGTGTGCCCTGCGTTCCAACCAGCATGGCATCCGGAGGAATCTGACTGCCGCCCTGGGCCTGGCTCAGCTGGTCTTCCTCCTGGGGATCAACCAGGCCGACCTCCCTGTAAGACATCCCTCCTCACCCAGCTCCCAGCCACTCAGGCTCCCCTACGAGTCCTCCCCACTTTCACTGTCCACCCTGGTCCCTGCAGCAGCACCTGACAGAGCCCAGCCCTGGCCCGGCCCACGATCTCCTCTTCTCTAGCTCCCCTTACTTCCCCAGCACCCCAAAAATGCCTTCCGCTTGCCCAGACTCCCCATGAAGCACCTCCCAACACCCAAGCCTTCGCCCTCTTTGCCCGACAAGACCAGAATCCACGCTCTGGGGGTGCCCCGGCTGCTGACGCGGCCTGCACCCTCAGTTTGCTTGCACAGTCATCGCCATCCTGCTGCACTTCCTGTTCCTCTGCACCTTCTCCTGGGCCCTGCTGGAGGCCTTGCACCTGTACCGAGCTCTCACGGAGGTGCGCGACGTCAATGCCGGCCCCATGCGCTTCTACTACATGCTGGGCTGGGGCGTGCCCGCCTTCATCACAGGTACCCCACCCCGCTTCTGGGGCTTGAGGTTCTACATCCCCAGGTCCACCTTCATGCCACGTTCTCCCCACCGTATCCCAGGCCCAGAGGCTCCACATCCTGATGCCCCAAGTTCTTCATAAGTGTCCCTCGGATTTAACCTGGCCCCTGGGGGTCCCGCCCAGGGGCTGCGTCCTCCATCCTGACCTACGTGTCCCTAGTCGAAAGGATGGCATGGACTGATGGTGGACAGAAACTGTCATCCTCTGTGCCTGGCCCCATGAGCCCACCTGACTGCCTCATTCCCAGGCCCTGACCTCCCCTTCCCCTGCTGCTGTTGTGCTCCCAGGTCTCGCTGTGGGCCTGGACCCCGAGGGCTATGGGAACCCCGACTTCTGCTGGCTCTCCATCTACGATACACTCATCTGGAGTTTCGCTGGCCCTGTGGCCTTTGCTGTCTCGGTAAGTGTCAGAAAGTGGACTGGGGCTGAGCAGGCTGAGTGCATCTTCAGGATCTCCATTAGGAGCAGCCAAGGCTGCTGGGCCCTCTGGGGTGGAAGCTGTCCATCCCCTGATGAACCCCCTTCTACTTCCCCCTCTGCTGCTAGATGAGTGTCTTCCTGTACATCCTGGCAGCCCGGGCCTCCTGTGCTGCCCAGCGGCAGGGCTTTGAGAAGAAAGGCCCTGTGTGAGTATGGGGTGTGGGTGCCTGGGCAGCAGGTGGGCAGCAGTGTGCTCCCACTCATGGCCCGCCCCCTCCCCAGCTCGGGCCTGCGGCCCTCCTTCACAGCCCTCCTGCTGCTGAGCTCTGCGTGGCTGCTGGCACTGCTCTCTGTCAACAGTGACACTCTCCTCTTCCACTACCTCTTTGCTGCCTGCAACTGCATCCAGGTACCCTGTGGGAGGCCCATGGGGGCGGGAGGGGAATCCTGGCTGCAGGTGCCTGAATAGGCACTGAGACGGTCACCGCCTCCCACCTCCCAGGGCCCCCTCATCTTCCTCTCCTACGTGGTGCTTAGCAAGGAGGTCCGGAAAGCACTCAAGTTTGCCTGCAGCCGCAAGCCCAGCCCTGACCCTGCTCTGACCACCAAGTCCACCCTGACCTCGGTGAGGGAGCCGGGGTCTCGGGTGGGGGGAGAGGCCAGGTACCCAGGGAGCCTGTGCTGTGTGCTCTGGCCCCACTTTTCTTCCATCCCTACATCCTTTCCCGGAAAGGAGGAAGGGGCGGTGCAATGGTACGTGTGGCCCGGGAAGAAGGGGACCTGGGGGTGGGGAGAAGGATTTTGATGGAAGAATTGTGTGTGGAGCTTGGAGGAATAAGGGGAGGAAGTGGCCAAGGCAAGTAATCAGGTCCTGAAGGCCTAACACCTGAGAAGCCCTTGGGACCCTTGGTAAATTTTCTGTATCTCCCAGGATGCTCTCAGGAGACAATTCCTGGTGCCGTCTTTTACCAGCAAGCTCTCATACGGCCGAGTCCGTGGTACTCGGGGCACGTGGGACTGGCACAGCTATGGCAGAGCCACAGACACTACTAGGCCCCGAGATGGAGGGCAGCCCAAATGTGGGGCCTCTGTCTTCCAGACCTGGGCGTGTGGGAGGTAGAACTTAGGGCAGGCTCCCTCAGATCTTCCACGACCAGCCTGGGGCCGTCCTGTCCTGCTCCTCTGCTCACTGACCTCTCTGTTTCTTGGCTAGTCCTACAATTGCCCCAGCCCGTACGCGGATGGGCGGCTGTACCAGCCCTATGGAGACTCAGTGGGCTCTCTGCACAGTGCCAGCCGCTCCGGCAAGAGTCAGCCCAGCTATATCCCCTTCTTGCTGAGGTGAGCCCTGGAGCTGGGCGGGCAGGGAAAGGGAGGAGGGCGCCACGCATGTTGCCAGACCCAGGCCAGCCGGCTGCTGGGCGTTCACACCATGGCTGACACCGGTGGCAGCTTGGATTAGAAGCCGTAAGGGATGGTCGTGGGGCAGGAACTGGAAAACCCAGGAGAAAGAAGAGAATGGGACACTGGGCCAGAGGCCAGGCTGACCTCTCTAGCATTGTCTTGTCTTCTTAGGGAGGAGTCCACACTGAACCCTAGTCAAGGGCCCCCTGGCCTGGGGGATCCAGGCAGCCTATTCCTGGAAGGTCAAGACCAGCAGCACGGTGAGGACAGAAGCCCCTGATGGCCGGTCGGGTTGAGAGCACAGCTGTCCGGGTTTTGCGGAGTGGGCAGAGGCCCGTGGGCCAGCTGTGGTCTCTCTCCCACCTCCCAGATCCTGACACAGACTCCGACAGTGACCTGTCTCTTGAAGATGACCAGAGTGGCTCCTATGCCTCTACCCACTCATCAGACAGCGAGGAGGAGGAGGAAGAGGAGGCGGCGGCCTTTCCTGGAGAGCCAGGCTGGGACAGCCTGCTGGGGCCCGGGGCTGAGAGACTGCCCCTGCACAGTACCCCCAAGGGTGGGCCAGCGCCAGGGCTGTGGCCTTTGGGGACAGTGGGAGGGCAAAGTGCCTGGGAGGTAAGACTAGGGAGGTGACACTCCTGGCTGGCTGCCTTCTCTGGGCCTCATCTACTACCTTTCTCCACCAGATGGGGGCCCTGGGCCTGGGAAGGCCCCCTGGCCAGGAGACTTCGGGACCACGACAAAGGAGAGTGGTGGCAATGGAGCCTCCGAGGAGCGGCCACGGGAAAATGGAGATGCCCTGCCTTGGGAGGGGTCCCTGGGCCCCCTTCCAGGCCTTTCTGCTCAGCCTCACAAAGGCGAGTGGGCAGTCTCACACCTCACATTTGCTCCATGGGTGGTGGGGCTCGCTAGGGCAGCCTGGTGCTCTCACCGCCTGCTTCTCATGACACCTGCCCTCCTGACTCACAGGCATCCTCAAGAAGAAATGTCTGCCCACCATCAGCGAGAAGAGCAGCCTCCTACGGCTACCCCTGGAGCAGGGCACAGCGTCATCTCGGGGCTCCTCAGCCAGCGAAGGCAGCCGGGGTGGGCCCCCTCCCCGCCCACCACCCCGGCAGAGTCTCCAGGAGCAGCTGAACGGGGTCATGCCCATCGCTATGAGCATCAAGGCAGGCACAGTGGATGAGGACTCGTCAGGCTCCGAGTGAGTGTGGCTGGGTGGGCGGGACAGGGTACAGCCCCGAAGAGGCCCCAGCCGGGCTCAGAGCGCCTCCAGGCCTCCCCGGCCTGTCTGGTTGGCAGTTGGAGGATGACCGGGTAGAGCATGGCCCAGCTCCCTTCCTGCGACATGCCCACGAACTATGGCGCCTGTGGGGTCGGCCCAGCCCAGCATCTGGCAAAGTGAGGGAGGTTGGGGAGCTGGGGTTGCTTTTCTGTTTCCTTCTTCTGGTGGAAGCTTCTCACTGTCCCCTCTGCTCCTACTAACTCTCTGTCTGCCTTTTCTGTCACTTTCCTTTCCTGCCTCTCCAGATTTCTCTTCTTTAACTTCCTGCATTAACCCTGGGCCGGTGGTTCCTACACCCTGAGGCTCCTTTACCTTCCCCAGCTGCACTCATGCCTCACTCCTGTCTTGTGCTTTATCCTGCCCCTGCTCCCCACCGCCTGCCCGCAGCAGCGACGAAACGTCCATCTGAGGAGCCTGGGCCTTGCCGGGAGGGGCACCCAACCCCACCCAAGGCCATCTAGTGCCAACTCCCTCCCCTACCATCCCCCTCACTGCACTTTGGACCCCTGGGGCCAACATCTCCAAGACAAAGTTTTTCAGAAAAGAGGAAAAAAGAATTTAAAAAAGAATCTCCACTCTTCATGACTTCAGGGATTAATTTTTTTTATATGCTGGAAACTGACTCCCCTTTCCCTTCCCAAAGAGGATAGGACCTCCCAGGACGCTCCCCAGCCTCTCCTCGGTTTCCCATCTGCTGTGCCTCTGGGAGGAGAGGGACTCTTGGGGAGAGCCTGCCCCTCATTTGCCATCACCAAAAGGAAAGGACAAAGCCACACACACCCAGGGCAGTGAGCCCTGCAGGCTGCACCGGGCAGGCCTCAGTATGGCGAGGGCATCAGGGCAGAGGGCGCACCTCAGCCAGCCTGTGCCACCCTCCCAGGAACTGAACAAGCCCTGTTCGGAGAGGGGGCAGAAGGACTCAGCGCCCCCGGACCCCCAAATGCTGCATGAACACATTTTGAGGGGAACCCGTGCCCCTGGGCAGTGGCCGGGCCACTCCAGCCCCTCTCCTTTCCCTGGACTCTGGCCTCGTGCTGCAGCCCAGGCGTTTGCTCAGTTTGCTGACCCAAAAGTGCTTCATTTGCCTGCCCGACCCGCACGTGGGGAAGGCCAGTCGTGTTGAGTTGCGCTTCTTTGCTGTTGTGTGGGTGGGACGGAGAGTACGAGTAAATACAGTGCTGACTCAGTTGCTCCGAGCGCAGGTCTCAAGTCTGGGTTCTGGGGTCCACTCACCCGCCCCCAAGATCAGACAAACCCCACTTTGTCTGACATGCTGTAGCCACTGAGACATGTTCTATTTTTAACCCCTTCTGGGAATTGGCTCTCTTCTTCAAAGGACCAGGTCCTGTTCCTCTTTCTCCCTCACTACTTCCCCAGCTCCCTGCGAAGAGAGAGTTAATATATATTTTTTATTTATTTGCTTTTTGTGTTGGGATGGGTTCGTGTCCAGTCCCAGGGGGTCTTGATGTGGCTGTTGCAGGTTGGGTGTGTACCCAGCAGTCCTGGCATGGGGGCCCGAGGCCCTTCCCCTTACTACAGGCTGTCATCTCCCTGCCTCCCCCACCCCACCCCGCCCCAGTTTTGCCAACTGCTCTTCATTTGAGTTGCCATTTATGCTCAGCATGTATTCCAGACCTGTCACAGACTTTCCTCTGGAGCAGGTGGCTAGAAAAAGAGAATATGGGCGGAAAAAACACTCCTGTTTCTCATTTGTAAAGCTGGTTTCTGGCTCTCCTGCTGTGGATTCCCCCCTGACTCTCCCCTCAGCAATTCCTGCAAAGGGTTAAAATTTTAACTGGTTTTTACTACTGATGACTTGACTTAAAAAATACAAAGATGCTGGATGCTAACTTGATACTAACCATCAGATTGTACAGTTTGATTGTCACTGTAAATATGGTAGGGTTTTGTGTTTGTGTTTTGTTTGTTTTGTTTTTTCCATTTCCCCATACTACTGAATAAACTAGTTCTGTGCGGGTTGAGCATTATCATCATGTGCTTCTGTTCGGTGCCCTACCCTTTCAGAGGGAGGGAGGCGTGGCTTCTGGAAAACAAGGGCAGGAAGGGCCAGGAGGTCAGGGGACTCAGATAGCAAGTGGTTGGTGAACTAGCCCCTCTACTGATACCCCCAGCAGTGCTCCCTAAATAACATCATTGGTGCAGAACTCGTGTCCTGGCATTTCCAAGGAAGGTGACAGGAAAGTATCATTTTTGTGAGGACAGGAGGGACTCGTTTAGCAGGAGAGGCTGCACAGAGCAGGCAGGTTTCCAACCCAGCCTCTTAGGGCTGAATCCTTCGAGCAGAATTCAGGAGGTAAGGAGGGACGAGCTGAGAAGTTATGGGAATTTAAAGGTGCTCAGTCACTGGGGGCCTCCTAACTCCACTTCTCTGGGCCATTTCGTTTTTCCCCATTGGAAATGAAGCAACTATTTATTTTCTAGACAACTCTGTATTCCGTGACATTTCTTCTCTTCCCAAGTTCTGTGTTTTTCAGAGTTCTGTCTGACATACTAGACAGGGAGTTAACAAGGGGACAATAGAGGGTAGTGATTAAAAACACAAACCTGGGAACTAGATCAAGTGACTTAATCTCTCTAGGCCTTAGTTTCTCTGCCTGTAAAATGAGGAAGATAATAGCATCCACCTATTTGAGCTTTTATGAGAATTAAATGAGTTAACACACGTAACATGCTTAGAACAGTTCATAGTGCGTTATAAGAGGCCGATAAACTTTTTGGTTTCCCTCACTGTTGCTACTGGTTGGGGGCAGGCAGAGGTGGAGTGCAGAAAGAAAAAAAATAGGAAGCGAGACTAAAAGGGATGGAAGTAAGCAGGCAGGTGAACAGGAAGGGCCACTGCGGCAGGCAGGGCTTCTTCCTAGCTGGCATTGCCTAACGCATGTTGCTCAAGCCGGTTTGGAGCAAGATGGGGCTGGGGACGTACAAAGCTCAAGACTAACCGAGAGGGTCAAAAGAACATGCCTTGCCATCTTCGACCACCAGGTGGCAATAGCACGTGGGTCTGCTGCTCCTTTTGCTTCTAATGACCCACCAGGGCCTGACCCACCCACCCCTAGGCCACACCTGCCATTTGCTGGCCACATCTAAGTGTGTGCCTAGGCTTGCCAACTTTCCAGTGCTTCTGTCAGAGCAGATAGTCAACTGGGCCTACTCACTAGTGCTGGACAGAGCTGGGAAATACACCTGAAGTGTTCTTGCCTCTACCAAATTTCTCCAGAGCCAAGTATTCAGTGTGTCTCCACATCCTCTTCCCCAACTCAATTCTTGGAATCCCAGAGGCTGCAGGGGTTGCTGCAAGAGACTGAGGGAAAGGTGAATGTCCAGGCAGCTGTCATTGTGATATAGGTGAATGTGTGAAATGAACCTGAAGATCAGCCATAAAAAGGAGAAGAAAACAGTGGAGGGCCCCTGGCCTGGGAACAGAGGAAGGCCATTTCGGTGCCTAAGTAGGGTGCTTCTGGGTATATAAGAGTGGGGGTGGGGGCCATTTCGGTGCCTAAGTAGGGTGCTTCTGGGCATATGGGAGTGGGGGTGGGCAGCACCAGCAGGCACTCCACTCTTTGCCCAGTTGCCAGCTGGCTCCTTAAGTCATGGCCTGGCCTTCAAAACTCACAAGGTATTGAGTTGGTTCTGATTGCAAGAGTCAATAGCTGTGAGAAAAGGGAGACCATTCATTAAATCTGTTAAATGAATGTTTGTTGTGCATTCAACAGCCATCTTGCACTCAAATATTTTTTCAATAAATGAATGAAATTCTCTGCCACATACAAATCACAACACTAGGCACTGCAAATCTGGGTGCCGGCCCTCGAGTCCACTAGGGGAGATAAGAGGAGAACAATTCTAATGAAGTAAGGTAGAGTATGATGGGGTGTTCCAGTATCTTCTACCTGAGGCAATCAGCAAAGCTGAATACCAGGGTACCCAGCAAAGGACCCTCTCATTGTATAAGTACAGCAGACAAGATGCTGAGGACTTCTAGGAGGCTCCATTTTCTTGCCACAGGAGGAGACCCAAGTTTAGGATCTAAATAATATATAGACCTTGGCTTGAATAGCCTCACATACTGTGAAATAAGCTATACTTAACTTGATCTGGACCTTTTAATAACATACAAATCCTGGGAAAAGGCAGCCTGTTCCCATCTAATGCCAAAAAGGGGGGGTCATCACGGCTTGATTAGCTGGAATCTCAAGGCTCTAGGGTCTATTCAGGCCCTTGCCTGAGAAGCCCATCCTGGCTTCCCCATTGGAATTACATAGGCATTTACTCCAAATTTTTTAGAAATTGGACCAAAACTTACTTTCGCATATGCAGAGACTATAAAAATACATTTATTTTATTTTAGAAAAATGCAGGTCAACAGAGTAAGCTTATCATAAACTGGCCTGTTAAGAGTCACAGAATTCACAGGAAACAAGTTCTGGAAGCCAAGGGCCTGCCTCTGCCTCTCCAAATAGGCTGGAGTCCAGTGGAGGATATGATTCAGGAGGACTGGTCCTCAGAGAGCAGGGAGGTTAGCTGCAGAGGCCATTCGCATGTAAATGTCCAGTGAACCCACTGCCTGGGAAGATCAAACTCTCTGGGGCCAAACATGGAGTTAGGGTGGACGAGGACAACCCACTCTTCCGCATTTCTCATCTTCCGTTTGTTAATTTCACAGCTGGGGGTGACCTCTTGTTCCTAATCTTCTTTCAAACCAGAGAGTTTGAATCTCCTCCAGCTTAACCCTAATCCACTCTGCTCTCATGGTCTCTCCTTCTGGGGTGCCAGCCCTGGTGGCAACTCTTCCTCCCGCCCCTGGGCCAGGATCTGCTGAAGCCGGAAACTGCCTCCAATGAGAGTGCTTAGGAGACCGAGTAGAGTGAGTCCAGGCAGTGACTGTAGTGGTTTGCTACTGACTTCTCACTGGCTGTCCTGATCTCTTTACCTAAAGAGACAGGAGGAACCGCTTTATTGCCCTTCTTCCTCAAGCCTCTATGCCATCCAGCTGAGTTCAAGTTCCTCGGGCTAGGGAGAAATGAAACACTTGGACTCTCCAGACTTCCCTCCTCATCCTCATCTTGCCACACGGGATTCAGGGCTGATGTGTATAACAGCGCAGAAGCCCAGGAGACAGTGAGGAGAGTGACAGCATCTCAACTAGTCTTACCTGGTAGGTCCTGGGACTGCGACTCTCCTGGGGGGCTGCAGATTGCTGCGAGTGGCACCAGTAACGGGAAGATCTGGTCGTTGGGAAACAGGAACTTGATGGGAGTTTACAAAAGAAATGAATTAGCAGAAAGTTCAAATGACCTTCTCAAAATGACATACTGGTTGAAGGCAGAGTTTGGGATCGGTGCCTTTCCTCCTACCCAAAGTAAAGAACATGAAGTTATTTGAAAAACCAAGGCTCAAACTCTTGGCCCAGTCCCAAATTCTCTCCTCAACTCAGTCTCACCATCTTCAAGGAGAGTTGCAATGAAGATGGAGAAAATGGTCATTGTTACCAGCTCCGGGAGGGTACGGTCAAGCTGGGCAAGGGTAGGTATTCTTCCTCCTGACTTCTTACCCTTATGTCCATTCTTCCTACCTCTGTGCCCAGTAGTGCTTGGTTTTGGAAGTCCTTTCCGAGTTGACAGAGAATCTGGAGCTAGGGCACCTTTGCTGGGTGGTATACTCCGGCTGGTGAGTGGCACTCGGCTGGCAGGCCTGGGGATGGCCGAGGGAACAGGCAGTCGACTGGAAGTTTTAGCAGCTGCTCCCTGTGGCCGAGACAGGCGCTGAGAGTTGCTGGTAGAAGGTGGTGGGGCCAAAGCTGGTCTGACAGGGGTAGGTGGGCCTAGGTGCAGAGTAGAGGAATTTTAGGGTGAGCTCTACATCCTCCCTACTCCCAATCACCCACAGCTTTGCTGCCCAGGTCCTCTCACTTGCTGTTGCTCTCCCACTGGGCCCAGCTTTTCCCCGGATTGGAGGAATTGGTCGGGCAAGAGGAGAAGATGCTGGGCTTTTGGATGTGGGGAACAGATTGCAAGTGGGTGACTCCTGAAATACAAAGAGAGAGAGAGAGAGAAAAGGGGACTAAAATGGAAAAAGAATCTGTTCTGCTGGCTGATTAAAAGATAGCGGTGGAAAGTTGCCTAGATCCCAGTAAAGAAGGGCAGAAGTTAGCTGCCAACATCATCGCACCACCAATACCATTTATTGAGAGCTAATTATAGATGTTATAGAGCTATGCGCAGACACACTGGTAAACACATGGCTTATGGTATCTCGTTTCGTTTCAACAGTTCTGCGAGGTAGAATTTTACTATCCCCATTCTACCAACGAGGAAACCACTGTATGCCTATACCGAATCATGCACTGCGTCTGGGGGCACACATCCAGCCCAGACCCTCTAAACTCACCCTCTTCATGCTGGAGGGCCTCTTTCCAGACGTTGCCCAAAGAGCCCTGACTGACCCCTTCCTATCGCTGCTCCGGAGTCGGGGTGTCAGGCTGCTTGGGGAAGGGGTGCTCCGAGCCAAAGAGCTCACAGTGGGCAGCAGGTCGCGGACAGGACTGTCCTTCAGCACAAAGGTCTCCCGCCGAGGGCTGGGCTTCACCCTTCGAGGCCCCAGGCCCTCGCCTGTGGTCTCCCGTTCCTGCAGGGCACACTGCTCCAGCTGTGCTGCCAGCTTGTTGGCCTCATCGAGGATCTCCTCCAGCTTCTCTGGGCTGAGGTGGCCTAAGCTGAACCTCAGACCCTGGGGGGTGGGGGCTACTGCATTTGAGTCACTTCGGTGGGAGAGGCCTCGTCGGGGGGGTTTCTCCGGAGTCACCAACACTGCTATGTCTTCCTCCTCACGACTGAGACAGAAAACAAACCAGGCACCGTGCCCACACCACAGAGAGCAAGAGACTGTACAAGGGAGACCGAGCAGAACCCACGACAGAGCTAGAGACACAACCCCAAACCATGATGCCAATGCCGGCTGTGAGATCTGACTTCTAGGTGATGAGACACCCGGTTCTAAGGCCTAATAGGCCTTTAGCATTTACTGACATTGGAAATTATGCCAGGATGAAAATGCAGCAAATCCATTTACCCTTCTTCTTCACTCCCTGCAATCTCATTCCAGCTTCTCCCGTCTTTCTTCCCCCGGTAGTAGTGTCAGAGGCCCAAGTAAATCAGTAACCCATCAGCCACAGCATGCCCAACCTTGCTAATTTACCAACCCAGGCCCCAGAGAGCAAAAATTCAGCAGTGAGGGGTTAGAGACAGAGGCATCCCTGGAAGAAAGTAAGCAAGATAAAGAGGCTGGTACCTGTCAGATGGTGACAGCCCTCCAAAGTCCAACGTCTCATCCACTATAAACTTCACATCTGTAGGGAGTCAAGAATGAACGCCAGCTTTGGGTCCCTAACGTGGTTCTCAATGGCAGGGCTTCAATCTTCCCTCCAGGGTTTCCTTACCTTCCTGCAAATCTCCCATGTTCCAGCCAGCAGGAGCAGGAGTCGGCTTAGACCTGAGCTGGAGAGAAAACATACCTTTCCTTAGGTCTCCCTCCTGCCCAAGGCCCCCAGCCAGATTCGGGGTGCGAGCCAAGGGGCTGGGGGTCATGCTGGAGGTAAAGCAAGCTTCTCAGAAGCGGCACCTGCCCGTTAGTACCGTTATCTCTTGGGAAGGTGCGCAGAGCTCTCCCTGCACCCTAATCCCCCTCATCAGACTGACCTCCCGCCCCCCTGCAACGGGCCTCTCTCCTCACTGAGGGCGGTCTATGCGCTCTGTTTTCCTACCCGCCACCATCCTCCAGATCTTCCTCTCCCCAAGCCACCTCTCCACTCCCCGCGGCACCGTAGACACACCACACCTCCAGCCCACTCTCAGTTTTCGCTTTCCACTTCGCCTCACCTCCCGCAAACTGTGCTTTCTTCCCACAACTTAGTCCCGGGAATCTGCTCCGAGGGGGCGGGGCTCCTTTCGAATCTTTCAGGCCCCACCCACCCCTACCACATGCGCGCAGTGATTGGCTAATCCCAGCATTCCCCGCCCCTTGGGGGGCGGGGCAGCAGTGGAGAGCTGGCCGGAAGTCTGCAGGTGGGGGCCGTGTGAAGAGCGGTTCCAAGAAAGACTCCATCCGGAGAGCTGGAGCGCGACGGGCGCGCGCGGGTGCCCGGGAGACCCTCGCGGGCCAATGAATATGGGTTTCGTTCCCTGTCACCCCCTCTTCTCCCTCTCCCCGAACCGCTTGGCGGAGCCAGAGTTTGTGGCCCCAGAGACCGGCGTGGTCACCTGACGCCCTTCGCGGCCGTCGGCCCAAAAGCTAATGCTCTGCCTGAGGCAATTGGTTTTCTTGGGTTCACTCCATATGCAAGCACCGCGTTTGCCATATTTCTTCAGTGGTGATTTTTCTAAGTTATAGAAGCGCTTAAACACTGATATCTTAGTTATATCGAGCTTCTTCTCTAAGAAGTACATCTTCCATGGCTTTTTAGGTAAGAAATTTCAAAACCCGAGGCAGCCAAGGTGTAAAAACAGCGGGTTTTTCAAACAGGGAGATTTGGATTCAAATTCAACCGTGATCCTTTCGTTTACAAGCGAAGCAAGCTTGTCTCTTTTTATACTTAACCCCTCGGTTATCTCGGGACCATCACAGTTACATCGTTGGGGGATAATTAGGAATATCGAATTTTATGCCATGTGCCTTAGAGGCTTTGAGGGGCTGTTTATAATTTGCTCCTCTAAACTCAAAGCTGTGTTTGTAAAATGCCTAAGCCTACTTGTTAGGGATTTTCTTTCTGTTGTTTTCAAATGTTGCCTGTGAATAGGCTGGGCCACCAGTTAACAGCTTCTTAGGAATGTTCTAAAAATTAAATTAAAAAGATCCTAAAAGTGGTTGAAGAGCTAGCCTGTAAACAAAGCCTGAGCGCTAGTCTCCAGCCTCCAGCCTTCGTGACCGTTATTATGGCCATTTCATAGGCTTTTTTGTTTACTTCCAGGTTTTTAGCTGTGAAGTTGAGGTGCTGAAGTTTGCAAGAGTGAGGTGTTACTGTAATAAATGCCACAGGAAGCAAAGGAGCCTTCATATTTAGTGGGGTGATAAGGGAAAGCGTGGGGAGGCCCAGAACTTGCAAGCTTCTGTGAGGGAGAGCTGAGACAAGAGGATTGCTGGTTGGGGAAAGTGGAATTTTAGTTGCTTGTAGGATTCAGGGTCTCTGGAGGTGAGAAAAACCAGTAGCTTCCCTCTGTCCAGGCAGGTAGTGGTGGAGTGGAGATCTGGCGGGAAGAAGCTGTTAATTAACTGCATTCTTTCTTCCCTTACGAAGAGCCTGAGTTGGGGAACTCTACACTTACTTCTTCACCCATTTTCAGGTAAGTGGGGGAAGCAGTTTGGGCAAATTGCAAGTTAGTTTCTCCTAAGGAAACTCATCTCCAATTTCTTTCACCAAATTATGATTTTGAAAGCTGTTGCAGTATCAGAAAAAAGGCAGTAGAACTATTTTCTCTTCCAAATGACAACAAAGTCAGAAAATATAGATTTCAGATACAAGAATTCTTCACTCAACATAAGGCCACTAATTTGGGAAATATTTGCCCCCTGGAGCTGACATGTATGAAAAGATGTTTAAGATTTTGGATAAATCATAAGTGAATTAATGAAGAAATTACACCCCCTCTCAGGCACATGGTATGCCTTAGTTCAGAAGATACTCCACAGTGTCCAATGTATAAATGAAAAAATTCAGGATTCCAAAGCAGGTCTCCTTGAATGCAGAAAGATTAACTGTGACTGGGGTTCTGGTTTAGTGTAAAGAAGATTTTATTCCTTCATCATGAAGGTTGAGAATATATGAACTTTAAGGGGTGGCCATTGAGTACTTCAGCAAATAGAGGCATGGGGCTGTTGGCTGAGGCCAGAGGTCTAAGTAATCTTAGGGCATTATAGCTGGGAATATTTCACTCCTTCCTCACCTAGCCAGGCCCTGCTTCTGTACGCGACTGGCTGGCTCTGGACTCTACTCCATCCCCCAACATTCTCAGCAGTGGTTAAGTACATTAGACCCTACAAAATGATTTGTGTAACTGTTTTCTAAATTTTCCCAAGGATTGTGGATAACTAGTAACATTTTAGATGTATAGGAAGAAGTTAATTTATGACATATAATGGATGCCTTGGGGGCATTGGGACTTAATTCTTACAGAACACCAGTTGAGAAAGGCTGGAATAGATACTTTGCTTCAACTTAAAACAGACCTTTGGTCTGAACAGAAAAGCCTTTCATACTCTTCTCAGTGGAAACACATCCCCTTCCTCCTTAAAATCTTACCTAATATATACTAGAACCTGGAAATCTTTTCTTCTTAAGCCCATACCTACTACAGTGGGGGTCACTTAGTAAAAGAGATGAGAAGAAATAGGGAAGGCTTGAGGTCAAATAGACCTGATTCAAATCCTGACTCTGCTACTTACCAGCAGTATACTTGGAGTAATTTATGAGGTTCATCTTATCCATTTGTAAAATGAAGACTAAAAGAGACAAAGTACTTAGTTCAATAATTGATACACAGAAGGCTGTTTCAGTAATATATTACTGTGTAACAAACCACCCCCATATTCAGTGAAACAATAGCAACCATTTATCTGCTCGTGATTTTACAATTTGAGCAGGGTTCCACAGGGACAACGTGTCTCTTCTCCACAAGTAGATTGGCTTGACTATGGCTAAAGGGTCCAAGGTGGCCACACATGTCTGGGGCTGTGGTGCTGGCTATCAGCTGGAATTCTTGGCTGTCTTCTACAAGACCTCTCATAATTCAGTAATCTATCTTGAAATTCCTTACATGGGAGCTGACTTCTAAAAGCAAAAGCAGAAACTACCTGATCTCTTAAGGGTTTGGCCCAGAACTGGTCCAGCATCACCTCTGCTACATTCTTTTGGTCAAACCAGGTCACGTGGTCAGTCCAGATTCAAGGGGAAGGGAAACCGACCCCAACTTTGGATGGGAAGAGTACCATGCTCATACTAGGATGAGACGAATTGTCATTGTCTTTTGCAGACTCCATCACAGAATGCCTCCACTATCTTACTTGTTTTAAGAATGAAAACAAATGTAAGCAAGGCATCTCACCTTATTCTTTCCCTAGGGCTTAATGAGACTCTGCTCCAAGTTCTTCAGTATCTCCCAGCCCTCAAGTCTTAGGGCTCTTTCTTTAATAAGCTATGTACGTATATGTGTTTCCTGCTGTCTGGTCCCTGTGATAGATATAAATCCTATTATCTAACTTTTACTGAAAATCCCAGAGAGGAAGAGAGCAAGTCATCTTCAGCATCTCTTTTAGTACCTGGTACTAAGTAGAGTTAAACTCAACTCTGTCACAGACTGCCTCGGGACAGGACAGTGTTAGAAGCCTCTGTGGAAGAGAATGTGGATGTGGAAAGAGAAAGTGGAGTCTGAGGGGTTCGGAGATTCCATACAGTCTGGCTAACGAATTCCAACTTTCGAAATTTTTTCCATATGGAAAAGCTCAAACAGATGGCACTTAATGCACTGAGGATACACACATTTATTTAGATCAATCCAAACCAGACGCTGTGCTGAAGCTTCTTAAGGATACAGTCTCACCACAGTTGGGCTTCCTGGAGGCACAGAAAAGAGAATTTGTTGTGGCCATAACAGTGAACAGCCAGAGCACATCCAGGGTGCTAAAACAACCCCTCTGCATGGTCCCTGGGTCCTGTGCTATGAATTCTCTACTTACCCCGCTTCATTGCTGGGCATTGGCTGGGAGAGAGGTAAAAGGACAATTAACACTAACAAGGCTAACACCAACCCAACATAACTCTCTGACAGGGAGAGAATTGAGGGATGGCGAGAGAACCGTCTTTGCAAGCCATCTGGCAGAGAGAGCTCTCCTGAGAAGTCTGTACTCTTAATGTGTACCTTATGGTTTTCATTTGCTATTTATCAATGATAGGCTTAAATAAATGGCTTCTGGGATTGAATTCATTCTCAATTTTTATCAGCCAGTAGCTGTAAGTCAGAGGAGACATTGCTAACCAGTTCTCTTTGATTTTCTCATGAGCTTCTTTATCACCTCACCCATTGGTTTGTGGAAAACAATTCTGCAGCAAATAAATGATGTAGTCTCCGAAGCTGCTACAAAATTCTAAATAATAATTTGAGTTGCCCTCTGCCAGTGACATGCTGCTTGGAACCACATACCCACACGTTCAATGATTATTGACATGTAATGATAATGATGGTTATCTTCTCTTGGAGGAGAAGGAATCCATAAACTTCAAAGTAAAAAATAGGCAATGAATCTGCGTTTCACCATGCTTATGATACTGAGGTAGAAACACAATTGACAAGAGTCGCTTCCCCTTCCTTTCCACGCTGCTGCCAAGCGGTGGTGGTGGTGGTGAGCTTCGCCCATGCTCCACTCCTGACTGTTCCCTCGACATCTTTTCTCATAGCACCCGCCTCGCTCCCTCCCCACCCCCTTTACAATTAGGTAGATACTATCACTCTTCTTCAGAGGACCATTAGGTTTAATTCCTACCATGGAGTTGAGGAGTACAGATAGATAGAGGGTGTGATAAAAGTAGACTTCATCTATGGTAAATTCCCTCCATGGGGATGATAGTATTAACTTACAAAACAATGGTTACAGGAAAGGTTGTCACCAGTGCATGCAGGGTTGAAAGGTGCAGGAATGTATGTTTCCCAGTCTCAACAACACTAGCCGTAAACATTACATACTCTGTTCAGACACCCTGTTTCTCTTTCCTTACCTTCCTCAGAGTTGCCCTTGTCCTCTTAGGGAGCCTCAATAAGGAGCTACAAGAATTCAGACATTTCTTAATATTAATATCTCGGAAATCTCTGAGAAACCTTTTTAAAGTTTGGCAAATTTATTGGAGCGACATTGGTTAGTAAAATTATATAGGTTTCAAGTATAAAATTCAATAATATGTCATATGTATATTGCATTGTATGTTCACCCTCAAAGTTAAATTTCATTCTGTCAACATATATTTGACCCCCTTTATGCTTTCCTATCCTCCGCTTCCTCTCTGGTAACCACTAAACTGTTGTCTGTGTCTATGAGTTGGGAAACCTTCTTTCAGAGTACTGGGAAGGGATATACTTCTCTGGTCTTTTGGGAGTCCATGGTGCTAATGAGGAGTCTGTGCATAGAGAAGAACAGGTCATGTAATGATCCATTCATTCTTGATTTATGCTACACACGCTTAGAGAGAGCCCACCGTATGTGCGAACCTGGGCTCAATGCTAGCTGGTGGGGGTAGGGGGAGGAGAAGGCGGCAAAGGCAAACAAAACTGTCCTCGCCGTCACAGTGCTCATAGTTTAATGGGGAAACAGATCAGTAACTAGACCATCATAAAAACAAAGTGCTAAATGCAATGATGGAGATCTGAACAAGGTGACAGGAATGGACAAGAGAATGAATACTTTAAAAGAGGTAGAGAGGATGTGCATTTGTCTTTGGTTTGTCTAAAAGCCCAAAAAACAGCTGCAGCTTTCCTGGACTGAGTCAGAAGCAGACTATAGTTTAAAGAAAAATGATCTGGATGAGGACCGGGAGACTTGGGCTCTTTCTACCATAGTGACAACTCCTCAATTAACAGTAGAAACCTTGGGTAAACCCTTCACCTACCTCCCTGTGCTTCAGGTTCCTCCTTTGCAAAATATAAATAGCAATTCTTCCTATATTCCAGAATTAGGATGGAGAGAAAGAAATGAGATAGTGGAAAATAAAGATGGCTCCTCAAATACATCCTGATGATGACAGTGATGAGTGGGCCTGAAATGGGAATCAAACCAAACCCTTCTCCATCTAGGCTTGTATCTCTGCCCTGACTTTTCCACCTTTGGAGAGAGGAGATGACGCACCTTAAGGCATGAATTCTGCCCTTACCTTTCACATCCACCCGACAGTCCACCGACGCCTCCCCCAGGGAGTTAACTGCCTTGCAAGTGTAGATGCCCCCATCAAAGGGACCAGGCTTGCGGATTTCTAGCGAGCAGATTCCCAGATTTGTGAGGGCTCTGTACTTGGGGTCACCTTGGATGTCCATCTTGTTCTTCAGCCAGATGATCTTTGGCTGGAAGATAAAGTCAAAGGGGCTACAGGGATAGTAAGAAACAATTGTTTGTCGGTGCTTAGTCTCTGGGACTCTTTGCCTACAAGGCTTGGGGACACACCAGCCAGAGAAGCAGGAGTAGGGTGCTTTAAGAACAGATGGCGCAGGGATCTAAAAGAGCTAACAGCCTTCTAGATAGCTAGCTCCCTGAACCTTCTATTTGGGAAGGGGTTCCCCTTCCAGTACCTTCAGCAGCCTTCACGCTTCTTCTTTTGATTGAAAAGAGCACCTGAAACCTCGCCTTGTTCACCAGATATTCCTGACTAGAAGAAAGGTGATAACTTCTGTTCCGCCCTGCTCACGCAGCCCCTTCATGGATCAGAAGCACCGGGCGTCAGGGTCTCCTCTTTGTTGTATATACATTATTGAATCATTCATGTTCTATTTCCACTGTTGGCTTGTTCCCTCTGGTTAGAAAAGAGTTTCTAGAGTGGAATTATTGATATTCTTTCTGAGATATTATTTCCACATAGTTTGGTCCAGGACTAACACACAAAACGTATTTGATAAAGGCTGTTTTATGCCATGTGTGGAGAGCAGTGACTAGATTGTAAATAAACAGCCTTTTTCAGGGGCGTGGCCTAAGGCTCAACTCTAGGCAGCTCATATGTGTGTGGCCCTGATCAGATGAGGCTTGGGTGAGTAAGGAGAAACCAGCGGCATTCCATCACCCTTGCTGGAGAAATGACTTTGAAGCTCATGCCCAATTGTCAGCTGGTCACAAAGTGACGTCTTTATATATGAGGGACAAACATTAAAGAGAAAACTGGGAGCATTATCCACATTAGACTATCTTAGATTCTGAGTGCCCTCACTGTTCCTGCATAACCTGCTGTGGAGGAGGCAGATGATGGTGATGGGAACAAACATTTTGACGAGAATGCTCTTTGACATAACTAAGGTCAGATCAGGAGTAGGAAGCTGCACGGCTCAGCCACCCCATAGAACTCCCTGCTTACCTTGGGAGAGGCGCGGACACAGCAGAAGAGCTGAGTATCGTAGCCGGTGACTGTAGTGCAGTCTGCCAGAGGCTGGGTGAACTTTGGGGCTTCAGAGAAATCTCGCTGGGCAAAACCCTTGGTCTTATAAACAGTAGCTGAGGGGACCAAGAAGGGCTATACTCTAGGGCCTAAGATCCCCATCCTCCTTCAGCTCTTCATCCAGGACTCTTCCGAGTTCAGGGTCTCTGTGCCTTACCTGCTTTCTGGATGTGGGCGAGGTCGGCAGTGATGGGGGCCGTCTCGCTGAGCCCGCACTGGTTTTCAGCAAAGACTCGAAAGGCATAGGAGTTGCCAGCGATGAGGTTGGAGACTGTGCAGCTGGTGCGGCGATAATGCTCTAGCACCGTGAACCACAGCTTGGGGGCCCCAAGAAGATGCCGTGAGTGAGACACCCGTTTTGTGAACTCGAGCCACCTTAGCCCACCACGTGGAGCTACCAGAGCCCCATTCCAGAATATGCTATGGCTCCATCCCTCCCTCCTAGCTGGGCCTCACCCCAGATTTTGTGTCGGCCTTCTGCACCGTGTATCCCAGGAGTGCTGCATTGCCTGTGTCTCGGGGAGGTGTCCACTCCAGCGTAGCGTTGGAGCCCGAAACATCTGTCAATTCGATACTCTGAGGAGGGCCAGGCCTCTCTGAAAGGGTCAAACAAGGCAGTGGGCATGGTACAGCTCATACGGAAATCACTTCAGGAGTGCCCCTTCCCCTTCTCTGCTCAGCTACCCTTCCCTTCAGCTACCACTGTGTCCCATGCTCCGTGTGGGGAAGTCACCCTGGCTTCTCGAGCTCTCTGTGATGGCTTCTCTTCAGCCTGGAGAGGGAGCCCCTGAGGACCAACCCATCTTCTACTCCCCGCACTGTACCGATCACCAAGATGTCAATGGTGGCAGTGGCCTCCAGCCCACCCAGCTGCACACTGAGCTGATAGCGACCCGAATCAGCACGCTGGGCTTCTCGGATGAAGAGGATGGAGTCCCGCTCCCCATTCCGCACGCTCACACGACTGGCATCCAAGGCACAGCCATTATGTGTCCAAGTGGCTCGAGGTTTGGGTTTGCCCTGAGAAATGGGGATAAGGCTGTGAGCAGTCCCAGGAGGCCTCTTGACTCTCCACCCCAGTTCCACATGGTTACTTGACTCGCAGCTGCAAATTCATTGAGTTAGAGGTTGATGGACTCTCCCGGGGGACTTTTATCTTTCAGCAGCAGCCTATAGGATCATGGGGAAGGGGGATGGTTTTGAGTCTCCCACCCTTTGGGACTGTAGGTCATGGATACCCAGGGCACCTGAGACTAACAATAGCTACCCAAACTCCTGAGAGCCCTCCCAACTGAGAGCTCCCAGATCTCTGCTGACTGAAGGGCATAGCCTCACCTCAACACATGAGGCCTGACCCGACCCACCCTCAGGGGTGCAGATGGAAGGGCCATTTGGTCTCAGACTTCTGGTCATGTGGCTCCCTCCATTCAAGGCCAGAACGACTGCTCGACTGTTAGCAGGACTCCTTGTATCTGTTGCCAAAATCAAACCCTGTCCTGGTCCCAGAGATGGACCCAGCATGGGGCCGGCATGATCACCTGGAACGGGATTAGTAGGTTCACAATGTCTCCAACCTTCCGGATATAGGTCTGCCTCAGGGCCCGAGGTAGCCAGATCTTGGGGTTCTCTGAATGACAGAGAGAGAACAGGGTGGTGAGCCTCCTGTGGTGGAAAGAGTAGCACTCAGAGGGGATGGGTACTGCATCCAGCTGTGCTGCACGGGCAGGCGATCCAGGCGTCACAGTAAATGAAGTCCTCTCGTAGGAAATGGGAAGATTGCTCCCATCATCTTGCTGGGATTTAGGGATGAGCGACTGGCTAAAGGATCCTCTAAAAAGCGTTAAAGTCTTGGCAGTAAGAGCACTAAAGTGTGAGCCTGACGCTTCTTTTCATTTAACTCTCAACTCCTGACTTTCCATTAACTGAGATTTCTTTTTTCTGTTTGTGCACAGACCAGTCCAGTCTGTGTGGTTTGTCTTTCCACTCGTTTTCTACTTTTATCCTTAACAACACTCCTTTTACCAAGGCCACTTTCAATGTTAATCCGGACCTCCAAGTGTCAGCCCCGTTCCCCAGTTTGGTGCCAGATTCCAGGAGAAAGCTTTCCCTCCTGCAGGCAGAGTCAACATCCTGGCCCCACTAGGACAGCACTGATGTCATTGCAGAGGGAGCTGGTGTCTGAGTCCCTTCCTCTGCGTAGCTGCCCAGCTCAGCGCCTGGTAGTGTCCTTCCAGTTTGTGGAGGATCACTTTGTACAAACAGAATCTGGGAAAGACTAGGTCCGCTGCTCACTCTCCCTTGATCTCCCAGGCATGTTTCAGTGAGAAGAGAGATTAGATTATGTTTATCAGCTTCCAGGATGAAGGTGAGAGTTGCTCAGGAACGTGCTGAGTGTGAGGTTTGGAGAATGACCAGGTGTAATTTCTCTCCTCAGCCTCAGGCTGCCTTGGCCAAGAAAGTGCAAACATTCCACCTGGGTCCCTTGGGGCCTGGCTAAAATTGATACCATGTTCCAACCTTCTTGCAGCTTCCCTCTCCTTCTTCTTAGTCTGAGACAGTCAGTCCCCTGCTGCTGTTGTCTTAAGTGGAATATGACAGTGCCTCAGTTCCCGCCAACTCCGGGCTTCCCCCCAGTTCATTCTTAGCAGTTGCAAAGACTTCACCCCAGTACACAACTGCAGGAAACAGCAGAACTGCTTGATCGTGAATTCCAAACATTTTGATAATATCCATTTCCCTGTAAATATATTTCTGAGCATTCACCCCGATGTATGTATGTTTACTTATAAACTGAACTATTTAAATACGTACATTATATAATGGAAAATTTTGAATGGTGAAATTTGAAATAAAATAAACAGTGGTTCTGCTGTGTTCTTCCTACACCTCGAATTGTGACTATTTTTTAGAGACCAGGACTTCGCGTCCATATATCCCCTCCTCCGTTATGATCTCACTGTCACTTGGCCTTTGTAAATGAACATAAATACGAATATTCAGTGTGTGCTGTCCATCTTATTTATCTAGTTTCCATTTTTGCTATGTGGCTTATGTTTCCACCTGGATTGTGCTGTCTTCGACTGCACCTCACCCCCGCCCTGACAAAAGCAGGACCCAGGGATACAGGGCCTCGGGTGCTCTGAGGGCCGCCCTGCCTGGGCTGCTCAGGGCCTGACCGCCTCAGTAGGAACGCGACCGCCTTGGAGCCCCAGGCAGCTGAATGACCCTGCTCTTCTTGCCCTCTGTTTGACTTTGGTGGTTTGGGAGGGGGCAGAGCATGAAGAACAGAGGAAGTGTTTGTGTGATGCATTCCTCTCCTGGGGCCATCTTGGCAAGCCACCAAGTAGTTGAGAACAGGCGGATATGACTTAAGAGTTTTCTGAAAAAAAGGAGGGCGGCAATTGAAAAGGAGGGTCAAAACCTCATCTTGTTGGGCTTGGTTCCCCATTGTTGGGTGGGGAGATCGCCCTTCACACTTGCTGAGGAGAAGCTGGGTCTGCTGTCCCTTGCTCTGCCTATAGAATATCCGAACTGTGAGGGGCCTTGATGAGCATTCACTACAGAAGACTGGAAAGAAAGGGCTCAGAGAGAGCAGCAGATGCGCTGAAGCTGTCATGGCCGTTGTGACGTCGTGCTGGCACCAGGACTCCTGCCTGCTCCTCTAGGAATATGTCTGAGGGACCCATTCCCTGAGCATGGCGATCTGTTTACTCAGGGAATGGGTCCGCTTGGGACTGGGCACCATAGTCAGGCGTTGACCATGCTATTGTCCCTGGAGGGAGGCAGCAAAGAGAAACCCTCAAGAATTGAAAAGGCTGAGGCGAAGAAAGGAGCCAGGTTGTCGTGTCTGGAAGGTTTGCCAACTGAGCCCTGCGCTGCTTAGACCTCGGAAAGGAAATGGGCTTCTGGAGATTAGTGCATGCTGATGTAGGTATTTGTTCCCACTTAGTGTTTCTTTTGTTTCTTAGAAAAATGCCTTGGGAAATGTTAGCCTTGTTTCACCTGAACTAAAGAGAAAAATTAAATAAGTTTACGTGTAACATAAACTAAGATGGAATTAGAAGGATGAGCAGAATGGCCCTAAGACCCAGAGGGGACTCCAGTGGAGGCAGAGAGACAGGGACGAAAGGCTGACAGCTAGGATGGTGTTCTCTCCCTCCCTGGAGGGCTCCTGTCCCAGTTCTTGGCTTATGTGTGGAATTCCCTGACACGATGATGAATTGATAGGGGACAAACTTAAGTTACTAGAATGTTCTGACAGGATTAGTAGGTGAGGATATGGCTTTCAGCAGGCTCCAGGCCCTGGTGGGAGGGCAGAGGATGGGCTTGTCGCCGACACAGTTGACAGAGTGCAGCAGGTGGCAGAAGAGTGTTTGACAGCTCTAGGTGTCCCAGGAGCAGCAAGCGCTTCCCCAGCTCAACCCAGGCCTGCCCAGCAAACAAGAGCAACCTGACCCCTTGCTGAGAATGTTAATAGGAGGGCTCGTTCGGGCATCTCTTTTCACGCCTCCACAGTCCAGCGAGGTGTTAATTGTACTGACCTTGGGGAAACATGGCCTTCCCCTCCTCAGATGCAGGAGGGGTGTGAACCAAAGACTAGAGACCGAAAGTGGAACCTAGCTTTTCTAAGACCGGGTTTGAGAGCCACGGTTTGGTTTTATCCCTTCAGAGAGTCTTGGGGAAAAGACATTTTGAAAAGTCCTTTGAAAGCCCTCGACTTCTGAGCTGTATCTCCCTTAGCACTGTATTTCTCTCAGACTGTCGTCTAATTCTTTCTTAGAAATTAGTAGAGAAGGAGACTACTTAAAGTCCAAAGATCTCGACTCTTCTCGTTCGAAAATTCCTCCTGGTTCCACCTTCTTTCATTCTGCTGAAGTTTATGCCCATTTTCTTATTCTATGCTCATGGGAAAAATTGTTCATATTCTCTCATAATTTCCTTTCACATGGTTAAAGATTTTCATCCAGCAGCTCGCTAAGGGCTGTGTCGTTCAGACGATGTTATTAATTGTGGCCTAGAGAGTGAAGAAACAAGATGGACACATTTGAAGAGTGAAGGGGGTGCGTGTGTGCACGCGTGTGTGAAGAGCATGAATGTGTGAAAGCGTCTGTGTGCATGTGAGTGTGTGTGTTTATGTGCATGTGTACATGCACACGCACATAAGACTATGAGTACATGCATGCGTGCGAGTGAATAGTTACCAGACGAGGATGAATGCACGAGGTGAGCTATGGCTTTAAAATGTAACCAGAGATTTCCAGGGATCCAAAAAGTACCAACATTTCTTAGGGAAACATTGGCAGATACCTAGGATGTGGCCTTGTCTGCGGGAGTGTGATGAGAGAGCAGTGTGGTGACCTCGGGAGCGCCTTGCGAAGGACAAAGTGTCATCTCCTTGAAGACCTTGAAACTAAAGTCAAAGAAATTAAAAGGACATAGAGACAGGCGACACTTCGCTGAGGAGACCCGTCACCCCTCCCCTCGCAGTAGTCTTCCCCTCGAGCCCTGGCTCACTGTCGCTCTCTCCAACATTGTTCCAGTCATGATTCCCGGTGAATTCAACACCGTCCTGCCAATTTCTGCAGGGTGTCCCATCTGTGCCCGCCTCTCCTCCAGTGATTTTGTTCCCCTCTCCTTCGGTCTGGTTCTTTGCTCATTCTCTAGGCTAATAACCGCATTATTGCCCACCAAACTTTACATGATCTTTTCCATAGCATAGTTATCTGAGAAGTGCTGCCTCCCTGGCTGTCTGTCTGACCGTGAGACTAGTTCTGCCAGTGATATGTGAGTAAAAATGATCAGAATTACTCCTGAGCCAAGGCTTTTAAGAAATGAGTTCTCTATCCCTTCTTCCACTTCTGGTTGGCTGAGCCAGGCGCAGTGGGGACACCCCAGGTGAGTGTCGCAGAGCTGTTGGCCACCGAGATCCCAGCCAAGGACAGCTAGGGGTAGGCGGCATGGCTGCTAGTAGGGAAACTTGGGACTGGAAGGGGCATCCGCCACCTCCTAGTTGCAAAATGCCTCTTTGCCGAGAGGCTCACGGAGATCACCAGGGAGGAGAAGCCAGATGCTCCCACAGAAGGGTTCTGCTTCCATGGAGCTCAGAATGTGAGAGGACGGGACTTCCCACGGGAGCTGGGGGGTGTTGGGGTGGGCTCTGGAACCATGGCACTGTCAAGGGAAAGAGTATCGTGGACCGTTCACTAGCTAGCCTCTCAGTTATGCAGGCTTTTCATTTCCCTCTTCTCCTGATCTAGATGGCCACCATCTCGCCCCTCATTCCCTTCCTGCCTGGCATTGGTATATCAATCAGGTCCTCCCAGTCCCTATGACAGACATTTTTTAAAGGTAAAAATATAAGATCATTTTTAGTTACTCTAAAGTGCCAAAAACACCATTCACTGAATTCTCAGCTAAAAAGCAAAAACCCAACAGCCATTTGAGCAGCAAGAAAGAATCTACCAAGGAAGGGGGCGGGAGCTCCAACTAATAATCCTCCATCCTAAGTCCCATCCCATGAAGTCATGCACCTCTGCATACACCTACGGAGGTGCAATCAGGTATAGGAATATCCTCCCAACTCCCACAACCCGGCCTCCCCGCCCTCCATAACCCCCACAGGTCACCTTCTATAGGGGACAGGAGGAGCTGGGGAATGGGGCTGCCGGCTCCCTGTCGAGGTGAAGTCTGGAGTTCTTCGGCATCAGCTGGGCTGACTTCTTTCACCTTCAGCGTGGGTCCCGAGGCCACCTCTGCTGCTGTGGCTGCCTCCATGCCGGGCCACCCGAGGCTGGGCTCCAGTGGCAGATTTTCACTGTTAGTGGTGAGGGAGGGGCTGAACACCTGCTCTCCAGCCTCTCCAGGGGTCCCTGCCACAGAGTTATGTAATTGGGCTGGCTTTGCCCCACCCAGCTACTCCCAGCAAAAGGGCTGAAGCAGGGGCTAGGGGAAGAGAGGGGGATCAGGCAGCAGCCGAGAATAGCCACAGGAGGAGGCTGAGATGGCTGTTATCTTGGGAGCGAGATGACACCCCTCACACAGCACCAGGGAGGGAGGAGAGAGCTTGCGCTTCAAACAGCTCCCCGCTCTCCACCACGCAGACCATCCAAATGGGGCCTCTGGCTTCTGTCAGGAGGATTGGGTGACATCTCGACTTCTGACCTCCAGATCATCCGACAGTGTGTTCAGGTCCAGAGAAGGGGTTCCCGGGATTAGCTGATTGACAGGCATACCTTTAACTGCTCTCTGTTCCCACATTCAATGAGTTGTCTTGTCAACTCGACCTTTCTGGGGTGCGTCCCCATTCTCTTTCACCTCCCCCTAGTGGTAGTGGAAGGTAGAGTGTGTGCTCTGGAGACAGACGACCAGGGCTCACTTTGGCTGTACCACCAACTAGCTGTGTGACTTGCAAACACATTAGTCTCTTTGGTCTGTTTCCTCACCTAAAAAATGGATATAATAATAACCATAGAGTTGCTGCAAGGATTAAAAGGTAATCTGTGTAAAGTGTTTAGCAGAGTGTAACCAACTGCGTGCTTGATAAATAAGCTATTTTTAGGTCAGGTCAGCACTTGCCCCTTTGAAAGCTCCCTTGCCTATGAGATAAAGTACAGATAGAGTAAGAGGCGGCCGTTGTGGAGGGAAGAGAGCCAGGGGCATAGGGTCAGAGGACTTGAGTGTGACTTTTGGCTATACTGCTTACTCATTAGTTAGGTGACCCTGAGCAAATCACGGCCTCTGGTGATTTGGTCTATGGTCTATGAAACAAGGGATAATGATGCCATGATTGTGTTGAGGATAAAATCACAAAAATACAGAAAAGTGGCCAACCCACTGTAGGTGTTACATATTAAAGGTCCTATGATTTCCAGGCTTACCCCAAACTATCATTCTACACTTGTTGTACCCTCCATCCAAATTATCTGGTTTCCCATCACCCCCTTATCTCCAGAAGCCAGCATTCCCTTGTGTGTGTGTATGTGTATATATTTCTATATAGACTCCGAGAGCAGTTTTAGGTTCATAGCAAAATAGAGCGGAAAGTACGTAGTTCCCATATACCACCCTCCACCGTGCCTTTATTTTTTTATGGAAAAAAGTGAGGTGAGCATGGTTGAATGAATAGACTCTTTACTCATTTTCCCCCTTTTAGCCCTCAGTTTGAGGGCAGAGTCAGTAGGATCCCAGAAGCCTGTGTTACCGTCTTAGGGTGTGGGACAGAAGCCCAGAACTTCTCTTTGCAATTTGTATAGGCGCTCAGGGCCCGGATAACCTGTAGACACACTTTGGATCCAGGAGCTAGGATGGCCAAACAAACAGGGTGACTGTGGAGCTCGACCTCTGGAGCTGGTTGGTAAGAGGCTGCACTTGTGCCATATAAGGGCTAATGTGAAGGCCTCTCTCACTGATTTCTCTTGCCTGACCTAGCCAAGGCCCTTGTACGTACAGACAATCCCCACACCAGGGGACTCCACACTCCCCCTTACACCCCACTTAACTCGTGCATTGATGAGACTGGCCCAAGTTTTTTTGGTTTTAGCCCTTGGTTGCAATGAAGGTGTGAAATGCATACTCCTAGGGTCTGTCCATTAAAACAGTCTAATTGAACAGGTTTGGGTGGGATCCAGGAATCTGCATTTCATAAAGCAACCTAGTGATTCTGCTGCAGGAAGTCTGAGAATACTATGTTAGAGAAACTCCTGAAAATAAAACCACCTTAGATCATCTACTGGGGGAGGAACTCTTCCACCAGATGGTGGGTTCCTCAAGAGCCAGGTCTTTTCAGACTGAGGTGAGAATAAGTACTCCGTGGATACATCACCCCAGGATGGCAGGCTGAGGAGCCAGCTCAACCTTGGCTCCTAAAGGAAATATTTTAGAAGCGAGGAAGCCTGCAACTCTTTGAAGGTCTTTAAATGAAATGGATCAGGAAGGGCTGAGTAAAAGCAGCAAGAGAAATATCTTGACACCAAAGTTCAACTTCAGTGTTGTCATTTGTCAAACCTGCTATAAGGAACACATAATTCGGGAGAGTAATTATATGTTGCTGTGTCCGGAGGAAAAGTAATTGAAACCTGAGAAGGTGTGTGGGGTGGATTAGACTTGCTGGGGGTAAAACAAGAAAGCTGGTCTTACAAATACCCACGGGAAGTAGACGTTTATGAGCATAAAGAGGAAAAAAAAAAGTGAGTAGTTTCCTCCGTAAGTTATCTTATGCCTTTCATACTACAAATGCACAGCCCTGGCATTTAACTGGCTTATTTGCTGGTTTGGTCTGATTGCTGAAGCTAGAAAACTGGAAAAGCTATCATTATTAACAAATTGTAGCTTAGTCGTTTCAATAGGTCAGGTAACAAAGTCTCAGTCTGTTTTATTTCTAACCCAAATATTGCAAATATACAGAAAATTACCAGTACAAAGTTAAACACATCCAGATTTATTTATACAATGCTAAAGAAATTTGAGTTTTATTTCCATATTGTGGAATTTTATTATGGGGTCTGGCTTTGTTGTATAAATGACATGGGTCATTGAGACTTGACTATATCCCACTTCACATGCAATTTTCTGTCCCAAGAGAACAGAAAACTGGGCTTTTTAGCGCACATGCAGTAATGATCTTAATACTGCTTTACACTTTAGTAGGAAGGCAGTTGTCCCCCAGCTTGGGGAGGAGGCAGGGAAGATATAGAACAAGGAGGGACAACATGCTCAGAAAGGGGACAAGAGACAAGAGAGGGCTGAACAACAGGCACATGGGGACCCTGAGCATTTCTGTGCACGAGGATAAAGAGGGTATGACCAAAACCCTCCTCCCTAGACATCCAAACACACGAGGTGGGCAGAATCATCAGGGAACATTCAAGTCACCTGACCACAAGCTGAGGGCATGCACAGGATGAGAACTGCATTAAAGATTTGGGACATATCAATAAATCATTAACATGTACACTATACAGTTTATACATGTATATATGTACATATATATAAAGGTACAGATTAGTTTGTTATTCTCTATTAGCTTAAGAACGTACTGGTGTGAAAAACTGCATACAGCAAGGTGTTGAAGACAATTTCATATTAATGTTCTGAGTCTTACTGTTATAACCAAGAAATCGACATGCTCCTGCTATTTCAGTTTTCCTCCATGAGGACAAGGCCTGGGCTCTGCTAGGGCAAGACGGTGCTGCCAGAGCTGTTTGAGCTGCGCAACTGGTGGCAGATGGAACAGAAAGTCTGGTACCTGCTGAGTGCCAGTGCTGAAAGTCTGGCCCTCCCTATCACTCCATCATGTAACGAATCCTAAACTTTGGTTTTGTTCAAAAGACACTTAAGTCCACGCTTATTTTCCTGCTTGAGGGAAGGTAGTGGCCAAACTGAAAAGCTGAATCTCTTCCTATTTTTAGCAGTTTCAAGCATCCAGGCTTCGCATGGGATGAGGGGGCTGTACTGATAATGAGCAGGGTGAGCTATAAGCCATTACAGATAGGGGCAGGGCTCTTTAGAGCTCCCCTAAAAGGGAAGAATCTCTCTACCTAGATGATTTGCCTGGAAAATAAAGAAATGACTGAAGCCAGGCCAGCCCTGCCACCTGGCTGGGTGTGGACAACACTGAACTCTGATCTGTATCCTGGTGTGACAAAGGCCATGGGAAAACCAGCAGGAGCTGGAAGTGACTGGCACATTACCAGTCAGAGATGAAAGGCCAGCTTGGGCATGTAGAGGCCGAGGCAGACCTAAGAGTGAGAGATACACACTGGAATGCCTTTTCAGAAGCAGATGGCAAATTCTCAGTTTCAGTTAATCTACTGAATCTCCTGAGCTCAGCCTAGAACTGCCACACCCTCTAAACACTTTATTCTTCTAAGTGGCGTTCCCATTCAGTTAACAGCCTAGCTGTATACATCCCTAGTCTCTCTGGTCTAAGAACCAGAAGCTCCCTCAGGTCCAAGACACCTATCCACAGAGCAGGAATGACGGCAAGTTCTTCACCTGGATTTGCGAGCTCAGACCACTTTGAACAATCTGATATGTCCAATCTAACTAAGATGCTAAATTCTATTGCTGAAACCTCCAGAAATAATCTCTTTTGCTACCATCAAGGCTGGGACTTTACACAATGATATGCTAATGCTTTACTTTCAAAGATGATGCTCATAACCTAACATCAGGAGGACAAATTAGAAATCTTTTCTTTTTAGACGCATCATAGATTTGGGCAGTTTTACTCACTGGCTGAGGGCGTACACCTGTGAGTGCGCAGGCTGATGCAGAAAGCTAACTAGGGAATATGAAGGGCATGAACCAGGCTTGTTAGCAGTCCTCAAACCAACTGAGCCAGGTAGCCAGTCAGGGACAGGAAACCAGGAGAATGGAGAAGGTGACTCAGCATCCTGCACTCTTGAATAGTGACCTTCCATGAGCTGAGGGGCAGTTTTTAAAACGCATATTTAAAATTATCGTTACTTTTGTTTTCAGCCATGAGAAACAGAATAAAATTATCTGTTTACCAAGGGGCACAAAACACTGCTCTGAGAGAAATGTCTCTGCCCTGCAGAATGGCAGGTGGTCTGCGAGCAGGAACCCTCTCCAGGTATGCAGCACGTGCATGCAGAAAAATGACAAGAGTTCGGAAGACAACCAACCAGGATTGCTCGTAACACACTCAGAGACCCTGGGGCAATCTACTCAATTTTTGTACTTCAGCTCCATCTCCTAAAAAAATACGGATTACAACCCCTGCCTTTTTTTTAACCTCGCAAGAATGTCATGAGGTTCAAATGACATAAGGCAAATGAAAGTGCTCTGAAAATTGCTAAATTCTACAGAAATCTTAGGTATCATTATATGCAAAGAACCCTCCTGTTATATGGTTAGAGAAAAATATGAACTTTCCTACATCTTAAAAGTGATCAGAGAATCAACATATATCGGCACACCTAGCCCAGTGAGTACATGCTGGCAGAAAAAGTGTAGGTGTAATTAGGTCTTTTCTGGGCATCAATTTCGCTTTGAGCAGGAGGTAAGGGTGTCTAGGACAACGGCTGACACTTTGCCATTTGTGAGCAGGTTATTCTTTGGAATAATTTTTAATTATTTTTAATTTAAAAACAATGCGAAATGAATGAAAGACTAGTGCTCTCTGGCTCTTACAAGTATTCTTGTCACAAAAAAATACCCTAACTTTATTTCTAACTGAAGCTCCCTGACTTGTTTAATTTTACTGTAGTTTCAAAGTCTCTAAAATTCTCCATCCACTCCCTCCCCCACTTGCCCTGCTGCTGTTACTCCATTCTGGTGAGGAAAGAACTTAGCCATCTGCTCACACGTTCTGACAAAAGTCAATTTGGCACATTTACTTTTTACTGACTTTCTAGCCATAAAATGAACGAGCAGCAAAATGGCCTGTACCAAAGAAAGTCCCAATCATAATTATTGGGAGGAACTGTGACCAGCACAGTACATACCTAAGACCTTGGAAACATACAATAGTACATTCCTGTATAGCAAATATTCGAGCTGTATTAAAACTAGTTATTGAAGCTTTCCATTCCTATATGGCCAACCCAAAATCTACCTCACTACATTCTATAATTTATTTAATTTAAAAAAATGTCAAATGGAAAATTTAAATTCAAAATATGGACTTAATGTATCACACAAAACATCATCTGCGCTGGAAGTGTCAGCTGGTTTTAGGCCAATACGTTACTTGGCAAAGCAGGGAAAAAGGGGTGAGAAAGAGAGGCGAGCCTGGCAATAAAATTCCAATTAAAAAAAAAAAAAGCCTATTAATCTGAAAACATGTCTTCCCGGCTCCATGTACAGCAGCCACCTAAGAGGGATCAAATAAGCAGCCATTATAACGATTCGCCAGTGAGCCAATACAGCAGGTAGAAGGGCACATGGAAGACTGGTGTTCAGTCCTCAGGGACTACACCCTGCATGCCACCAGCAGCTCGAGCAAAGCGATCACTCAGCCTGGGCAGACATCCAGGGCAAGCCTGAACCCTGTCCTTGAGTAAGTCCACTGGCACACATACAAAGCATGGCTTGAAAGATCTCGGAAGAAGGAAGAATTCCTCCTTTAATAGGTGCTAAATCTAGTCAATTCTCTGCTGCTCCCTTTTTCCTGTCCCAAGTTAAAAATATTGTCCTTTGAGTTTTCCTGATTTAGTGTCTTGGAAGCACATGGTTTAGTCACCAAAGGGCAATTAACAAGGGTATTGCCTAATTAAACAGGGAAAAGAAAAATCACTGTGATCTATGGTCCCTGAAAAAAAGAAAGAAAGAAAGAAAGAAAAGTAGGGATCTGTGTGAGGAGCTGGTGTGTGATGTTCTTGGAGCAGGGCTGTCCCCAGACGGGTAAAGATAGCCCAAGTTGTGCCAGTCACTTCAGCCTCTGTGTTTATCTGTGCATCTGCTTTTTGTCACCAGCAGAGCCCAGGGACAGCACCAAGTACTTTGTGAGAGTTGATGCTGGAGCTGGCAGGTGCCCTAGGGCAGGTACCATGCAAAACATGCAAGAGTGGGGCTAGTAAAACGTTCCCTTTAAATTCCATTTCATTTCCCTTAAAAAACAAAACAAAACCAAAAGACCCCATACTTTGCAAAAAGACAGAACTTGAAATAAGAAGTTAAAGAATTAAAAATTTCCCTTCTTCTCAGAGCCAATTGTAAGAGCATTTAGGGTTTTGCGCCCTCGCCCGCCCCCTACATTTCTTTAGTGGAGGTCCTTCTGGCTTTGACGGAAGCAGCAGAAACAGAGCTGGGTCCCTTGCAATGGGAAATTTATTTCCCTAAGTCGGAGCCACAGGGAGTGTTAAGAGGTACTGCGGTTCCATCATCCACGCTCAGTCCCAGGTCCGTTGAGGAGCTATTCCAGGAGGTCCTGAAACAACAGACATAGACCAAAAATTCCCATTTTGAAAGCAATTGCCTCGTATCTGGCTGACTAAGTCTTATAGTCATTAAGTTGCTGCTTCTAGCTTATACCCTCCTTTGCCTCAATTGTATCTTGATCACGAATAGGAGAAGAATCACTTTTTTTTTTCTGTACTTCTGGACCACCCCTCAAGAAGAAATAGTCTCACCTCATCTGAGTCGTCATGATAACCACTTTTATGAGTGTGGGAGGCTGTGTCCAAAGCATCCACGCCATCCACACCGTTGGCCTCTGCATGCTGCTGTAGCACAGAGTACCGATGTACCAGGAACCTGTGGACAGGAAGCTCTGTTATGCCCCACATGGTGAGGAGTGCATTTCTCATAGGACTGTGGATTTTCTGTGTTTTATACACTCACAGAATGAGTCACACATATAGGAAGCATGGCCCATAGTTGGCATATGGAAACTATAAGAGCCGAGAAGATTTAGGCCTGATGTTTTAGGACATCACTTCAACTAGCTGGTTTTTGCCAAGGGCAGACTCAACCATACACCCTTGGCTGACTTTCTGGTTTGAATGCAGCACCTGCGATTGACTTCCACGTTCCTTACCTTCCCCCACAGACATATTTCTTCACAATGAGCACTCCTGCTACAACTGTGACCAGCATCAGTCCCACAGTGGCCAGGATAATCGGAACAGAATTTGACCTGGAATTCTTGATAAAGTAAAACACAAACAAAAAATTTCACGTTTGCATATTCTAGGGCTGAATTCAAAAAGGCCACTCATTCCCTTTATTTTTCTGAACGATCTGAAGTCTTTAGACATTTCATGATGATACTCTTCAACCCCCGAGATGAACCATCTCAGTGTTACCAGAATATTACAACTGGCAGAGGGTCACCAGAACTTCAACTGCCTTGAAGCTGTCAGAATGGTGCAAACTCAGTGGCTTCAATGTCAAAGTTACACTGGAAGCCTTGGAAACCTAGATCAAAAGGTAACTGACTGTTCCCCACTGTAACTATTTATAAGTCTTGGCGCTTTTAAGGGTGGAGCAAGAAGGGGAGAGTACGATAATAATGAGTTGAATGAATCTAGAAAAGGGCCATTACCTGGGAAGCAGCTGTGCCAATGCTATATCGGGCAGGCCATCATATGACATCAAGATTTATTTTTTTACTTAGTTTTTGGTAGATTTTTACAAATAAGCCTTTTCATATCATTGTTTGAGTGTGACCTACCTGCTTCTGGGTGGGAGATAGGGGGTGTGTGTTTTCAATGTATCCAAGAGGAGACGAAGCTGGATTCTGGGACAAGCTGTGTCCCTGTGGACGGGAGTCCTGTGCAATCACACACACAAACACTCTGAGGACAGCCACCAGGAGTGCAGGGCAGGGGTGCAGAGAAAGAGGAACTTGCCCCCTGACAAATACACACACCCACACATTCTTCTCCCACTGCCTTAATCCCACCCCTGGTCAGGTCCTTGTCTTTCAGAAGTTACAGGAGGGACTACAGATTGTCCAACTCTCATTTTACAGATTAGAAAACTGGGGACCACAGTTTATTGACCTAAGTCACACTGCTTGTCCCGTGCTTCTTTATCAAGAAGTTTTCTCTGAACATATCCCTAAATCCCAGCCAGACAGTTCAGTACTGCAAACCTATAATCAACCCCATAACTTGCTTCTAAATCAAAACCAGCCCAATATTACGAAGAACACACTTGGCATGACTGGGCACAGAGATCCACCCTACCTACAGTCCAGTGCGCTTCTCTTCCACATGCGCAAAACTCCAGCCCTTTACAGCCAAACTTCTTCAGTCTTTTTTCTAAATGACCCCGAGCCTCAGAAATTTCCTCAACTCCATGCTTCTAAGCCTTGGAACTTTATGGAATACAATTTTTTCCCCAACAAAAACGTGTTCAGTATGTGAGCTTATAATTGGGTTATGTGACCCCACCTGTCATCCTAACAGTTTCCTTTGACAGAAGTAGTCTGGCCACCCTGTATTACGTAATAAAATTCTGGATGCGTTGACTGACTATTCCTGATAGAATACAAAACCGCGCTTGCGCCTGAACCAGATCTACTTTAACATACCTGCTTTTCTGGATTCAAAAAGTTGCTTGTGCATTTCTTTTTCAAGTCTTTTACTTCTCGAGCTGGATTCACTCCACCTTGGCACCTGTCTCCTGGAATTTTCCGGTACCTGAAAGGCAGATCAAATTTGTTAACAGAATAAAAGGATATATGCCTGGATTCTTGCCTATATCCTGAAAATAAGATTTGAAAAGCTACAGAAAAGCTTCTCATCCTTACACTACCTTTCGGGCCTCGGGGGAGATCCACAGGGAGGTCTGGGGATGTTTTGTGTAGTTTCAGGCCTTGAACAGACCAAGCATCCCTGGCCTCACTGCAGGGACACGCCCGCCTTTCTGCCTTAGGCGACTGTGCCAAAGAACTGTGACCTGGGAAAGCATGTTTACACGTGGTACGAAAATGGGAGGGGGAGTGTTTATCAGGGGAGGGGGCAGTGCGGCTCCTCTAAATCAGTACTGTCTAATATGGTAGCTATTTAATTAAAATTAATTCAGTTCCTCAGTCACTCTAGTGTCAGTAGCCACACAGGGCTCATGGCTACCAGAAGGGACACAGCAGACTATAGGACCTTTCCATCATCACAGAAAGTTCTGTTAGACAGTTATTTTTCTAGAGTGCTCTAAAACCTTGCTCAGATCTCTCTGCAGAGAGGAGCCGCTTTTTAGTCTGAATAATGGTGATTCATCTGTCACAATAAGGGAGAAAAGCCATCTCACCCGTTTGTTATCAGGTGCTCCTCTCTGCCATACAGACAAAACTCTAGGTCGTGGCCCTTCAGCTCTGGCTGTTCCACACACTTGGAGTCATTTTCTGGACGGAAGTAGCCAAAATCACTGCAAGAGTCAACAAATAAAGTATCTTTCAAAGTTGCTTAACGACAGTAAGTGACTAGCAATGAAGATTTTAAGTGGGGCAGTGGATGGTTAATATTCCAGTCTTGAGTTTCTAAAAAGTAGCTCAGAAAGGCTTATTTCATCTATAAAGAAGGTCCATTTAGGAAAACAGACATGGAGGGCTTAGCTGGTGGTGGGAGGTGAGTAGCTTATGGATGGGCCTGGTTAACTCAGGACTCAGTGGCTAGGAGCCCTGAGGCTGGAAGCCCTGCACAGACAGCTCAGGCTCTGGGAAGGGAGTGACTGTGACCCATGCAACTAAGACAGGTAAACAATGGCATCAGAGTCCGATCTAAACTCAGGGACACTTAGCAGTTCTTTTGTTTACCTCCAGGTAACTCATTATTACGTTATCTGGAGGTGTACCAGGGGTATATGCAAACCTTCCCTGCCCTCTCCATTTCTGACCCGCTTAGCTTCTTAGATGGTCCTCGCCTCCAGTGCGCACGCCCTGTCCTGCCCTGCATTCTATCCCATTTCTCCATAGTGCCTCCCATCTGCTCTCCTTTCTCCCATTTCCCCAAAGAAATAACACACGGCCGCCTCTCCAAGCTGACCCTCTTCCTGAGCATCCTTGGCTCCAACCTTCAAACTGCCCCGGGACCTGCTTCACTGCCAGTGTGGGAGGGACCTTCAGGACCACTCACCTGGCGGTTTCTCCTCAGCCAGCATCTCTCCTGTTCCTTCACCGTCCTCTGCCTCACTTGTACTATTTTACTCATTTACTTTTAATTTTGTGTGTTTTGGCTTCAAACCCCTCTGCAACCTTGAAAATGAACATGAGGCCCCAGTAGGGCTCACTAATCATCCATCCAACCCAGGGCGCCCTCCCTGGCCTTGTTAACCTTGACCACCTGTTCCGTGGCACCTGACACACGCCGTGCTCCCACCCACCTCGGCACTGCAAAGCTGCACTTGTCTGTTTCTCTGGTCACTGATGGCTCTTCTCTTTTTTTACCCCATAAATGAAACGGTTCCAAAGGTTCTATAATTCATTCTCTTACTTTGTAACTGTTCTCCCTCTGTGAGCTTAACTATTTGTTCCAACTAAAACTTCCAGGTTTTACCTCTTGAGCTCTAATCCTCCATTTCCAAATACCTGCTAGATATTACACCTAAATCTGTTGACAGAACCTCAAATAGAACGTTCAAAACACATTTTTTCCCTTCATGCCAGCGTCTCCTATTATTTCCTTATGTTTGTCCCTGACACTACCTTCATCACCTAAGTTTCAAGTTTAGCCTGAGCATCCCCCTGCTACTCACTTCGTTATCGTGACTACTGTGACGCCCCCCATGGCCTATCTTCCAGCACACCCTGCTTCTTCTCAGATGCTCATGGTCAAATCCCGCCACTCGTCAGGGCTCAGCTCAAACGCCACCTTCTCACTCAAGCTTCCTTTGACCTGCCTACTTCTAGCGGGGAGTAGCCTTTCCCTTCTCTAAATCCCTGGGGGCACTTACCACCTTCTGTTTTACAACATAATTGCGAGCATCTTACCAGGAGGGTCTAAAACAAACCTTCTGTTTTCATTTTGCACTGCCCTGTGCACAGCAAATATTCAATGAATACTTGGGGAATATATAGATGCTGCTTGTACTTCAAAGTTTTTCTGACAAATATTTAGGTGAGATGGTTGGGAGAACCTAAGATGAAGAAGCCATCACCCCTCCAATAGCAGAGGGAAACTTCCAGTAAAAATTTTAGGTATTCAATCCAAAATTTCAGGGAAAGTACTCTTGCCACTCAAAAGGTCCACATTTCTCAAGCACACGTGGTTCAGCGTACGGGCTCTGGAGCCGAACTCCGGGTTCACATCCCGGCTCCACCACTTCACGGCTGACTGACTGTGGGCAAGTTAATCGCAACCTCTCTGTACCTTCATTTCTTCCCTTTGTGAAATGGAAAAGACAGCAGTACCCGTCTCGTAGGGCTGCTGAGGTTAGGTGTAAATTAGGACAGTGCCCGGTACAGTTAGTGCCCCATAAACTATAGCTGCTACCATTACTTCTATATGATTATCAAATATAACGTGCCTTCCAGGAGTCCAGAGCTCAGTGGTGGAACCAAACCTATACTCGATGATTAAAACACAGTAATGGGGGTTCAGTGGGAGCCGAGGTGAGGGAAACTTGGGAAGGCTTTAAAGAGGTAATATCTGAGCTAAGTATCAAAGGCCAAGTAGGAATCCATCAGGTTTGGGGGTCAAGCAGGGACTGTGGAAAGACTTTCCCGGCAGAGGAAGCAGCACGTGCAATGGCATGGAGTTGGAAGCACAGCATGTCTGGAAAATAGGAGAAGCTCAGAAATTAAGAGCCTAGCCTATGTGCAGTCAAGGGTGGGCAACAGCGCTTAAAGAGTTTCATGGCATCAGTGAGCTCTAGCCATACGGCATCAGCGATCTGAGAGGCATTTTTCCCGTGGAAACAGAGAAGGGAGGACCCCTGGCCATTCCACAGACAGATATAAGCCACACTGGGTCAGACTCAGGTTCCCTAAGACCCATATTCTCTGTCACCTGTGGTTTGAGAGAATATGATGTAGGGGGACATGACTGCTATCTATCTGCCTCTGTTCCAATCCTTTAGGATCCACTTTTACCTTCTGTCAGTATCCATAAGATTAATATCTGTGATGTAAAGGAGTCCCTCTTATTTGCCTCCTTGCTTAGGCTACCTAGGGACTGCCTTGCCCTTGCATAATCAACTAACTCCATACCAGCCACACAACTGATCCTTAAGCCTGGATGGTCCTGAACTCTAGGGAATTCACCTTAATGGCCTCTAAACCTTGGGGAACATATAAGGACCATAAATGTACCGATGTAATCTCATGTCTCAGGATAGAACCACTCTCTCTGCCTTCAGTCCTGCAGGTGACCCAAGATATAGTACCTGCTGAACTCAGGTTGCTGGGCTTTCTGCTAAAGTCCAATGCCCCCTTAGCTCCTGTACCGCTTTCCTTTGTGTTTCTGTCCTATCACCTATTTTTTTCATTCTCCTCCTCCTTATACACCTCTCTCCTTCCTACCACTGCCAAGTCAGAATTTCTGGTTGTTGCTGGTTCTGTCCAATAATTAACTATCTTATATGATAATATTATCTGTCCAATTATCAGCAACTTTGGTTCTCTTTCTCTCTGCCTTAAGTTCCTTAGTAGGCAGCAGCAGTTCTCTGTTCTTGGGGAAGAAGGAGAAGAAAAAGATTTAAATATTTTCGGCTCTATAAGACAACTGTGTTCCCCCTTCTCCAGTACAGGAAAGAGGCTGACAGGGATCTGAGGGATGCTGATACCAAAGGAAGTCTTCCAGGGAGCAGAGGCAGACGGATGGCTGCTTGGTCACAACATAGTCCCGGCCATTCTGACAGACAGATGACTTGCGTAGCCGTAGAAACTGTTCTTTATAACCTAAAATGCAACCATCTCCATAATCTCCAGGGTCTGTGGAGTGAGCCAACCATATGGTATAGTCCTTCTCTTCACCTAAAGGAAAGACAGGTTGTTCGGGAAACTGCATGGCACAGAACCCACCCATGTGATGCGGCTGCCAGGCTACAGGAAGAACAAGGAGAGGAAGACTGGGGGTGTCTGCCTCAATCTATTGCTTCGTTTTGGAATTGCAAACAAAAGTTACATTAGTTGGAGCATACCAGCAAGGAGCATTTCTTCATACCGAAGGGAGATTATTTGCATCTCATTACTCATCTGAGTATTAGGAAAACCCTATTTGTTTCGAAGGGGAAGCTGGGCAGAGGACCTCTAGATTCCTTCTAAACTGAGAGGCTGCTGTCTATTTGTCTTGTGCTCCTGTACCCTTACTCAGCAGGAGCTGTCAATGGTCAGCAATCAGATGTTTTCCGTTAGGACAAGACTTCGATCAGTCAATTTCGCTATGGGTTAGTTTGCTTCATATAAAGGGAAAACATTCTCTTTCTAGACTTTTAACTCTAGTCAACTGGCTGTTAAATGAAGACTTGATAGCAGTCAACCTGGCTTATATCGTATCATCGACTTTTGGAAAAATGACTCAAAGGCTATGACCTAAAGACTGTGGATTAGGTTTTTATCCTTTGGGATATGAAGACCAGCACAGAGCCTGTTAAAGAACAGGTGCTTAACAAATCTTTTAATAACATTAAACTTTAGGGATAACTGTAGAGCTGCCTGCTGAGCGGAAAACTCGTAAGCCAGCTCCTTTACAGCCTATTTGATACATTTAAATAATAATGACTCTCCAGTATTAAATCACGTTTAAAAATTTTGTAGAAAAGTAAGGTCCAAATGAGTGCTTGTGTTTCCTCCAGGAATCACTGAATTAACATTCTGGGGAAATGGACCCATAATACAGTTTAATAATAGTCAGAACCAAAATTCAACTAAAGCGTCTTGAAACCTTGAAACCTTAAGTATCATATTATGCCAACAGGTAACTATGGGTCACATGGTAGTCGCCTCTGCTCCAGTTTTTTATTTTCTCCTCCATATTTTTCAGTACAATGTCAGCATCTTTTGTTCTGGGGCCTGGATTTGCTTGCGATTTTTGCACTGAACATTTAACTCCTTTTCTGAAGCTATTTTCTGGGCTTTTATCATGCCTTCTAGTTTGAAGTCAAAAACTCTGAAAATGGTTAGTGTGGGCTTCATGCCTGCCCAGTAGCCATTCTAGTGACTCCCCTATGACTGACGTTTAAGCCAAAACTCTTGGCATGAAAATTTCTTCATTTATCAACATTTTGATAAGTGACACAATTAATTAGATGCTCTTTGCAACACTCTTTTCTTAAAGTTTCCTCTTTACAGTTCTGCTGTACTCACAGGTGAAAAATCCTGATATATTATGAAATAATTTTAGTCAAACGCAAGCATGCATTATCCTTATAAGCGGAAAAAGTCTCATGTGACAGATTGAACAATGAAAAGCTATACTGAACTGGTCTGTCACACTTGCTTGCAATAATTTCATGAAGCTTAATCTCTGGTATTTCTATATGACAGTTGTAGCCACATGTGGCTGGTCTGAATTGAAATTTACTATAAAGATAAGTGTAACATATACACCAGATTTTGAAGACTTAGAAGAAAAAGAATGTAAAATGTTTCACTGATAATTTTTAATACTGCTTACATTTTTAAATATTTTGGATATGTTAAGATAATTATATTATTAAAATTAATTACACCTCTTCTGCTTTTATAATGTAGTTGATAGAATAATTTAAATTACATATTTGGCCCTCATTTTATTTCTCTTGTCCAAAGAGGGAGCTGCTTTTCTGATACCATTCCATTGCCTGATTACCCACATGGAACATCTCTTAATCCTCTTTCATACGCGTTTTCTTTTTCCAGCGAAAAGATATTAAGCTGAATTGGTTATTTAGGAAAAGAGGCTTATAAGTTTCTGGTAGGAAAGATCAAAGACGACACTCACAGTTCCTTTCAAGGACATCTTTAAAATCGATGGTGTAAGAGACCCACTGGCGAGTCAGGAAAGATTCTGTGAAGCCCCAGATGCTGATGTTCATGGACCTCGCTCCAGGTTCCGAAGCGAGGCCTGTAAAGTAGATGGGCTCCCTGGTGAACACGTAGGTTTGCCAGCACTGACCTTCATCTGTGGAGAACCTGAAGCCCCAAACATCATGACAGGGGATCAACATTTATCAGAGTATCAGGAAACCACTCTGGCTGTCTGATCTCAAACCAGGGAGGAATCCTCATATTTAGGGGATGGCTTACTGACTGACGATTCTATCAATTTTTAATGCCTATTAAACAGGGTAGGGCAAAGGGATCCATTCAGAGAGTATAGAAAAAAATGCCTTTATAAAAATTCTCTCAAAGGAAAGAGAGGGTAGTGATTATGAAAGAATGGGCTTCCAAATAAAAAAAACAGAAATTACTTTATAAAAACTTGTACTTAAAGAGTTATTTCCCATCCAGAGAGCTTAAACACTTCCAAAATCTTTTTGTGGAAAGAATATTTTAAAAAGTGACAGGAAGTGTTACCTAGAGGGAGTGTTTTAATCTGAGTTGCTCTAAATGTAATCCCTTCCAGAATCTTCTTTGCAGTTCTTAAGAATGCACAGATTTGAATCAGGGTCTATAACTGCCCAACAAACTGAAAAACTTCCCACAGTTACCCTCTACGTGGATAGTGTGGGCGGAGCTGAGCTCATGCATACTTAATCACATTGATAGGATGGCTGCTGTGCTCAATGGCCACAATGATGCCTCCGGAATCCAGGATGGTATAATAGTGGGGTCCTTCCAGCATCTTCGTCCAGGAGTAACCCCCATCATGTGAGATGTACACATCCGGGATCATCACTGAGATGGCATCTCCCACACTACCTGCAACACAACCCACCATCTCCTCAGCACAAATCAGCAAGGAAACAGGATTTCCTGCCAAGAGAATAATTTTGAATGATTTTACCCTATTATTTCCCATTATGTCTCCTGTGATGGGGAAAAAAAGGCCACTGAAAATTTGGGAAAGGGGAAAGTCATGCTGCTCTCTCTGATGGGAGTCTATGAAAAACTCAAAGTACCATTATTATGCAAGACATTCTACAAAGGATGGTAAAAGCCACCTATGCTGATTTTCTTACAGGTTTCAAGGCTGTGGCTGAGTTCCAGTGTCGTCAGCTACTTCTTCCTGTTAGGTGGGAGGGAGGGGAGGGCTGCTTACCATGGGCAATGACTATGCCAACGGCATTGGGCTCTGAGAGAGGGGCCATTGGAACGTTTAATTTCTGGGAGATGCTGTAGGAAGCGTGAATATGGAGGCTGCACTGTGAAAAGAAATCAAAGTTTAGATTAAAACCAAAGGTGCAATTTTTTACTGATCCTACAGAGCCTAATAAAGCTTTGAACCTTACCCAGACCTTAGTAGGATCCTCCTTTAAAAAAAAAATGATAAAATACACATACCATAAAATTTACCATCTTAAACATTTTTAAGTGTGCAGTTCAGTAATATCAAGTACATTCACACTGTTGTGCAACCATCTTTCTTCAGAACATTTTCATCCTGCAAAACTGAAACTCTACCCATCACACAGTAACTTCCCATTCCCTGCTCCCCTCAGCCCCTGGCAACCACCATTTTACTTTCTATCTATGAGTAACTACTCCTGGTACCTCATATAAGTGGAACCACAGAGTATTGGACTTTTCGTGACTGGCTTATTTCATTCAGCATAATGTCCTTAGGGTTCGTTCATGTTATAGCACGTATCAGAATTACCTGCCTTTTTAAGATTGAATAATATCCCATTGTATGTATATACCACATTTTGCTTATCCGTTCATCTGTCAGTGGACACCTGGATTGTATCTACTTTTTGTCTCTTGTGAATAATGCTGCTATGAACATGGGTGTGCAAATACTTCTTTGAGGCCCTCTGTTCAATTCTTTGGATATATACCCAACGTGGAATTGCTGGATCATATGGTGGTTCTATATTTACTTTTTTGAGGAATTACCATACTGTTTTCCAGTGGCTGTACCACTTTTCATCCCCACCAACAGTACACGAGGGTTTTAACTTCTTCACATCCTTGCCAACACTTATTATTATTATTTTTTTTATAGCAGCCATCCTATGGGCACGAGGTGATCTCTTGCTGTGGTTTGGATTTGCATTTCCCTAATAATTAGTGATGTAAAGTATTTTTCTCGTGTGCTTAATGGCAATTTGTACATTTTCTTTTAATTTAGGTTTTTTTTGTTGTTGTTGTTGCGTTATAGGCTCAGTGTGATATTCTTGATTCTGAAATGCATTAGTATATTTGGGACAAATTATGCAATTATTTTTTCTAGTGTAATCTGCCTTAATTTATTTTATTCATGCATTACACCAAAGCCTCTGATCAATATTTAAAGCATGATTCCACATAAATAAACTTGATGAATACCTGACATATTTTAGATA
>NW_011888787.1:8608064-8624491 GCF_000151845.1 Pteropus vampyrus | reverse complement strand
ACCTAGAGGGAGTGTTTTAATCTGAGTTGCTCTAAATGTAATCCCTTCCAGAATCTTCTTTGCAGTTCTTAAGAATGCACAGATTTGAATCAGGGTCTATAACTGCCCAACAAACTGAAAAACTTCCCACAGTTACCCTCTACGTGGATAGTGTGGGCGGAGCTGAGCTCATGCATACTTAATCACATTGATAGGATGGCTGCTGTGCTCAATGGCCACAATGATGCCTCCGGAATCCAGGATGGTATAATAGTGGGGTCCTTCCAGCATCTTCGTCCAGGAGTAACCCCCATCATGTGAGATGTACACATCCGGGATCATCACTGAGATGGCATCTCCCACACTACCTGCAACACAACCCACCATCTCCTCAGCACAAATCAGCAAGGAAACAGGATTTCCTGCCAAGAGAATAATTTTGAATGATTTTACCCTATTATTTCCCATTATGTCTCCTGTGATGGGGAAAAAAAGGCCACTGAAAATTTGGGAAAGGGGAAAGTCATGCTGCTCTCTCTGATGGGAGTCTATGAAAAACTCAAAGTACCATTATTATGCAAGACATTCTACAAAGGATGGTAAAAGCCACCTATGCTGATTTTCTTACAGGTTTCAAGGCTGTGGCTGAGTTCCAGTGTCGTCAGCTACTTCTTCCTGTTAGGTGGGAGGGAGGGGAGGGCTGCTTACCATGGGCAATGACTATGCCAACGGCATTGGGCTCTGAGAGAGGGGCCATTGGAACGTTTAATTTCTGGGAGATGCTGTAGGAAGCGTGAATATGGAGGCTGCACTGTGAAAAGAAATCAAAGTTTAGATTAAAACCAAAGGTGCAATTTTTTACTGATCCTACAGAGCCTAATAAAGCTTTGAACCTTACCCAGACCTTAGTAGGATCCTCCTTTAAAAAAAAAATGATAAAATACACATACCATAAAATTTACCATCTTAAACATTTTTAAGTGTGCAGTTCAGTAATATCAAGTACATTCACACTGTTGTGCAACCATCTTTCTTCAGAACATTTTCATCCTGCAAAACTGAAACTCTACCCATCACACAGTAACTTCCCATTCCCTGCTCCCCTCAGCCCCTGGCAACCACCATTTTACTTTCTATCTATGAGTAACTACTCCTGGTACCTCATATAAGTGGAACCACAGAGTATTGGACTTTTCGTGACTGGCTTATTTCATTCAGCATAATGTCCTTAGGGTTCGTTCATGTTATAGCACGTATCAGAATTACCTGCCTTTTTAAGATTGAATAATATCCCATTGTATGTATATACCACATTTTGCTTATCCGTTCATCTGTCAGTGGACACCTGGATTGTATCTACTTTTTGTCTCTTGTGAATAATGCTGCTATGAACATGGGTGTGCAAATACTTCTTTGAGGCCCTCTGTTCAATTCTTTGGATATATACCCAACGTGGAATTGCTGGATCATATGGTGGTTCTATATTTACTTTTTTGAGGAATTACCATACTGTTTTCCAGTGGCTGTACCACTTTTCATCCCCACCAACAGTACACGAGGGTTTTAACTTCTTCACATCCTTGCCAACACTTATTATTATTATTTTTTTTATAGCAGCCATCCTATGGGCACGAGGTGATCTCTTGCTGTGGTTTGGATTTGCATTTCCCTAATAATTAGTGATGTAAAGTATTTTTCTCGTGTGCTTAATGGCAATTTGTACATTTTCTTTTAATTTAGGTTTTTTTTTTGTTGTTGTTGCGTTATAGGCTCAGTGTGATATTCTTGATTCTGAAATGCATTAGTATATTTGGGACAAATTATGCAATTATTTTTTCTAGTGTAATCTGCCTTAATTTATTTTATTCATGTATTACACCAAAGCCTCTGATCAATATTTAAAGCATGATTCCACATAAATAAACTTGATGAATACCTGACATATTTTAGATACTGTGCAAGACGTGATGGTGATTCAAAATAAGACACCGTCCTGTCTTTAAGAAATATTTCTTAGAAACTAGTTGAGGTATAAAGCAGAATGAAGTTTAGTGCTTTATAAGAGATTTCAAATTGGTTAAAATGTTAACTTTATGTCACGTATATTTTACTGCAATAAAAAAAGAGGTTCGAGCAATCTATTAATGAAATGAATTAGAATGATTAGTTCTAACTGAAGATGGGCGGCGAGGGTTTCCACTAATCCTAATGAATCAGGGTAGGGGAGACAGGCACAGCGTCCCTAGGAACAACGTGAGCAAGGCCGCAGAGGCAGAAACATACAGGAGCAGCAGAGGATGCCAACAAGGGCATGTCAGTGATAAAATGGGCAGTGACGAGGGAAAGGCAGAAGAGAGCCTGCCAGGTAGGCTCAATCACCAGGTCACTGACTTCATTCACAGGCAAAGGGGAGCCATGAAGAGTGTTGAGGAGGGAGAGGCGCGGAGGTGTGAGGGTGGCAAGGCAGTTAATGAGGCCACTGTACTTCCCCAGGCTTCAGGTGAGCAGAGCAGGCTCAGGGCAAGGTCACAGCGGAGGGATGAAAAATGGGAACAGAAGGGAGACAGACACTCAATAGCACTTAGGAGTATAGAGAAGGGAGAAGAGGGAGCATTGGGGGTGGTGTAGGTACCCTTTATCTCACACTGTCGGAGGCTCTTAAAATAAGACAAAAAACCCTGTCTGGAACAGCAGTGTATGTCAGCCACAGGCATTCTGAGGAGAGCTCAAGAACTACACACGCTGTCATTTTTTGAAGAAAATTCTGAGTGTTTCCCTAAGCTCCTCTCAAATTCTGAAAGAGCCAGACACAAAGCTTGTTTTCTTTTTTTTGTTTGTTTCTTGCCTGTCAAGACTTGTCACTCCTGGAATCTGGGATCTCCTGGAGCAATGCCTTTGTATTTCTAGTTCTGTCTCTCCTCCCGGTCAGCTCTTGCTTTCCCATGCACTGCTGGATTACCGCCCACACCCACACCCACACCCACACTACGTGGCACCCAAGAAGAGGAGAGGGCCAAGTTCTCTTCCATTTGTTTCCGGCCAGTTCGGCTTTGCACTGTTCATAAATGGCTGGCTGGTCTACGGTTTTTGGAGAATTCCTAATGTCTCATAGCGGCCATGCTGACGCCTCACTAATCAAAGGCCCAACTGTCTATTCTATTTTCACTCAACAGTTTAATAGAACACACACACTGCCCTCACTTATGCTTTTCTTTGGAAGACAAATAATCCATAGTATTTTGGCTTTTTTTCACAGTTCCTATTTCCTACATTCTAAATTAGTTTCATTACTCTTATTCCCAAACTTTCCACCTTTATCTGTGGACCTCAATCAAGTACAAAACTTCATTATTCAAAAGCCTGGCTCAGGAAGAGCGTAATGGCTGCTTTGCTCCAAATGCATATGACAATTGGAGTAACACAAACCTCATTCTTATTTTTTGCTGTGGCGTCACATTCACTGTTTTCAGGCTTCCTCAGGTGCTTCCACCTTCCTCCTTGGTCAAAAGTAATCATAGTCTGGATAGAATTATCTGAATGAGGAAAGAATGACATTAAGCATGAAAAACTGAATTTAATAGGGTGCATACAGTGTATCACTGTAGAACTCTCTCCTAACTAAGGCTGTGTGACACCATTATAACCCTCAGTCTTGGTGAGTAAGTGATCAGCACTCTGAATGTGATATCTGAAAAAGGCTTCTCACCTGAACAAGACCCTGCTGGTTCCAGAAATCATCTAGACCGACACTCTTGAAAAAAGATACCGTTTATCTCTTTATTAACACAAACAGACGGATGTCCATTCTCCTTTCTTGTGTGCTTGTCTTGGAAGTAAAATCTACAATGGGAAGGCATCCTCATCTTTACTCAGACAAGGCCATGATACTGGACCTGTTTTAGGAAATCTCAAGATTGGAATGTATGTACTTAACTCTGAATTAATAATTCCCAATTTTGTCTCATACCCTATCCTTATACCTTTTCTTTTTTTTTTTTTCTCATGTCTTTTTTCTCCCTATTCTCTATTTTCAATGATACAAACTGTGGCAGGTTTAAATTCAGAGATAATATGCTTTGAAGGAAACGAGAAAGTAAATAAAGGAAAATTCATTTATTCAATAAATATTTATTATGCATCCACTATGTGAAAATTGTTTTAAGCTTTTGGGAATATATCAGTGAACAAAACAGAAAAAAAAAAATCTCTGTGAAGTACACATTCTAGTAGAGTGAGGTAAACACTAGATGCTGTAAACAGGTAAATTATATAGTATGTTAGAAAATAAGTGCTATGGAAAAAAATCTGCACAGCTAAAGGGGGACTGAGTGTTTGCGTGGGGAGGGGCAGACTGAAATTTAACATAGGGTAGTCAGGCAGGTCTCATTCAGAAAGTAAATATGAGCCAAGACTGGAAGGAGGAATGTCTCAGCCTTGCAGGTATCTGGGGAAACGGAGCGCGCAGTCAGTGCGTATCTCTAAGCCACGAGTGTGTGAACCTGGCGTGTTTAAGGACTGGCAGAGAGCTGGAGTGACCAGAGCAGAGTGAGCAAGATGAAGGTGAGGTCAGGAAGGAAACGGGGCCAACATCACTTAGGACCTTGTAGACCATTGCAAGGTCTTTACAAAATAAAAACAAACATCCCGTGCTTCCTGCCAAAAATAAATGCATAAATAAATAAAACCTTAGGAGTCTTTGTACTTTAGAGTAATGTGTTTATTTGTATAACTGGGCTTTAGTAAAGGTGAGTGTTGCAGAACCACTGGGTAGAACACAAGAATCTTGGCTGGCATTGCTATGCCCTCTATAAGGAGAAAAGCAGGAAGTGGTTCAAACTCAGGCTCATTTCTATAGGCCTAAACCTCTCAAAATGGAAGACTGATTTTATAAACTAAACAAAATAGAACCCCCAAAATATTACTTTCTACCTTGTGGTTGCTTTGCTTTTTCTTAGTTCTATTTACCATAACTTATTTGAAGAGCCAGAATTTACATGGGTAGGCTACTGGCTAGGTAAGCAACATTAGTAGGGGGACAGGACCATCAGTCTCCCCAAAATCCTCAACAGCCAACATGTTCAGCTGAAGGACAGCTGTGGCAAGACTCACCTTCTGAGAGCACACTTGTAATGTAGACGCCCCGGAGGGAGGTCACGTTGGTAAAGTCCGTCTCGCCGCCTGTGGTAGTGTAGAGATGTCGGTCCAAGGACTTGGAGTAGATGATACCTCGATCATCTGACGTAAAGATTGTGCCAAATCCAGTATCTGAAATAGGCAAACAAACGAAAACTCTAAGTCCTGGGAGGGAACAGAGAGACAGCAATAGCCTAACCATACATACCCCTGAACGACTGACTGCACATTAGCCAACTGTCTCTTTTCATGATGTAGACGCAGACCTGAGAATTAATCAGTTTAATATGCAAAATCTTTAGGTCCATTTTTAATTCTAGTACCCAGCTTAGTGCCAGGAATATGGGAGATGCTCAGTTTATTGAATGAATTAATCAGATACTCCAGAAAAGCTCTATCCAGATATATTTTGGTGGCAGAGGCACTGCACTGTATTTAGAGTCGTATCTTACATATCTCTAAATCTTTATACTCTGGAACAATGCTTATCAAACTATCTGTGGTGAAGGATCAAATTTTAAATTTCCATTATGTCACAAACCAATGCTTTTGTAAAATATAAAATTAATCTTCAGAAAAATGAAATACAAAAGACAGACAAAATATAATCAACTCTTTTATCATTAGATTCAACAGACATTAAATTACTTTGTCAAATGGCTGTAAGAGTTTTGAAAAGCTTGCTCTTACTTCCTCTCCTTAACAATGAGTTTGCAAAAAACAGTCCCAGTCCCCGGCCATTCTTTGAGCAGCACTGCTCTAGAACACTTGGACATGCACACGAACCATTGAATGTCAAAACAAGTGGCCTTTTTGACTGAGGCTTCGTATTATCTCTAAGACAAAATGTTCAGTAAAACGCCTAGGTAATAAATACCTAGGGGTAAGAGGAAAAATCAACATGGAAGAAGGAAAGCTACTCAAAGTAAGTCTCAAAGCTTAAATCTCTACGATTTCAAGGGTGGGCCAATGAAAAGCTCTCACCTCCAGGTTCATCTACATGCATGAATACCATGTCATCATTAGCTGCTAGGATAGAATAGAACTGTTCCTGCCCCACAGAGGGGAGCTGGGCCATGCTCCATGTGTCCCCTTGATCTGTTGAGACATGAATCCTTCTTGTTGTATCCTGAAACAAATGACAGCATTTATCTTTTTAATTTTCTGCCAAGGTGTTATGTGCAGGGACATAATAGGGACATTATTATTTAATAATCATACGTATCATTATCCATTTCCTCACTGAGCACAATTGCTATAAATGAAAGGTCCCAGTACCAACTACCAAAGCGTCTTCTAACCTCCAGCAAAGTTCCAGGCAATGAGACAATCCATTCTATTGTAAGTAAGGTTATCTTGGCTTCCTCTTTGGCTTCTTCATTCTGGTGTAATCTAAAAGCTATTATCCTCTCAACCTCTGACATCCCCATTTCCTTCGACAGAGCCAAGAGTGTGCTGGGACCATCATTTGTTTGGCTTTATAGCCATTCACATATCCTTGCTCAGATAATTCTTAATACGATGATTGCTGCATAAAGGTTTGTTTCCTCTGAGACAGTCCTGGCATAATCCAAAGAAATTAGGTAATTAAGGGTCTAGAAAATGGTGATAAAATCCATGCTTGGGAGGTCACAAGGGAAGTCAAGATGTGACATGTCTCCTCTTTAAGGAAGTCTCTCAGAGCAGCCATAATGAGGGCAATGAGGCTGGGAAGAGGCCAGAGTCAGAAATCAATAAAAAGATGGTGATCAGGGCATATTTAGCTCTTAAGAGGAGTCTGTTAAGGATGCAATTAACACCTACTTTCTGACAAATAGTTTAAAATAGCTACAAGGCACAATTAGCCACGGTGGGAGAATTAGTCCTGGGGCTTCCATATGTTAAATACTCTTTAAAGTTCAGTGACAAGTACGGGTCGGCTTATTTTTCTAACTTACACTTAGTTGTTTACATTGACTCTTACTCTCATTGTTAGGTAGAAACTAGAATTCAAAAGCACATGGTAGAATTTTAATTTTGTAGACAGTAGCAGTAGAGTGGAGGGGGCTACCTCTGGAATTAATCTGATTTCCACCAGGGTACCACCTCTGCGTGACTCCACGGAAATGACTCAATTTCCTCAAATAAAAATCAAGATAACAGAGCATTAGCTTATAGGGTTGTTTGGAAGATTATTTCAAAAGTGCTCGAGGGAGTTATCTGTAGTTACTGAGTCTACTTCCCCATCTCCAATTCTCTCTGAATCCACTTTAATCAGTCTTTTAATCTCAGTACTCCAAGTGAAACTGCTTTCATCAAGCTCACCAACAACCTCTATTTTGCCAGCGCCAGTGGATAATTCTCAGCACTCACCTAACTAATTTGGCATCTCTGTTGAATTTAGCACAGCTGATCACTTCTTCCTTCCTGAAACATTTTTCCACTTGACTTTCATGACATCACACTGTCCTACTTGCCCTGCCTCTCTGGTCCCTCCCGTCAAATCTTCTTTGCTGAGTTGTCCATCTCTTTCCAACCTTTCAGTGCTGGGTGCTTCAGGGCGTGCGCAATCCTCTCAGCTTTGATCTACCTACTCCTTCCTCCAGAAGATATCATCTAGTCACATGGCTTTAAATATCATATATAACTGTGGGAGATTCAAATATCCAAATGCTTATTTGACATTTCCACTTAGATATCCAACAGGCATCTTATATCTAAAACTGAATTCTTGATTTTCCTCCCACAAACTTGCTTCTCCTGCAGTCTTCTGCCGTCTTCGTAAATAGCACCACCATTCGCCGAGTCGCTCAGACCAAAGACCATAAAGTTATCCTTGGTTCCTCTCATTCTCTCACAATCACATCTAATCCATCAGCAAATCCTACTGGCAATACATTTAAAATATACATCTGCCATCTTCCCGCTTCCTCCCCTCATCCACTGCCGGCACCTGGTCCAACCTGCCACGCCGCACACTACTGTAACAGCCTCCCAGCTGCTTCCGCCCCATCAGACTACTCTGCACACGCCCGTGCTGTCACAAGAGAAGTCACATTACATCATTCCCCTGCTCGCAACCTTTTCACAGCTTCCCGACACAAAAAAGAATAAACGTCAAGGTCTTAATTACGACCTACAAAAGCCCTGAATGACCTGGCTGCCGGCCCCCTTCTCTGGACCGCCCTTCTCTGTGCTCCAGCCGTGCTGCCCTTCTCACTTTTCGTCGCGCTTTCAAGCATGCTCCAGCCTGAGTTGTTTGCACTTACTCTTTCCTCAGCCTAGATGTCCACATAGCTAATGTTCTCACCTCAGTCAGGTCTCAGAGCGCCCATCCAAACCACCCCCCAACCCCGCTAAAATAGCCTGCCACTTTCTACCTCCTTATTCTGCTTTAGATTTCTTCATAGTTTTAATCATTACCTGATGTTCTATCATATTTATCAGTTTAGTATCTACCTCCCCTACTTAAATATAAGCACTTAGAGTGGGACACTTATCTGTTTTATTCACTGCTATATTCTCAGGACTTAGAGTTGTACCTCGTATACGGTAGGTACTCAATTAATGTTACCTATTTCTGTTACTGTTCCTGGATAATGAGCAAGTGGATTGCTTTTTTTCAAATATTCATGTCTGAGTGAAACCCAAATACTAGGTCTACATACCCCAAAACAGATACCAGAAATCATGTGGTGATGACAGGCGAAGTACAGAGTAACCTGGAAGAGTCAGTCAGCCTCTATAAAAAGAATCACCCCCAAATCTTACAGTGATATTAGATACGGCAAGAAGGCAAGAAACTGTCAGTACAAATAGTAAAAGGGATCTATTTGAGGCACATTTACAGAAATATCAGAACCCAAAGAGAAGAGGCAAACACCCACCTTATCAGCCATTACAGAGGCAAAAAGAAAACGTCCCCCAAGACCAAATGAATAGATTTTCACACCAATGGTTTTGAAGCTTTTCCCCAAGTCTGAAGTCCTCCATAATTCCAGCGCTCCAAGATCAGCTTCTTAAGCAAGACAAAATATTAATTAAAACTTCACTTACTGGTGAGCCCCTAGGTTCAAACAACTGTTTTAGAAATGTTTTAAAATTATATGGCATTAGACATAGGCAATTCACATTTGGGTTTTATTTATACACTGGACAGAAAGATAGAGTTTACTTAATTCCAATACAGTGTTGCATTAAAACATTACAGCCACAGCACCCTGCTTTACTTTCTTCATGACACAGTTTGAAATGATCTTATCCTATTTTAAGTTGTCTTCTTTGAGTTTGCTTTTCTTGTTGATCATCCAACATCCCTACTTAAATTTAGCTCTATTTAGCTCCGTGAGAGCAGGCCTTGTTCTCTCCGTCCTTAGAATAGTGTTTAGCACACTACTGTAGGTGTTCAAATGAATGAATGAATAAATGAAATGAATCAGTTGAATAAATAAGTGAAAGATTATGCTCTCTGCTTTGAAACTGTACCACTGATTGGAAAGCCAATTGCTTCCACTGACCCAAACGCAATCTATGTTCTTTTGCAAAAATCACTATGCATTTCAATGTTATTGTTTGTAGTCCAACATTTACTTTATGTAAACATGTTGCTAAGATTAAGTATACTGTATCTATGTATAGCCCGTATTTTTATTTGATCTAGACACAGTATAGTAATTTGGTTGTAATGTCAAGATTTTAAAAATCATTAACAGCTATCTTCAGCTATTAAAACTATAGAAGAATGGAAGGATCTTTGATGTTTCTACCTCTTAAAATCCTAGAATGTTCTATCATAAACAGGCAATAAGACATTCCTCTGGAACTAAAATATACTTACTGCAGGAGCCATTCACATACGTTGTAAAGAAGATGATGTTTTCTGATCCCCTACAATGAGGCAAAGACAGGGAAAAAACATGGTTCAAGACTGTTAATGGACTGTGTCGACCTTAGTCACAAAGCTCCCAGCAAGTTTAATAAGCTTTATCCGTTGGTATTAGCCAAAACCACCTTCTCTGTACGCCTGATTCTTCCACAGCCTCCCAGTCAAGGTCCCCACATCCTGGGCCCCAGGCATTTTCTATTCTTTATGTCAGCTCTTCCAGCTGGTCAAACTGGTTTACTCATGCTCTCCAAATCTGTCTCTTGCATTTGTTCACAGTATTTCCTTCTTAAAATGCTTTTCTTTTGTGTAACCAATTCTTACCTTTACAATCTTCAGGCTCCAGCTTAAAATCTAGCTCTTCCACGAAGCTTTCCCTGTCACTCCAACTAGAAGGCTTATTTGCTATAAACTTCTAGAGCAATGTTCCCAACCAGGGAGGATTTTGCTCCTTAAGGGGTATTCTTGGTTGTCACAGCTGGAAGAAGGGGAGTTGTTACTAATATCTAAAGGACAGAAGCCAGGGATGCTACTAAATATCCTACAATACACAGGATGACCCCCACAACAAGAAATGTCTGGTCCAAAATGTCATTAGTGCTGAGGTTGAGAAACTGTTGTAGGGCACTGTTCCATTCTGTACCAGCCACTCGGCACTCCCCTGTCTCCCATTTAGTTATTTTAATCGCATAGTATATGCCTTATCTCTCCTATTAGACTATTGGGTTCTTTAGGGCAGGCACTAGGTTTTATGCTTTGTTGCTTCCCTTCAGAACCTAGGTCAATGCTCTGCATGAGCTAAATAATTTTAGTTCTTTCAGAGCTTGAATTATTTAAATTCTAATTTGGAAAGGGAGTTCGCAGGCAACTAGGTTTAGACCATGATGGTACTTATAGGTCAGCAGCAGCGAAAGAGGCTGGCGCTGAGCGTGTTCCTTCAGAACTTTAGGTTGTCAATTCCTAGAAATCAAAGATCTAAAAGTGAGTAAACAGTTAGCCACTCAGTTAGCTTATATTTAGACTAATCAAAGAAACGAGTTACCAAAGTAAAAAGTCTTGTATAGAATAAAAAATAAAACATCATTTTAAAATAACTTTTCAGTTTTAAAGATGAGTTTCTATTTGTTTCTTTTAGCTTTACTGAGGCATAACTGACAAAAATTGTAAGATAGTTAAAGTGTACACTGTGATGATACATATGTAAAGATGAATTTTAATGATCAAAATTACCATCTTTCTTGAACATATCCTACATATTTTAGGTTCATCAGATGCGAAACAATTTGTTAACTTACTTTAAAAATTACTTCCTTCCTGATAAAACCATATAAGGTACAAACACAATTAAGCCACATAAAGTGAAAGCAGATGTGGCATGTATACCATATTGGTACTGTAAAAACCAGCACTTTCTGGAAAAGGCCCACTTTAGTTAAGCAACATTTTAAAATATTTTAGTTAATTTTGGCAGACATATTTGGCAATATCTGTATTATACATTTCCCTGACTCCCTAAGTAGAAGACAGTAAACATTAAACTCTTCCTTGGGATTATGGATCATTGTTGTGAACATCATGTGAAACTCTAACAACACAGCGTTCCCATTAGAAGTTACTGAGGTATGTGTGCTGTCTTCATCTAGCACTAAATTCCATCCTGTCCTCTCAGCTTTTGTCTGCTTACAGTTCTCCGGGCATGTGCCTGCTGTTTGCACTCATATACTCCACCTCTGGCAGCAATCTGCTATTAACTGGGAAACCAGATTAACAAATTTGCTGAAATTAGTCAAAGAGAAAGAACAAACAGGCTCTAAACAAGGGTCTGAGCCTAATCAGAATTTTGGAGGTATGAAGGCTCTTCATTCAATTCTTGCTTAGCCATCCCCCAAATTCCTCAAGCAAATCTCCACTCATAGACAGAAGGAAAAATCTAAAGCCCAGAGAGGTTAAGCCACTGACTAGCAGCAGAGCCAGGTTAGAATAAAGGTGACCTGACTCTCCAGTAAGAGCCCCTCTACTGTGTCATCTCTGAGCAGGCACCTGGGTGTGGGGATGTCCCAGCGAGAGAAGCGAATGAAGTTTGGTGCACGGTGTGATTCCGGCGGTCTGCAAGCTTTCTGGCTTTCTTCCTTATTCTGTACTACATTCCTTATAACTGAAATGGATCTCTAGATGAGGGAATATAAATATGGGCACAAGGAAGTACGTAAGTCCCCAAATCAAAGCTGTATTTTCTACTAGTCTAACTGATGTCACCATTTATGGAGAATAAACCTTTTGCAGGCAGCAGCTACTTAGTCACATGCCTTGTTTTCTATTCAAATTCTAGTGTTTAGCGAGACTAAGTTTTCTTTCCCAGCAGAATTAGAAGCTCCTTCAGGTCGAGGTCTGTATAAAACCCCTTTCTCGTGTCCCCTGTGGCACCCTGAGGAGTGCTTGGCACATAGTAAATGCTCAGTGTTTATCTGTGTGACTTTTGGCAGTGTTGTCTGAAAAGGTTCGGGCTCTGCGCAGATGGAGTCTTCTGTTACTCACCATTTGGCCAAACATACTGCTTTGTGGATTTCTTCCCATTTTCCCCCAAAATTCTTGGACACCCATAGGCCATTCTGAAAGATTATAAATGACTTATCAAAATTCCAGCTTTATCCTGTGCAGCTGCTTATATGACCTTTAATAATTCATATCTAATCATTCAGGACATTAAAAACATGCTAAAGTTCCGTCCGAGCTGCCCGAGCTCTAGAAACACACACATGGTTTACAGGGGCCCCCTCAGGGTCTTGGAAGCTCAGAATAACCAATGCTTATGAAGTGCCTACTATGTGCCAGGCACTGTACCGGATGTTGCACTGCGGGGGGGGGGGGGGTGGGATACAAAGACAAATGAGACACGCTACCTGCTCTCAAGGAGCTCACAGTTTAACAAGGGTCCCAGATAAGAAAGCTTGATACAATGTGGTGTTACGGAAGCATGGTCTCTGGACTAAGAGTAGGGGGAGGAAGGACACTGACCGCATCAGAAATGGTTTGTGTAGAAGACAGCTGAACTACGTCTTAAATGATGAGCAGTGTGACCTAAAGAAGGCACGTGGGGAGAGTGGATGCTATGGCACAAAGGCAGACTAGAACCAGGTAGGAAAGGCAGTGAGGTGATAAGACACTGCAGTCTGTGCAGCGAGCTCAAAGCCTTCAGACACTGATGGAGCACAAATTCCAAGGTGAGGGAAGGAAGAGCAAATGCAGGGAGCGAGTGGAGGGCCAGCTCAAAGACAGCCCTCCTGTGCCATGCTGAGGAATCTGGTCTTCATTTCATACGAGGTACTCAAAGGAGGAAGGTGTGCTCAATAGAGGAATGACACAGTCAGTTTAACTTTTTTAGGTGGAATACTTGGATGCCAGCGGGAAAGACAGAGTTCAGAGGGTCCAAATCAGAACCACGAAAAGCAGTGAAAACTGCCACATTAGTTCATGAAGAGTTAGTGAGGCTCTAAGCCATGTGAGGAACAGGCTTTTAAGCTAGATTCAGTCAAACTGGACAACTTTTCCTGTAGGATAGAACGGGGGGTGGGGTGGGCGGGTGGTGTGTGTGTGTGTGTGTGTGTGATGTGTGTCTGTATGTGTGTGTCTGTGTTTGTAAGTCAATCACTCTAGCATTTTGGTTGAGGGATGAGGTGTACTGTAGACTCTTTAGCCAGCATAAGGATTAAGGGAAGAGAGTATGTCTGAGAGAAGAGCAGGAAGAAGTTAGTTAAGATTGAGTCTGAGGTGCCTGTGCGAGACCCTGCTAGAGGTATGCGGGGGCAGCAAGACAGGACGCTGAAGCCCCAGGAAAAAGCCAGGGCCAGAGACCAGGACTTGAGAATCTTGCACATTACAGTAGTAATATAGGGGAAGAGTAGAAAGTTGCTTGGAGTGAAATGAGCAGTAGAGATTTAAGATTAGGTTGAAAGGAGTTTAAGAGACCAAGAAGGAATGGCTAGGAGAAAAAAAGATGAAGCAGAGTTCCCAAAAAGAGGGATTGGCCAAAACTTTCGAATGCAGCAAAGACTTTAGTAAGATAAAGACTGACAGACAGTGCTGGCAACAGAAGCCTCCTGGGCCCAGATTCAGTGGAGGTGGCACAGCGATGTCCTGGTACAGCTGAAATTAAATGGGGCTCATCTAGGCAGGATTTACCTTCAGTGCTCACCCCACCCCTGACCATTCTTCTTTAACTTTTCCTGTGCTTGTAATATTCACCTCCCAGAATTTCTAATTTACCTAATTTTACTTAGAAATAAGAAAGGGTCTGATATCACCTCTTTGCACTTTAGTACAAACTGGTCCATCTTCTCTATCTCAATTATTTGTACTTCAAACTTACCCTTAATTAGAAGAAAATTTAAGCATAAAAGCAGATTGTGCTCGTCTCTTTCTGAAGATAGCCTGTTTTAATAATCCTAAGATATTCTGTAATGGTGATGGGGTGATCAAAGGGGATACTGATAGTTCTGTCCCCTTCGAAGGGGTCTTTGCTCCCTTGAAGGGCCTTCGACTCAAGCTGCTGGAGGCCGATTTCCAGGAATTGTTTCTTAAAGATCTGAAGCCTACCCAGCAGACCAGTTTCCTTCCTCCAGCCTTCTTTGGCTAAGCTTAATTCCGACCTTCCTTGAGCCCTCCCATCTTACTTCTGCTCAGAGATCTGCCCACTGAAGGCCCAGAATGCAGACCTCTCTTCCAGTGCCCCTCATCCTCCCTTTGCTACTCCTTTGCTTAGTCTGACTTGTCCACATTTGATGACCCTATTTCTGTCCCCAGAACGGTCATCACAGCTGTGGCTCTCAAATTTTAGTGTACAGGCTCAGCTTGTTAAAAATACTAGTCAACTTGCCACCAAAAGTCACCGATGTACTATATCTGCATTGGGGCCTAGGAATCTACATCTTAAACCAGCCTCTCAGGGGTTTCTATCTGATGTTGCTGGTCAGTAGACCACACTCTAAGAAATAAGATGAGAGAAAGCCATATGAATATAAAGTATAATTGTAATCATCACAGTCTAGCAACTCAGCCACTTTGGGCCTTGATAAAGGACACTGGTCCTCAGGAAAAGAAAGCTGAACATCTTCCTCAGGAAACTGTCAGAAGAGGTGGGAGGGAAACTGGTTTCTGAGGAGAGTATAGGCATGTGGTAGGGTGTAGGGATTTAAGATATCTTTTTTTAAGACTCTAGATATTTAATACATGAGTGTCGAAGACAGAAATCAATATGCTTGATATACTATGCAGCAAACAAAAAAGAAAAATTATGAAGATGTGGTTTGGCCACAGGACAGGAACAATGACAACATTAGGACTTTGACAATTTATGTTTGTCCCTTGCAGAATAGGAATATAAACTGTTTTCTAGTTCATTACTCTAATAGCACACATCTATTTACTTAAAAAACCATAATGACAACTAGAAATCATACTTATCTATAATAGATAACACATGAAAATCATGCCCTTTACCAAATAGGAAAAAAAACCCCCACATACTTCAAGACATAAGAAGTCACTATAAAGCAGTCCAATACTGTATAAAAAGCATTACATACAGGGTTCTTTTGAGGCAGTATATTTTGAGACAATAAAAACCCAAAGGCAAGACAAGTTCTTTAACTAGACTTACTTCAGTGCTAAGGGCTAGAAGATAATCAGAATTCTGAGGGCTGTACATCATCTGAGTCAGAGGATGAAAAGGGAGATTGGTCTGAACAAAGTTCTTTGCAAAATCTGATGATCTGAAGATTCTTCCTCCATGACTTCCTCCAGACACCTCTGCTGTTAAAATCACCTGAGTAGGAAGAATAAAGTTCAGATTCAGGGTATAACATTATAAAAGCACAAGAAGTTCTTACATCATTTTCACCAGACATTAGTTAAGAAAATTTTAATACCGAAAGTAAGAAAAGTTATAAAAACAGATTTGTTGGTATACCCCACCCACGTATTAGTCTTATCAAAAAATATTATCCTGAATTGAGCTAATGGATCATACCTAAGAATTTGAGCCTGGTCAGTTTGAGATTAGCCAGTTTCCCAAAGACTAAAATGTTGTCTCGAGGGTTAAACATTGTAATGCCAAACAACTGCCACGTGAAGTGTTGTTGGTGCACCTTAGGGGCCAGAAAAGAAACTGTGTGCCGAATTCCATTCTTTTGTGATCTGTATTAAATTATGTTTAATTTTAAAATATAGTAATAGTAAACTAAATATATTGCTGTGTATCACTGGATCATCCCAATATTATTATCTGACAGCCCACATGTGGCTCCATACATGCATGAATGAGCCTCACCTTTCCAGAGTTCTCAGGACCAATAGCCATGCCAAATTCAGTCCGAATGAAGGTATTATTGATGAGATTTGTAATATCCTTAAAGTTCTTTCCATAGTCCTCACTGAGGGGAAGAAAAACAAAGACAAA
>NW_011888787.1:8576614-8608014 GCF_000151845.1 Pteropus vampyrus | reverse complement strand
GAAGGCCCAGAATGCAGACCTCTCTTCCAGTGCCCCTCATCCTCCCTTTGCTACTCCTTTGCTTAGTCTGACTTGTCCACATTTGATGACCCTATTTCTGTCCCCAGAACGGTCATCACAGCTGTGGCTCTCAAATTTTAGTGTACAGGCTCAGCTTGTTAAAAATACTAGTCAACTTGCCACCAAAAGTCACCGATGTACTATATCTGCATTGGGGCCTAGGAATCTACATCTTAAACCAGCCTCTCAGGGGTTTCTATCTGATGTTGCTGGTCAGTAGACCACACTCTAAGAAATAAGATGAGAGAAAGCCATATGAATATAAAGTATAATTGTAATCATCACAGTCTAGCAACTCAGCCACTTTGGGCCTTGATAAAGGACACTGGTCCTCAGGAAAAGAAAGCTGAACATCTTCCTCAGGAAACTGTCAGAAGAGGTGGGAGGGAAACTGGTTTCTGAGGAGAGTATAGGCATGTGGTAGGGTGTAGGGATTTAAGATATCTTTTTTTAAGACTCTAGATATTTAATACATGAGTGTCGAAGACAGAAATCAATATGCTTGATATACTATGCAGCAAACAAAAAAGAAAAATTATGAAGATGTGGTTTGGCCACAGGACAGGAACAATGACAACATTAGGACTTTGACAATTTATGTTTGTCCCTTGCAGAATAGGAATATAAACTGTTTTCTAGTTCATTACTCTAATAGCACACATCTATTTACTTAAAAAACCATAATGACAACTAGAAATCATACTTATCTATAATAGATAACACATGAAAATCATGCCCTTTACCAAATAGGAAAAAAAACCCCCACATACTTCAAGACATAAGAAGTCACTATAAAGCAGTCCAATACTGTATAAAAAGCATTACATACAGGGTTCTTTTGAGGCAGTATATTTTGAGACAATAAAAACCCAAAGGCAAGACAAGTTCTTTAACTAGACTTACTTCAGTGCTAAGGGCTAGAAGATAATCAGAATTCTGAGGGCTGTACATCATCTGAGTCAGAGGATGAAAAGGGAGATTGGTCTGAACAAAGTTCTTTGCAAAATCTGATGATCTGAAGATTCTTCCTCCATGACTTCCTCCAGACACCTCTGCTGTTAAAATCACCTGAGTAGGAAGAATAAAGTTCAGATTCAGGGTATAACATTATAAAAGCACAAGAAGTTCTTACATCATTTTCACCAGACATTAGTTAAGAAAATTTTAATACCGAAAGTAAGAAAAGTTATAAAAACAGATTTGTTGGTATACCCCACCCACGTATTAGTCTTATCAAAAAATATTATCCTGAATTGAGCTAATGGATCATACCTAAGAATTTGAGCCTGGTCAGTTTGAGATTAGCCAGTTTCCCAAAGACTAAAATGTTGTCTCGAGGGTTAAACATTGTAATGCCAAACAACTGCCACGTGAAGTGTTGTTGGTGCACCTTAGGGGCCAGAAAAGAAACTGTGTGCCGAATTCCATTCTTTTGTGATCTGTATTAAATTATGTTTAATTTTAAAATATAGTAATAGTAAACTAAATATATTGCTGTGTATCACTGGATCATCCCAATATTAATATCTGACAGCCCACATGTGGCTCCATACATGCATGAATGAGCCTCACCTTTCCAGAGTTCTCAGGACCAATAGCCATGCCAAATTCAGTCCGAATGAAGGTATTATTGATGAGATTTGTAATATCCTTAAAGTTCTTTCCATAGTCCTCACTGAGGGGAAGAAAAACAAAGACAAATTTAGAATGCAGTGGTCACAGACACTGTTGTGTTCCTACCCAGCTTCCATTCCCTTTCACTGACTTTACTAAGACCCCACCCCCCTGCCTCCCCACCCCTCGCCCTGGTCACATGCCTCAGGGGACTGACTCCATCCCTAGCGCAGGTAGTGGGCCTGATTGGTCTGAAGGGAATTTCACCTCCTTAAGAGTAATGGAGTAGGGAATGGGGGAGTGACCCACGCTGAGGCAGGAAGAAAAAGGGGGAAATGTAGCGTCTGTTAGGAAATACGTTTCCTCATACTTCAGACAGAGCCACCTGACGAAATGATCTGTCTTCCTTTAGACCAGCAGTTCTCAACCAGGGTATTGTCGCATGTGCGCACGCACGCACACACACACACACACACACACACACACACACACACACACACACACATACACACACAGCCCTCTACGCAACCATCTGGTAATGTCTGGAGACATTTTTGATTATCACAACTCAGGGTGGAGGTGCTACTGGCATCTTGTGGGTAGAGGCCAGAGATGCTGCTAAATATACTACAATGTACAGGACAGTTCCACAACAACAAAGAATTTCTGGCCCCAAATGTCAACAGTGCCCAGGTCAAGAACCCCCAACATTGTAGTATATGAACACAAAGCAAAACATTGCTATGGGCATTGTGGCACAATGAAGCCAACACATGCAGAACACGGTCGAGGCAATCCTGCAATCCAGCCTAGGACGCTGGCCTGGAGCGACCCCGAAGCCCATCCTTCCTCTGTATTTAGTTACGAACCATTAATTCCCTAGTTTTAAGTTGGGATCTCTGCTAAGTGTAGCCAAAGCCTCATAACTGATCTGTCTGAGCAGAGTACTCGTGAGAAAGCTGTAGGCTAAGCAGCAGGAGTCCCGCAGTCTCTCTTCCCCCAGGAGGTTTCTATCCCTAGGCACAAGTATCTAACACATGTGGCTCAGGAAACACAGCTAGGGAAACAAACTTAATCTCAGCTCTTGGGTTGTTAAAGCTTTTCCCAACAGTTCATTCCAACAATAATCTTTGAGAGGTCTTCAATTCCATGTTTAGATTTTGAAAAATATAAGCAAGAAAATCAATGTCTAACTCTGACAGGTTTAATACTATGTGCCATTCTCTTAAAACAGAATGTATCTTAAGACTCATTAAATTTAAATATCCATCATTGAAGACCACTGTATTGCAAGTTAGTTGCCCAGCGATAAATGCAATGTGAAGTAGTCTTTGCTGATAGAATATGTGACTTCAAAGGTGGTACAATCTTGCCAGCAGCCTCCACAAGCAAAGAATCACAGAACCAGAGGACATGAGAGATGCAAGGGATGATGAACAGAACATCTTGTCCAATTCCCTCAATTCACAGGTGAGGAGGTTCAATGGAAGGCAATTTATCAAAAGCCAACCAGTCAATTAAGGGAAAAATTGAAGCCATATCCAATTCTTTTAACTCTCAACCCCAAACTAGAGACAACTTTTAATTATTTGTGAGGAGTCTGTCCCTTACGACCTGCAGTTTTCATCTATTTTGCCAGGGCCTGTGGCCTGGCAGTAATGATCAGCTAAGAGGAAACTGGAGACAGACACAGGAGAGAATATCTCTGAGTTGTCTGTTTGGGTCCCTGACAGTGTGCTAAAGCAAACTACACGTGAACTTAAGTTATCTGAATGACTGTTCCCATCTCTTTGCATACACACACAGAAAATTCCTAGATAAATAAAACGGATCAGGCACCACCCAACAGATTCATATGTCTCACCCCCCCTGCCCCCCTTTTTTGGCTTTAAAGTACAAGAAGAGTTCTTATCTTCCTGACCGCAGGCCAAGAGATGTGCATAAACAATTCCTAGCTCTACAGTGTACATATCATCAACAGCTCTGACAACCTTCTAAAGGGGCTGGCAGCAGCTTGATTATCACCAGCTCACAAATCTCCCCTCCTTCATGATATACCCCAGGGAACCTTCACAAATCTGCTGGCAAGTATGCTGGCTTTTTAAGAACTTGGCACAACAAACACATCCCTGACCTCCAGAGAAAGAAAGCAATGTGAGAAAAACAAAAAATCATCTGCTACACTCTGGTATTTATCCAGTTGAACAAATGGAGCTCAATGAACTAGGGTCGACCTGCTGGCATTGAAGTGGGACTTTGTGGAGGCCATGCTGGGTTCAGGGATGTATTTAACATAACATTTTATTTAAATGTAGCTATACTTTCTATCAGCATATATATCAGCATACGGATATATTACCAAGAGGAAACCAATGAAACCCCTTGAGAAATAAATCTACTTTTCAAATTCCAGATGATAATTAATAGAGAGCAGTCAAATGAAAAGTTAACCAAACCCTGTGAAATCATCTGCCTTAGAAACAAATCATTTTAATAATAATTCTATACGCCAACCCTAATACTGCTCTGATTTCCAAAAGTATATGATCATTTTTACATACATCTGTGGTAAATTAGTACATAAGAATATGCACGTTTATAAGAAAATAGTGGTAAAATACAAATATTTTTGGAATAGAGCCTAATACCCCCAAAGAACAAGAAAAATCTAGAAATTATTAAAACAAATGAAAGAGAAGTAATCATCACACAAACTTCTGGTAAGCTACAGCATCAAAATTCTTAGGGAGATGAAGCACTTAAAAGGGAGTTTTTCCAGAAGAGTCAAAGGTTGATGTTCAATCCAAAGGTCAGTAATCTAGAATTACACCCTTATTTTTGAGTACTTTTCATTTACAATATATAGGTCCTTGTGACACTAGGCATGTGACCTGCAGACATTTAATTAGAAGTAACAGTAAAAGAGTCCTACAATATCTCAGAGCATCTTACATATTTACTTTTCTCAAATAAGCACAGATGTTCTTGTTTGGTTGGTTTTCAGGCCTAACCATTTCTCTATTCCTTTAGTTCACTTTTGCCATGACTAAGTCACTATAAACTGCAACATTAATAAAACCGAGGGTGACAACAAACTCTTTAAAAAAGAAATTATATAGTTTTCACTGAGAGCGCTTATGTAGTTGATTCTCATTATTCATGGATTTCTTTTTTTTTTACTGTGAAGGTATTTTTTAAATAATTAAAATAATTTTAAATACAGTTGGCATATAATATTAGTTTCAGGTGTATGACATAGGGATTAGACATCTACACAACTTACAAAGCGATCACCCCAATAAAACTAGTACCCATCTGACACCATACATAGTTATTACGATATTATTGACTACATTCTTTACGCTGTTTTACATTCCCTTGACTATTTTGTAACTTCTAATTTGCGCTTCTTAATCCTTTCCCCTTTTTCACCCAAACCCCAACACCCCTTCCCTCTGGCAACCAACAAAACGTTCTCTGTATCTATGAGTTTGTTCCTGCTTCGTTTATTTTGTTCTTTAGATTTCACATGTAAGTGAAATCATAATGGCATCTGCCGTTCTCTGTCTGACTTTCTCCACTCAACACAGCACCCTCTAGGTCCATCCATGTTGTTGCAGGTGGCAAGATTTCATTCTTCTTTTATGGCTGAGTAATATTCCTTTGTGTATATATATATACCACCTCTTCTTTATTCATTCCTACATTGGTAGGAATGTTGCCTCCATATCTTGGCTATTGTAAACAATGCTACAATAAACATGGATGCACATGTCCCTTCAAGGTTGTGTTTTGAGTTTCTTTAGATAAATACCCAGAAATGGAATTACTGGGTCCTTCTTTGTCTCTCATTGTAGCTTTGTTTTAAGGTCTGTTTTGTCTGGTATAAGGGTTGCTAGCCCAGCTTTTTTTGTTTGTTTCCATTTTCATGAAGTATCTTTTTCTATCCCTTTACTTTCAGTTTGTGTCTCAATCTGAAGCGAGTCTCTTGTAGGCGGCCTATGTAAAGGTCTTGTTTTCTTATCCATTCAGCCACCCTATCTTTTGATTGGAGCATTTAATCCATTTACATTTAAAGTAATTGCTGATAGATATATAGTTATTGCCATTTTATTATTCATATATGTATTTTTTTCTTTTTCTCCTTCTTCCTCAAAAAGTCCATCTAACATTTCTTGTAATGCTGGTTTGGTGCTGATTAACTCCTTTAGCTTTTTCTTGTCTGGGAAGCTCTACATCTGTCCTTCAATTCTAAATGATAGCCTTGCTGGGCAATCTTGGTTATAGGTCCTTTACTTTTCATCCCTTTGAACATTTCCTGCCAATCCCTCTGGCCTGCAAAGTTTCTGTTGAGAAAGAAGCTGACAGTCTTTTGGGAGCTCCCTTGTAGGTAACTAATTGCTCTTCTCTTGTTGCTTTTAAGAATCTCTACCTTTAACTTTCGGCATTTTAATTATGATGTGTCTTGGTGTGGGCCTCTTTGGGACTCTCTGCGCTTCCTGGGCTTGTATGCCTACTTCCGTTGTTAGGTTTTCTGTCATTATTTCTTCAAATAGGTTTTCAATTCCTTGATCTCTTGCTTCTTCTTCTGATACCCTTATGATGTGAATGTTGGTATGCTTGATGTTGTTCCAGAGTCCTGTTAAATTATCTGCACTTTTTTGGATTCTTTTTCCTCGGTGCTGTTCTGATTGGATACTTTCTGCTACCTTATCTTCCAATCACTGATTCAGTCCTCTGCTTTATCTTATCTTCCGTTGACTCTCTCTAATTATTTATTTCGGTTATTGTATTCTTTATTTCAGCTACTGTACCCTTCATTTCTGATTGGGATTTTTTTTTTGTTTTCAATCTCCAGTTTTATGTTTCCTATCTCTTTACTGAAATTCTCGCTGAGATCACTGAGTATCCTTATAACCAGTGTTTTGAACTCTGCATCTAACAGATTGCTTGTTTCCATTTTGTTTAGTTCTTTTTCGGGAGCTTTGTTCTGTTCTTTCCTTTGGGACATACTTCTTGGTCTCCCCTCGCCCCCATGTTGGTTGCCTCCCTGTTTGTTTCTACATATTGGGTAGGGCTGCTGTGTCTCCTGGCCTTACGTTTGTGTCCTATGGGGCCCAGTGGCACAGTCTCCATGGTCACCTGAGCCAGGTGCTCCAGGTGTGCCCTTGTGTGGGTTGTGTGTGCCCTCCTGTTGTACTTGAACCATAGTTGCTGTTTGCACATCAGTGGGAGGGACTGATCCACAAGCTGATTGGTTGTGAAGACTGGCTGATGACTACAGCGGAGGAGCTGCTGTGCAAGGGCTGACCCCACAGTATTGTAGTTTTCACTAATTGAAAAATCTTATATAGTTTATTCTCATTATTCATGGATTTTGCATTGGCAAATTTGCCTATTCACTGAAATTTATCTGTAACCCCAAATTTAATAGTCGTGGCACTCTTGCAGTCATTTGGAGACAAGCACAGGGCAGAGAAATATTTGCCTCACCTAGTGCACATGTTCCCAGCTGAGGTCCAACAAGGGGATGCTCTGCCTTCTTGTTTCAGCTCTTATACTATAAATGTCTCCTTCATGGTCTATTTAGTACCATGCATTTTGTATTTTTGTGCTTTTTGCTGGTGATTGTGCTGTTTAAAATAGCCTCCAAGGATAGTGCTGAAGTGCTGTTTAGTGTTTCTGATCATAAGAAAGCTTTGATGTACCTTACGGAGAAAATATGTAAGTTAGATAAGCTTATTTTGGACACAAGTTGGTTGTGAGCTCAATGTTAATGAATCAACGATATATATTACATAAGGTAACTTTAATCAGAAACACACATAAAACAATATTATGTATTGATCAACTGATGAAGATGAATGTTGTGACCAGAGGTTTGCAGGATCTTGACCCTGTATTCCCCCTAGGAGTGATGGTTCAGTATTCACTAATTCAGTATTCATGGAGACTATGCAGAACATAACTATTATGAAGAATGAGAATTGACTGTATTGAGATTTTCAGTTAAAAGATCAATAGGGAGAATGTAGCTTATTAAAATGTGCCAAAAGAATCATAGCCCTGAAACTGTTGCCAGGTTAAATTGGTAGAATTGAATTTACAGTAAACTGAACTCCCAATACTTTAGTCTCTTTTTTTTACTCCACTGTCTAAAGCAGTAAAAAGTGAGCCACGCATATCATTAAAAAAATCTATCAAACCATCTTAGAAAAGGTGGTTTACTGTACTTTGCTTCAATATCTGTTGTATACCTTTAAAGTTATCCTTATTTTAACCTCAAGTAACATCCTGAAAAACTTACATTGACTATGAAATAAACTTTGATGTAAAATCTATTAGAGAATTCTTTATTAATGTCTAAAATGTGAAAAATTCTCAATAGAAAATAAAATCATAACTAAAATAGTCTAGCAGTTTTGTGGTAATTAGGTACGGAATAGTGGTATAGGATAATACTTACATTTTCTTCACTATGTTTATCTTACAAGAGGCCATAAAAGGAACAAAACATCTTTTAGTTGCCAAAAATCAAATTATCATCTTAACTATAGCTAGCTTATTTCCTTTTTAACTTCATATTTTAACTTTAAATGTACTTTACAATCTATTATGTAAATTAATATTCCTTTACAGAGAATCAAAATTTATACTATTCAAACACGACTTCTTTAAATTGACGATATTAACATATTATTCCATTTTTATCTAATCATTAATTCCTATGAGGCTTTATTATTTACCAAACCTCTCAACAATTCTTTTTCACAACCTAAAGACCAAAGTCTACTCTCTCTAACTCAGAACAGGTAATAGAGACAACTTCCTTCTATTCTCGTGAGCCTCCACGCTGTACTACTCAGAGCAAGTGGCATGCGATGAGCTGCCTTTTATTTGAACTCTTGACTATCTACGATTTAGTGGAGAAAGGTAATCCGATAGGTGATACAATCATCAAAGCTGTGAAAAACAGAAGAGTCTTCAGAGTGCATTCGACAGTCTTTTATTTTCTTTCTCAGTTGGGCAACCTCAACAGTCAGGACTCAAGTTGATCAAACTTCTCCATCCCTTTCCCATTTCTGAAGCAACACGTGCCTCTTGGCTGTTCAACAATGTGTTCAATAACATAACGTGAGCCACATCAGGCCAGGCCAGATGGAGAAGCAACAGGCATATTTGTAGTTTCCACCTAAACTCTGGAAGACTTTTCAATTCACGGCAAGGAGGAAATAATTAATATTCAAAATGACATTGGTGAAAACACACAACAACAACTACTGCTGTGCAACATTCAGAAAAGGTATCTTAGTAATATGATACTATACCAGAAATAAATAGGATTGCTCTTTAGTAAAGTGTATGTTTGGGGTTTCTCATGGACTAGACAAATATAGGATGAAAAGGGTTGAGTCAGATGGTGGTAGGTATTTAAACAGTAACCCAGTGATGCCGTTTTTGTTTTGTTTCTGGCTGTCTTAAAGTAAGCACAATATTGAAAAGCAAAATGATGGGGGAAAAGTCACGAAAACACATTTCACTCCCCGTGGGTCTGACTTGGGAACCTGTCAGGTCCAATTCTGGCCACATGGTTAAAGAGCAATGTAGAAAATAAAAAGTGAATTCAGAAGGCAAGAGGAAAAGTGGCTGAAGCAACAGGTATACAAGATAATTCAGCCTGGAGAAGGGGGAGTTTAGTGAATAGCCTTCAAACAATGTAGAGGTCAATCAGAGAAGAGGTTTTCATTTGCTACTAAAAGATGAACTGCAATTAGCATCCTCTATGACATATATATGTGTGATATTTATCACAGCAGCATTAGTAATACTGAAAAAAAATTAGCTACAACCTAAGTGTCCAAGGTAATACTGATTAAGTAAATTCTGTCAGTCTAGTAAAAATGATAGGTTATAAGCAGAGGGGATATGAACAATATGGTGTGAGCATTCACCAATCAGAATGGATACAGGTCATAATGCCAGGTAGTAGTAAAACTAGCATGTTGGCAGGGGCAGAGGTGTGTGTGCACCTGTAGAAGCCATGGAGGCATTTGGGGGCAGACAATCACTTCTCACCAACTGGCACGAAAAGCTTTTCATTTTAGTGGCTAGTACAGCAGCGCCACTACACGCTGACTGCATGTCATGGCTGGCTGGAGGCATGGCAGCAGCTACCACCACCAAGTTCTTACTCCATGCCAGACACTGCAAAGCATAACTCACGACTGCTCTAAGGTGGCCATTATTATCATCTTTCTTTTACAGATGACAAAAAGAGACTCAGGAGAGGTGGGGTAAATGACTTGCACAAGTTCATTCTGCTTGCAAACGACAGTGCTGAGATTCAATTCCAGGCTTATTTGCCAACAAAACCTTGCAACTTTATGCTGCACCATGTTGCTTCCCAAGACTATGTAGCCATATGGTAAACGGGAAAATCAAGATAACAAACTGTAAATAAATTAAGATTATACTTGATACCAGGGTGAATCCTTTTCTCTTAAAATTTCCAAATGTTTCATATGGTTGTACTACTTTTATAATGGAAGAGAAATTGGTAAGAGAAACTGTATCATAAGGAAAAGTTTTATGACAGCACGATTTCTTAAACACTGGAAAGAGTTACTGAAATTACAATTTTTTCCTCTTGGCTTTATTGAAATATAATAAACAATTAGTTGCTTGTATTTACATTGTACAATTCGATGAGGTTTTTTTTTTAAAATTATAGTTGGCATACAGTTTCAGTTGTATAGCATAGTGATCAGAGATCCATATAACTTGCATGAAATTACAATTTTTAATGTATTTTTCCCTCCCAAACAAGATACTTTTCAACTGTCTGATGGTTACACTATTGTTCTAATTAAATAAATAAAATCAGCTATAAATTATGGCCCTTTCTAGCACTAGAATTCTACAATACATTATCAACCCTTATGAAATAAAAAAATATTATCAGTTCAAAAATTACAGAGAAGCCAAGGCAAGTCGCTCATTCAATTAGTATGGATTTCCTGCCTGCCATGTGTCAGTTGTTTGGTTAGGATGGAGAACACCGAGGTAGTCAAAAACCTTGCCTTTGTGGAGTTTACAGCTATTCCAAGATGGCAATTCCTTCTCAGCCTGTCTTTAAACCAACATTACTGTGTTGAATGGCAAAGAGCACTGGCTCCAGGCTGAGGAGCAACAGGTGAGGATCACACCTACTGGGGAAGGTTGGCTGATCCAGATCAAAACTTCGACACGGGTTCCCTCCCACCTGGGTCAAGACCAACAGTCAAAGAAAGAACCCTGAGAAAGTATGAGGGCTGCTGGGAGAGCCCTCGGCCTTGGGGGCAGTTTCTATGTCATCTACTAGGACGCTACATTTCTTTAGGATCCTTGGGGGAAAATGGGGTAGGAAAGAATGATTGAGAAGACATTTAGCAATTTCCAGGAGTTAGCTGGTCTTGAATCTTATGGTTAAGGAAAAGAACCTACTAGTTAACTAAGCTGCGCCTTTGAGAAGATGATTCTAAAACTTTGTGAATGTCAGAGTAGAGGTTATGGTTCCAGAACATATGTTCCACCAGTGTGGACACTACGAAGTACTTTGGTAGGTCTGAACTGAGAACCTCTGTCTGATCTAGAAACAATCTGTTTGGGGCTCACAATGTTAGAGAAATATATTCACTTGGAAGTACAGTGAGGATTGTTACTTCAGGGATATAAAAACCGTCTGTGCTCATAATAAATAAAAGATCATTGAATTCCATGCTACCTTCCCACAAATATTCATTTAAATTAACAAACACCCCCCCACCCCCCGCCCCCATAGACTCTTCCTCCACCTTGCTTTACTTTTTGCCACTCAGTCAGGTCAACTTAATCTCCTTGGTACTATTCCTTTTCATATTTCTTCAGGTTGCTAAGCAAATACAAAAAGTGTGCTGAATGTGACAGTTTGGTGAAAATTTAAGATGGCTGGAAGATCTTTTAAACTAACTGTTAGACTCCATCGTGTCTGGAAAAGCGGGGAACTTATATTCACAATGTGTTACTGAGTCAATCCCCCACCATGTTATGCATCTCACCTTCGATATAGCTTGGACTGTCCAAAAGTCATAATTACCAGCGGTACATGGAAGGTGGTCAAGACCAGAACGATCTGGAGAGAGACAAAAGCATTTGGTCAGTAAGAAAGATAGTCTCATTACATGTTTGCCTATGATGGGATTAAATCAACACCTAAAAAATTGCCAATAGCCCTGCTCTGTCATAGCCTATATTGTAATATGTCAGAAAACTAAGAAGGACCAAGTTACTAGGCTTCAATGATTCAAGGTCTCAAATCACTTGTTGAAATGGTCCCATCTCCTATGCTTGAAGCAGTGAGGCAGAGCTAATCAGCTACACATTACAATAAAGGAAGGACTTAACCGTTTTGTATCCATGTTACTGTAAGATATTCTCAGGCAAGAATCATCTCTCTTCCTGCTTACAGAGGCTATAACAGTGTGGGTGCCCTAATAGAGGTCACGGTGTCAAATGTGTCTCTCCTCCCTGCTGTTAGTTCTCCATGAAATTAATTTCTTAAGTATTTTTTATATAAAAATATACATGAGGAAAAGATTCTGATAGATTAATACAAAAAGCTAGGGAGCCTCAAAATAGCCATGTAACAAGAAATTTTGGAGATACCAACTATCTTAAATGAATGGATATATCATGGAAATTAGGACACAACTCAAATTTTAGAAGAAACTGAGACATGCTTACAGAAATTCTACTAGAAGCTTAAAAATTAAGGTAAGAAATTTCTAACTTGCTCTTCTGCGCCAGAATTATATTTCTTTGGGCTCCTGACACAGCCCTCATGCACCTCAGTGACATGATACACACATTACTGGAAAATCAGAGAGTATGAGCTGTGGCCCCTGCCCGTATTCAAGCAGGACAATGACAGAGCCAGCAAACGTCAAGCCCTGATTCAAGACCTGAGGCTGACGCATCTTCAGCTCCATATGAGGAGGGATGAGGAGCTGAGTGACTCTCCTTCCATCCCCTTGATCCTGGCAGCACCTACTGAGTGATGCAGGAAGAGACAACAGATGAAACATGAGCCCATGGGTGCCACAGTCCTTCGACGCTGTGAAAAAGGACACTGGACCAATACAATTTGGAGGAAAAATGCCAAGATGTGCAATGTGCAGTTTTCCACTTCTACACGGGGAATTGACCAAGTACCGTGAGGCTCCTTTCTCAGCATATAGCACTCTCTTTCCTTTCTCCTTTTTGCTCATCTCGATGCAAAGTAGCTACCATGGGCTCGAACGGTACCTATCTTCCCATTACAGAAGAAAGTGGTCACGAGATGTTTCCAGTTCTAAAGCAAAACCTAAATGACCACAGCTTCTTGAAAGTCTGTCCTGCAAACATGCATTTCTGTGACTGAGCTTAAACGCCCCAAATCTCCACCTTCTTCTTACTAGGCTGAATTCACAGCCTCAAAACATTACTTACCCCAGTGCTATCTCCAACCCAGGACAAGGATACTGAGCCACTGAGATCATCAAACACATGCTAAAAGGGAAAAAAAAATCACTTAGAAATGACATCTCTCCTTGCATCTCTGACTTCCTTAAATAATTCAGAAGACTATTATTTTTTTTCAAAGTAATTAAGTTTATAATTATAAGGGGATATGGATTCCCAGAACAATATTTGAGAGAGACAGGATTTAACTACTTAACTTGAATTACAAACAACTTGGAAATTTTAATTCTCTCTCATACAAAGTAAGCCAAGCAGATGCGTTTTCTTCACTGTACCAGATGGGGAGATGGGACATTCTAATTGCTTTCTCCAACAGAACTAAATATAAAGATGTAGAAAGTATTCTTAGGCTGCTTTAAAACAAGAGATCACAGCCCACATTGACAGATATAATTGTAACCCAATCGGCATAATTTAAATTTTTCTAGGCAGCCTACATAGTATAGCTGAATAGTTAATAGCAGGATTCCTTTTGCTTCTAGGCTAACTCACTCAAAATGACGAGGGACAGGAGCAAGAGCACATGCCCTTGTTTCACCTTTTTAAATGATAATTAATAATAAGAAGAGACCCTTAGGAGAGTTGTAGCGAGAGAGAGGAGATAAAGGAGGGGTCGCTAGAACATCGCATCTGAAGTACGGTGAGCGTGGTGAAGTGTAGCTTCAATAATCGCTGTAGGTGCTTTTGGGTTTCGGTTTTCCAATACTTTCTCTATTTATAAACCACTTATATTTATAGTATAGATCCATTATAGGAAAAATGTAGATAATACTAAGGAGGTATAATGAAGAAAATATAAATCACTCATAATCCTATCAAACAGAGATATTCAAAGTTAACGCTGTATGTATAATCTTCTAGTCTCGATCGTTTTTTAACTGATAAAGAAATAATTCCAAAAAGGCCATATTGGCACTTGGTAAAAATTTCCGACCATACAGAAATGTACATGGACAACGTGAAGATCCTTCCTCTCCTCCTGCCACATGCGCCACTACTCCAACCCCCTCTCCCCAGAGGGGTTAATAGTTTAGTAAACACTTCTAAGTTATTGACAGTTATACTTTTCTCTTCTGGAGACTTACATCTTATGAAGACTTTTAAAACCTTAAACGTGCCTCTCCAAATATAAATAGTTCCTTAGAAGCAGAGGATATAATTTTATACTTCTTGGTTTTCCCTGTGCCTAACACGATACTTTGCAAGTCAATAAACATCTGTTGAAAATGGTTATACATCCTTCCCAAACCACAAACTCATTCTCAAAATAGAACATGTCTATAAATGGTGGGATGCCAGCTGCTTGGTCACTCAAGCCACCAACTCCAACAGAGATGTTTGAAGAAACAGAACTCAAAACACTAACTGTTTTGTTTATCTTCTAATTTTCTTTTGTGGTCTTCCTGAATGGGCCTCTGAATTCACCTTTTTCTTCTCTGGACTGTAAGTACCTTTGAGATTAGAGGAATCGCTTGTATAATCTCTGTTAGTTGTACAATCAGTGCCTCACAAAGGGCTTGCTCGGTAAGTGCTGTTTAACTATCAAATGCTCAGGCAGAGCTTCTCACAGCCTCTGCAGGACAGAAAGGCTATTCATACATACGAGCTGGCCAAGCATCTGAGAAAAAGTAGGGCTGCTAGAGACATCTGGAACCAGAAGCTTAAGAACTGACACAGCAGTGTGTCTTGTAAGATATTCCACACAGAGCAAGACGGCATGTTCTCTTGAGTAAGGATACAGCGTCTGAAATTACATCAATGAGTTCCTTTAGAAGTAGAAATATCCGGAGCTACCACAAGTACTGGATAGACCACACAGGCTAACAGTCATCTAAACACAGGCTATCTTTCCAAGGAAGGTTCTGGTCACAGCAACTGAATAGGATAAAAAGAAAAATTCCACAATTGGAGTTCTGGCTATCTCGATCAGGCCACAATGTAGTTCATCTTGAGCCAATCAGGACCTGCAGCTTTCACTTTTGAAGCAATGCTCTACACACCTGGCCCCGTCAGTGCACACTGGCATCACTCACTGTTTCCTTTTACCCTGTCACAGAAGGGGGAGGATGATGTTACTAGCAATCCACAGCTTCACCTAAACAACTCGAAGCCTAGGTGACCTCATTCATCATCCAGAGGGTTCCTTTGTCAATGTAAGCCAGAGTTATCAACTACATCTGTGGTCTTCTGCTACTCTTAACCCTCCCTCCTTTCCCTTCCCAAGAGCCAATTAAAATTTACTTTTGAAAATAAACAAACTCATCCACTTACGACAAATGTAGCTAATTCTTTATATTTCAGTGTTTAACATTCTTATACTGGTAGAAGTGAAATAGAAAACTGAACTCAGATTTAACAGACCAAAGCTCGAGTGTAAAGAAAAGGTTATATGGAAAGGAGACAAATCCAGGGGAGTCGGAGGACTAAACGCACAGACACAGTCCTGCTCCTTCAATGAGAGGATTACAGATGTCCAGAAAAGGGCCATGGTTAGGAGACAGAATTCACAAGTGTCAACAAAAGGCCATCGATTCTAATGCTTAATCATTTATCATATTTAACATAATGTACAGGTCACTCTACAGTGTGGTGGCATCTCAGATATTTCGAAATACGTATTACTTTTAATTATAGCAACAAGAACATTGACCGTCTCCCTTACTAGACCTGAAGCCTATCCGGTGCAGAGACTAAGCCTATTCATTTTGGCAACTAATATATAATATACTACATGGAAGGCACTCAGTTAATCATAAATTCATTTTCTTTAAGAACTTGTGAAGCTCTGAAAAGGAAGATGATGAAGTGAAAAGGTAAAGCCAGACCCTCTTAATTTCCCCATGGCAGAAATGAGTATGAAATGTAAAAAGTTCTATACTGAGAGGGCTTCTGCTTCTGGCCAAGATGGAATAACAGAGATCAGATTTCTCTTCCCACCTGAAACAACTACAAAACCTAGAAAATATATAAAACAATAGTTTTCAAGACTTTGGATTTCAGTCAACAAAGGACAATAGTCCCTGAAAGACAGGAAACAAACAAGGGCCTGCATCTGTCCTAGCTGACCATCTGGGGGAAATTCCATGCCACAGTGTAGGGCAGGGGAACCTAGCCAGAGCCCAGATGTCTCCTTCAGTTGAAGAGATGAGCTTGTAGTCTGGGGAGGCCACAGAGGCTGTAGTTACCATTGACTCCATCCACACAGTCAAAATTTGGAAAAGATGCCCTGAACACATCAAAGTGTTTAAAGGCACTGGCCAGGAGTAGACTAAACAGAAGAGAAATTCAAGTATTTGAGTATGAAGAAATAAAGGTCTGCATACTGAGATTTAAGCAGGGCTTGCAGAGGTGGGAGCACATAGAAGCAATAGCAAGACGGTGGTGGAAGGCAGCCGTGCAGGTAGAACAAACATGAAAATATATGCAAGTATTTTGAAAGCTGTCAAAGGGCAAGAAATAAAATATGTTAATATCACCAACTAGTAAAGTGCTGAGTATACAGTAGATGCTATTAAGTACTCATTAAATATGAATTTCAAAATCAGGATAAACAAAGTTAAGGTGGGAATCAAAAGAAAATAACAGAGAAAAGGAAATGTGTGTGAGAAGAACAGTGCTTTTGCTTGAAATACCCAAAGAAAGCTGGGACAAGGCCACAGGATCATTTCCTTACACAGGCATGGTGTCCAGTGGTACATACAGCTGAACAGAATCAACCAATAAGTTATGGTTCAATTGTTCTAATCAAGGCAAAGTAAGATGAATAAAAGAAATACGAGTAGAAGACAAAGCTTGTGGCTACAAAACAAACAAACAAAACTGTAAGGCAGAATAACCCCTACAATATTAAAATACTGAACACATAAAAATGTTAATACACTGAACATAGACATTTAGGAGTAAGAAGTCCAGCCAACAGAAGGTAGCGTGAATGTCTACTTTAAGCACTGTTACAAAAATGATGTTATGTGTTAGTTGTATACATGACAATTAAAATGGAGAAGGTGGCAGGGGGACGGGGGGATTTGAAGCATGTTTTATTTCTGGGGAACAATACCTATGTTGCTCCAGCATAATATGCATAAGTAGATTATTTAGCACAAAGAGAACATAATCTGGCCACTACATATTGCTAAGCAGATAGCCAAATGTATGATCTAGAAGCAGGTCAAAATTAAGGGAAACTATGTAAATATGCTTTTTGTGTAATTAACAGTCCAAAAGCCAGTATCCAGAGGGGCTACAGAGTAAATACAGTAATTCAGATTACTTAATTATACCCTAGGGTAGGAAGCTCAGAAATCAGGAAGTTTAAAACTATGTGGTTACTACAATATTATTGACTATATTCCCTATGCTGTACTTCACTTCCCCATGGCTACTTTGTAACTACCAATTTGTACTTCTTACTCTCTTCACCTTTTCCACCCAGCCCCGCAATCATCCTCCCATATGCCAGGTGGGTACTAGACTAATCAGGGATCACTTCGTAAATTATACAAATTCTAACCACTATGCTGTATACCTAAAACTATTATAAAATAATATTGAATACTGAACTCTAATTAAACAATAAAAACAATTAAACAACAACAAAAAAAACTATTTAAAATGTCACTGGATCTATCAGGAGTAGGTGAGCATGAAACTGACCACATCTAGAGAGAGATACATTAATCCCCTAGCACACTTACTGGCACAGGAATAGACAAGCCCGATCGATGGAACTAAACAAAGTCCAAGACTGGGCCAGGTTTCTTTTAGTGTATGATAAAGTTAGCGTGCAAGTTAGTGGTGAAAGATTTTGGAAAAACTAGCTATTTGGAAAACATAAAAAGCTGAATTCCTAAATCCCTTCTTACTCCCACTCCCAAATAAATTCCACATAGAGTGAAGATTTAAATATAAAGTTAAATCATAAAAATCCTAGAAGTATGAGTGGATATTTTTATAATCTTAGCATGGGAAGACTGTTACAGAAAATGATACAAAAACCAGAACCCATAATATAATACAGGGATTACTTTGACTATATAGAAAATTTTAATGGCAAAATACCAAAGAGAAAGTTAGGGGAAAAAAAAAAACTGGGAAAATTATTTGCAACGTGACAAAGGGTTAATTTAGAAAGAGTTTTCAAATCAATAAGATAAAGGCAAAAATTCTCAAAATAGGCAAAGGACACAAATAAGCAATTCACAAAAGGACACAGAAATAGCCAATAACATATGAAGAGCTATTTAATCTCACCAGTAATTAAAAGAATCAAAGAAAAATAACGTGACAGACACTTTCCACCTTTCAGAAAAGCTTGACAAAATGTATACAGTGAGGGGTGGTGACCAGAACCCTTATGTTCACTGTGGGTGGAAATATATGAACTGTTTTTCTGGAGAGCTATTTGGTGATGTAAATCAGAACTGAAAATGTCCACACCATGTGACCCAGCAATGCCACTCTTAGGAATTTATCACAAGGGGATAATTATATATTTTTACAAATGATGTTATGCATCTGGATGTTTATTGCAGCTAACAACTATTGAGCACATTCTGTAGACCACTGTAGATCCTGAGAAAGAAGATACCCAGAAAGGACTCTTGGTGGCTAACTGGGCTCAAATTTAAAAACAGAGCCTAGCAGCCGTTTCTAAACAGGGACCTCTCATGCAAACCACACTTCTGGAAGAAGCCTGCACTGAACTGCCTGCCTGCACTGTGTTCCTGTCATATGAGCAGACCTTTAAAAAGGAGTTCCTAGAATTGTATTTCAACCAATAAGACTGAGGTTTTCCCTGTCCAATCAGAGCTGTGCAGGTATATCCCAGCAGCCCCTTCATGGACTGTTCAGAGTGGCTCCATTCTAACCAATCAGGACAGTGCCTTTTGGACCAATTAAACTGTGAAGATGTGGAGTCCCCGATGGACCAATCAGGGACCAAGGGCGGAGACCTCTCTATATAAGTCAGCTCCCCTCTGGCTCAGGGAGCACACTTTTCACCTAAGATAGGAGACTCCCTTTCTGTGGCTGGAACTTAAACACCCAAGAACTCTCACCAGAGTAGAGCCAGGTAGAGCAGATTAGAGCAGATAAGAGCAGAGAAGCTGGACCAGTGCAGGGCTGCCTCCCAGCTGTGTTGTTTCATAGCTGAGATGCAACACTATTCTGCTGTTCTCACAGCCATGCTATAGCACAGACTGAGCTGTTTTACAATGAATAGTTTCCTTCTTTACCGCACCGCAAACTGGGGATTCTTGATGGTGCTGAACTGGCACAAATGACCATTGGTTGCACCATCTACTGTACTAAGCATGTTACATAAATTATCATTTAATCCACATAACAACCCCATGAGATATTACTATGTCTGTATATTCTAGATGAGGAACTTAAATAAATTATGTTAAGCAATAAAACAATATATCAGATGCTACTGAAAATCTTTCAGGGATTTACTGACATTGAAAGATATTCATAACATGTTGAGTAAAAGGTTAAGAATAGCATATAAAGTTGTGTGTGTGTATTATAGTTAAAAAAAGTCCGAAAGGATGTTCTCCAAAATATTAACGGCAACTGTCTCTAAGTGGTAGAATTTATTCTGATGCTCTTTATAGTTTTTTTGGATTGACTGAATTACTCCTTACCCCACCTCTAATTAGCAGGAATCGTTTAAAAAAAAACCTATATAATTTATTTCTATTTTGAAAAAAAAAGGATATAGGAAAGGGGAGTATTAAGAAGTACAGATAGACCATGTCAGCTTATTCTTATATTACACTGGCTGACAGACGTAACAGAAAGTTAGAGAGCCTCTCGACCCTAAACCACACTCACACGATGGACTTGATTTAATTTAATGTAGACTTCTTAATGCCACATCCTAACATCATTATTTACTGACACACTAACCTTTTCGGAGCCACGTTCATGTTGAACAGGGATTTCTAGTAGATCTGGGATTTCTAGTGTCCCAGATGTCACTGACAGGCATTTACTGCCCTGAGTAGGGGAGCTCTGGACAGCAGGGAGTCACTGGCTGGTGTTTATAACCAAATTGGTTTTAAGGGACTCATTATGTTAGGAAGTAGGGGACAGCTTGTACTGCCTCCTTTGAAATACATCCACCTTGATAACTGCTGATGCAGGACTCATCAAAGAGTTTACTGCCTACCATTTTAAAGCCTGAGGGCCACACGTTTTATGGACCATGAACTAACACAGATGTCCATTTCTGTGGTCATGTGGCTAATCCCTCATTCCACCTAGAAAAAGAGAAGGGCCACAAAACACAACATTCTTCATGGAAATAACTTTGTCTTCACATCTAATGAAACCAGAAGCCTAGTTAAATTGTTGTTACTATCGCTTGGAGAACTTGAAGTCAGTCCTAAGAGTCACTGTAGCTTGGGGAAAAAAAACTTGGTAATGAGAAACTTCTGCCCATCTTTAGTTACACACCTGATCAAAAGTAAAACACTGAAAGCACTGGCACGGCCACGCGTGGGGCGTGTCACATGGCAGTGCTCAGTTCAAAAGACACTTGCAGAAGACCTGACCGTCATGCCATCAAGAACCACCTCTCTGACAAGTAAACAAGGGAGTGAATTCACAGATGCCAACCTTCCCACACATTCCTGCTTCTGACAAATACGTGGGTGTGCCGACCATGTGCCGGACCCTACGTGGGGTGCCGGACCCTACCTGGGGCACCGGAGAATCAGCAGTGATAATACATGTCCTGTGCTCATGGAGCTTATACCCTATAAACATGCTTCTCACAGAAGTCTAAAAATTAAGGCTAAACATGTCAGACATTTAATCTACAGAAGATAGCCTGTCAGAGTGAAAATTAAACTACAAAAGGGTATTAAAGCCTAGTCCAGTAACTAACTGGTTGGTGAAGCAGGCACAAGCATTTTCTCTTGGGAATCTAGGTTTCCTTAAGAGTAAACCTGAATTATGCTCCTTCACTCACTGGAATAATACAAATCAAATGAAATAACATACAAGGGCAAGGCACTGGTGATCCCATAAAGGCTAGAAATTCTAGATTTAGGTTTCCGAACCCCAACTAGGGAGTATAGGGATAGACAGGACAAAGTGATGTGCAAGAAAGGTCTGGAACACAGCTTGGGCGATGCTCCTGCAGGCAGGAAGAAAGTCTTACGAGAATACAGTTTTGTTAAGTATGGCACTGCTAGGATCATAAAAACAGGAGCCAAAAATAAGATCACAAATGTTCTAGTTCTCACAGAGTCTATTCTTAGAAATGAAAAAGCTAAACATAAAAATATTATACAAGTTTTCAAACCTATTCAATTATTCAGAGTTTCCTGTGAGACAGGAGATAGAGAGGTGAGCACTGGACTAATAGTCAACCTAAATTTTATTTCCAGTTCTACCTAAAGCCTTGTGAACTTGAGCAGCTCAACCCTAACTTCAGCGCCAAGGCCAGGCGGCTGGAACAACATTTCTAGTCCCTATAAGCTTTAAAATTCTATGACTCATCAATAATTTAACCTCTCAGTTTGCTTTTCCACTGCTCTGTCTTCATTAAAAAGAAAAAAAAAAGAAAAAAAATCAGCTCCCTGCTCGACAATACTCATGTTAAAAGCAGAGAACAGCCACCTCCATTATCTAGAAACCTAGAAACCTCAACAACCTGGACACTCGGTGAAAGAAAGCAAAGGAGACCACTGATGCCACTGTCCATGCAATACAAATCTGTGCTTTCGACCTCTAAGAGAAACGTGCAGACCATCACTCTACATCAATTTGTTGAGCCTGTCAGAATTGCCTAAAATTAGAAATCTGTTTCCATAGCTTACAGGAGAAGCAAATCGAATTTGGAGATAGTGTATCTAGAGACAGGGACAGCAGCAAGAAGGAAAGGGAGTTACAAGGGGGCTACGATTTCTGCGGGAAAAAGGTAAACTTCAACAAGAAGACAATGGCACGAGGCTTATAAACCCGGGCTGCTTAAAACGGGAGAAAATAGCCCCACCTATCTCAACAGCCCTTAAGGGCATTAACGCCATTAATGTGAGTCGTGTTATAGCATAATGTAATCTCTTCTGATCCAAGGTCATATGGTTAACTAAGAAGGCAGAGAAGTATTTTAGAAATTTTTCCATTAAAACGAAAACAAAACCTTTGTCACTTAAAAAGGTAGGCTTAGTTTTTGAAAAATTCACTTTCATGGGGTAATTCATTCATTTCTAATCATGCCTAATAAATGAGCTAAATTTCAAAACTGTTGGCGTTTAATTTTTATATCTTAGTCGCATTTCAGAGAAAAGAAAGTGACGAAGGGACATGCCCCAGCTGCCAGCTGACCAAACCGAAACGGCTCGCCGCTCACCCACTGGGTGCAGGGACAAACTCCTCACTCCCTCTGCCACCGCCACGCTGGCCTCCTTCCAGACCTCCGGGCACACCAAGCTCCTTCCAGCCCCAGGCCTTTGAACATGCCGTTCTCTCCGCCTAGGACACTCCTACTGGCAAAAATTCATCTTCAAGTATCAGTTTAAATAATGTCTCAGTAAGTCCTTCCTAACGCCCCAAACTGAAAGGACTCTCATCAATTATTTTCCTGTAGTTATTTTTTTTGTTCTTGGTACTTACCATATTTATAATTACATATTTGTATAATGTCCATTTTCTCTACAGGGATCTTGTCTGCTGTGTTCCATATCAGTTCCCAGGAGCCAGTACAATGCCTAACATGTGGCAGGTGCTCAATAATCAATTGTTGAATTAAAAAATAATGATAATAGTATTGACATTTTACTGAGCACTTACATCAGGCACCACTGCTACTTTCTAGATGAAGAAGCAGGCTCTGAGAGGTTAAATAATTTGTCCAAAGTTACACAGCGGTTAAGTGGCAGAGCAAGGATTCAGACTCATGTCTGTCTGACTCCAAACTATACACTTAATGACTACTGTTTCTCCAGCACTGTGTGAGGCAAAAGTGGCGAAGGACTCCTAGTCCAAGTGTGGCCTCCACCTTCAAGGAGTTTATAACCTGGGGAATAAATATTTAATAAATGAAAGTGAATGCAAGACAGAACACTACGGTGAAGTGCTGGATTACTTAGCATGGTTGAATGCAGGAGAGAACAGGGAAAAAAAAAAAAACCAGCTAAAAGGGCATTCGGACGGGAGGAACGCTCTGAGAACAAAGATGGAAAAGCAACACAACACACGGCAAGTGAGAGAGAATGGCGAGAAGGTCATTTACCCAGAACGAAGGGTTAACATAGCCAGGAAGTGGTGTAACGTTAAAGGGATAAGCACAAATAAAAATAATTACATTAACGTTCTGGTCTTCTATGCTTCCAAGCAAAGTTTTTGAGAAGTACCCACCACATCTCATTAATATTTCTTAAAACTTCACAGAGGTCAGTAGAGCGCAAAGCTAACTGCGGCTGCTCAGTTAAAGAATGAGGGTGAAGCAGGCAAGGGGCTGTCTCAGAGCTGTCGATGTAAAACCACAGTCACCGACTCCAATCAAATAAAGCTTAATAAAGGAGAGAAATAGTTATTAAATTATAAGTAGTCTTACGTTTTATAATTGTAAGTTTTTTAAAACTGTGTAAGTAAATAACTTTATATACTTGAAACTATTCTAACCAGATGACCAGGTATCTGATGATGGTGAGATTAGTATCTTCTCCGACTCCCAGAGCGTCAGGAAAGACTTTGGATAATCTCTCCTTCACCTTACCCTTTCTGTTAACCCCAAGTCCAAGGATGTGAGTAAGATATATATCTTAATCCAGATTTGGTTCCTATGAAAACCCATAGTAATTCTCTAGGAATATGCTATGGAAAAGAAATATAAGCATATACACAAATATGTGAGCATCTAACTGGTCATGCATCAGAAGCTTTATGAAGATAATCACCAAAAGGTGACCTCGGGAAAGGATAATACACACTGAATCTCACAGTCTTATTTAATCTTCATAATGACCCTAAGAGGTAAGTATTAGTACACCCATTGTAAAGATGAAAAAACTAAGGTTCACTGAGATTAATCCATCCATGGTCACCACTGAAGTATGAATCTAGGTCCGACCTGAGATCCTGTTGTTCCCTCTTAACCACTGCCTCAAAGAACCATCACTCATATTAACAAGTTAAAATTTTGATGTAATTATGGTTAAAAAAAAAAAAAAAAAAAGAACAGACTCTTCTTACATTTCTGCCAGTCTTGACTCACTCTCATTCTCGCCGCCCCCGCCCAAGCCTGTCACCCCACCTGCCAAGTGATAAAACCAAACACATCCATGCCTCAGCTGTGTCCTTTTATGCGCATGGTCCTCTGGAGTTGGTATTTACCAGGATTATTTGGCTGACAGCTGGGCCTGGTGGACGCAGTAAAAGACCAAGAGGCTTATTAAGAAATCACATAAATCATATGTATATGGTACTTTAGGGTTTTCAAAATATTTTCTCTTCAAAGTCTCATGATAATGCACCATTTTATATGATGGGGATCTGAGGCTTAGAAAGGCTAACTGAACTCTGCTGAGAGTACTAAGACCTTTAAGGAGCAGAGAAGACCTCACAACTACATGACTTACAACTGGAGTCTATAACTGCCTTATCTCTAAAGCAAATGCATCAGTTTAAAACATCGCTGTGAAACACTTGCAAATGTAGCAGCACCATGTTGGGACATGTGTTCTACTCCCAGCTCTCGACCCATACGCAAGTCATTTGGCTTCATTAGTGAAAGCAAGAGATCTGACTAGCAAATCAGCCTAACTATGATTCAAACAGTTTAGCACATTATCAGCAAGAGTTCAAGCTTATCCTTGTTCACTACTATTCAGAAAAGTCTGTTCACGGGCTTCACTGTCTTACAGCTCTGGGTTTCTCATACCTCAGCTCATGTACTCACTTTCAACAAGACCAAGGAGTCCAGAAGTGTTCCTTGGAACGCTTAGCCCTTCAAGTGTAAAAGATGGCTGCCCTGCTCTCTACTCTGTTCTCCTATGGGACATACTCTTCCAAGACCACAGTAATGGTCACCTTCTGAAAAGATAACTCTTCTTGGCTCCCCATTTCCAACTCTGGTTTCTCCAGCTCTAGCCTTACGTCTAGCACTATCTGTTAAAACACTCTCCCCAGTAAGTCCTAACAACGAACTCCCCACTGGTACCACCCTCTCTTCCTATCCCCTCCATCCAAAGAGCTAATTTTTTTTTTCTTTCTTTCTTTTTTTTTTTTACCTCTCTATATGCTTTCCTGGAAACTTTACTTCCTCATCATACTCCTCATCAACCACTTCTCCCCAACAGAAACTTTCCATCGACCTTGCCTGAGCATGTCTTGGATTTCTCTACCTCCGTGCCTTTACAGATCCTCCTAAGAATGACCTCCATGCTTTGATTCTCTCTTCACACGGAGGCCTTCCCAAAACACATTAGAGTAGTCATGCCTCCTTCAAAAATTCTTCCAAACTCTCAGCAAGCCATCTTTGAACACCTCAGTCCTTAAGGTGGCACCCCTGCAGGCATCTTTAATGTTTAACTTTGCTTGTCACAGGCCTGGACTCTATTACATGTAATTTAGCAAGTGTTTCAATAAATGACAATAGTTTACATTTAATAAAGCATTTTGGCAAAACTTCGCATTTTCCCCTTCAACTAATCTTAAAACTGCTTCTCTAGTTAAAAAAATAAATAAGTAAATCTATGAAAGTCGGAGAAGTTGAGTGACTGTCCATGATCACAAAGCTATGAAGCAGCAGAGCCAGGACTCAGAGCTGGTCATTGAGATATCTCCTTTGAGTTTTGTACACAACACGTCTATGATTTGAATCCCTTTGACAAATAGTATGTACCAGATAAAAACCTGAACTATCCTGTCTTGGAAGTACTAAATTAAAATTTTCCTTCTCAGTTCAATTTTTCTTGGTTCTTCAAGGTGATCTTACTGTTGAATCAGACTTGCAAACTGGCTCGAGGATAATACTGGCACTTAATTTTTTAGAACATACAGGAAGAACAAAACTCTTAACAAAAGCAAGTACAAGAAAGATAGTACTCATAAGTCCTAGAAGGAAAAGAACATACATTTTCTTTTGATGAAAATAAATCAAACCAAAGAATCACACATAAGTTCTAACTAGCACAAGGTCGAGTATACTAATGGTAAGATGACCATCTATTTTCAAACACACAGGCAGCCAGGGAAAAAAAAGCCCCAGTTTTGGCAGAGTACTTGCAGGGAGGGGAAAAAACAAATTTACTGCTATGTATCTACTGCGTTTGTTTTTGGACTATCCAAGCTAGTAGTTTTGATTAACATTAGATTTTTTCGGCCAACAAAGAACGATAAAGTACTACCCCAAAAATAAAAGAGTCAAATGTCTTTCATAATTCTATGGAAAAAAAAAAAAAACACAAAATCTCTTGCTATCTTTAAGAACACTCATATTTCATTGAAGTAAGCTCTCGAGGTGGTCACAAATTACCCCCAGATGTGCAATGGTCAAGTTCAACTGTGAAGCGGAACAGCCCCAGTTTGCTTCTAAATTTGGAATCAACCAATAAACATAGTGATCACAACCTCTGGCCTCCTCTTCTCCCTTATGAATCACAAAATTATTTTAGACATTTTAAGTCTAGTCCAAAACTTCTCATGTTGTAGATGAAGAACTGAGGGCCAGATACCGAAATGCAAAACAGAAAATAAATTACATCCACAGAACACTTTTTCAGCAAACCACCACCAGCTCGGAATGGAAGATTTTGCTTTTTCTATGGTTTCCTGAGACTACGGTTGAAGGTAGAAAGGAAAAAATAGCCTCAGTCTTTGGGGGGGCGGGGAACCCGACAAAAACAAAAACAAAACCCCCACATGTCCAGCATGTATCTAATAACCTCCATAGGTTTGAAGGGTCTGTGATGAGGGTTCATTCGACACAGGTAGCTCAAAGACACATATCACTAACCCAGCTTTGTAGTCACCATTACAATAAAAAAATCTGCCTAGAACTGACTGAAATTGACCAGCTTGTTCCTTGAGCCTCATTACTCCCCAAACCCACTTACATACAGATCAGTGAGGCCACAGACAGTGGGAAGAACAAGTTTTCGCCAAGTTTTTTAAGAGTAAAATATGCAACAGAAACTAGTTACAAAGGGATAAAAAAGGAGCTGAACTCTTTCAGAAATTTACAGATGAAGTATCTATTTTACAATACTTTTAGAGCCACTGATTCATAGCCCTTTGCTAGAAAAGCTGTATTTTTAATTACATGTCAAATTTGACGGTTTTGTCTTCCTTAATACTAGCTTCTAACCAAATAAAACATCTGAGCATCATTTCTTCAGTCTCAAAACACAATTCACTTTCTGTAAAAACAGACCTTGAGGGGTAGGGGTGAATAGGAAGGGAGGGATTAAGGGGAAACGTTACCTTCCTGCTCTGCCCTCTAGACTCAGTGTTGAGCGTTGCCCTGCATGTGAGGATCACACAAGGGGAACAGGCCAACTAGGACAAAGTTGGGGAGCACAGTGTCTGCAGTCGCCCACTGAGAATCCAAAGCTTGTTGGCAAGAGCTGATTGGAAACCGGCAGAGTAGAGAAGGAGCTGTTAAGAGCCTCTGTGAACCAGACATGAAAGATCAGATCAACATAGCAGGATGGAGCCTGTTATTTTATTACAAAAATAGGCATTAGAAATTGACCAGAAGAATAAGCCTTCTTCCCACTATTTCCACAGTCAGTAGACTCAGATTTCTAATTAACAATCACTATGCACACAGTCAAATATTTGAGTCTGCGGAGAAGTCACCTAATTGTTATATTGCATTCTCTTAAAGCTATTTGTCCTACTTGGCTAGCTCTCCACCCTCACCCCAACCAAACCTCAGATGAAGACTAACCTTTGTCCAGGTAAATATACTTCATCAAATCTGCTGCTATTTCCAACTGAAATTCCCCAAGCATAAGTCATTTTAACACCACTTCCAGGTTTAAAATCTGGTCAGTATACTGCATGGGAGTAGAATCCTCATGAGGATTTTGCTCATTCTGCTCAACCAGGACCAAGAAGGCGATACTACAGAACTCCTATTTCTTGACCCCAAAATGAAAGGATGAAATAGGACTCAAGAGAAGATGAACCAGAGGGTGATGGTGGGAGTGCTGGGGAAGGTAGTATGAAGAAGAGCTGAGCACTGGAATAAATAAAGCAATCAGAAAGTTCCAGGGCAGTTAATGGCACTGACCTTCAGATTTCCAGGTATGATAAAGATCCACAACAGGCTAAGAGTGGCAGCTCCCTGAGGCCTCCAATAGGCACCTTCAGTCCGCTCAGCCTCAACCCAGCCCTGCCAGCACCAGCAAACAAACAAACACACACGTTCTTCTCGGAGCTGACAAGATGTAGGCCCCTCTCTATGGGGCCTGTTTACTTAAGAAACCAGATGCTTTGACGTTGGGGTAAAAGTTGGGAAGTAATGTGTCAAGAAGTAGTTAGTGACAGGAGCAGAGGGAGGACAGAGAATGAGCAACAGTTCCTGGCTTTACTAATCATGTTTTAAAAGTTTTAAGGAAATTGTCAAATGGTCTGAACACAGGATTGAGAAGTAAGGAAATTATGTCAGCCACCACCGAAACTCTGTCCAAGGCACTTCATCTATTTCTTTAAGTCAGAGTTTCATGCCTAACCTCAAAGGGGTGCTTACAGGAGGAATGTTTTGAAGCAATACAACTTAGCAACCAACATTAATAAAATCTTCTAGGCTTGTTCAATTTCTCTCATGTTCAAAGGTTATATATGGCATGAACACTCCAAGCACTTAAAGGAAAGAATCAGTTAAAAGTGTGGCATGAGACATTTGGAGTTAAAGGCAAAAGGTTATTTACTGAGTGTCAGAAAAGAGCTTTTATAAATACACATGCATACTTGTTGGATTCCATGAATGCAGAAGCCTGAGTTTTAAGTAATTAGGGCACAAGTGTCCTAAAACCAGAGGAATATAAAAGCAATGTCATGCTTTAGTTCTCTTTTTACTTTCTGAAGATGAGTGAAATGCCAATATGTTCTCAGAAGCCAAATAAGATTGAAACAAGGAGATTTGCTAAAACCTTCTGAAGCTTTTCATTTTCCAGTCTGAGTTTTCTTTTGTGTCTTAGCATTCCCAGAATACAGTGCATCTTGGACATCTGGAGATATTCACATACATTCTGAATTAATGTCATAACAAGCAAGTCATAACAAGTAAGAAGAGAACCAAGAACTTCCGATTTTTCCTAAGAAGTAAATCCTGTCATCTTACGAATGGCACTTTCTTAGCTGTACAAACATATATATCTCCAATAAAAAGTTTCTGTCATGCTGACATTTTTATCTCACACTGTTTATAAAGGGTCCTAAAATACTACATCTCTTCAATATAGTTCAGGATGATTTATTATGACATTTAAAAAGACAAAACTGAAAAAGCAGAATAAACTACACACAGCAATTCTCGGTTAAGGCGGTAGACCTCTTAGGCTGCTTTACTCGACCACTTCTAAAGTGAAGATTGTCAACAACGGCTCCACTTTAACCACATCTGCGTGTCCCAAAGAGGACAGGATCTATGGAGACCATGATTGATTAACAAATGCAAAAGTAGTGATTAAAAATTAGGTCACTGGAGGAACACTGAAAAAAAGCTACAAAAATCATTAGAAACAGTAACTAAATAAAATGAAACAATTAGAGGAACAGTTCTTTACACATGGACTTCGAAGAATAAGGTGTCAGATATGCTTCTGAGTAGATTTGGCCTAAGAACCCCCCGAGCCAGTTTTGTCAACCTCTTGTTATAGAAATCAATATATTACAAATGCCATATCATTGCAAAGTAACCAGGGAAGACTCTGACTAAAGAAATGAATCCAGAAGCAGCAGCAGATCCTACAGGTATGTCAACCAGGAAGAGAAGAACCTGAAATATGGGGTAAGAATGCTGTGTCCAGCTGGCTCAAAGAAGGAAATGGTTCTGTTATAAATCAAGCATCAGTGCTGTAAAGCCCTTCTCAACTCCCCACTGTGAGGTGGAAGTCTACAGGATTTCTTTTCCCCTGGTCAAACAGGGAGACTTTCCAGTACTCACATCACCCTCTCTGCACCCAACCTGTCCCATCTCTCAGCACCACCTTGGCCACCTTTAAGCAGCGGCTGCTTGGAATGCATGAATCGGAGTTATACCAGGATGCCTGTGCCTTGACTGCAATCGCCCAAGGTCCCACATCGGAGAATCCTGCAGAGGTAACAGGTATAGTCCCAGCAGAGGAAGATAGTTCAAGGGGAGACAGATTCGGCTAATGCAAATGTGGCTATTCAAGGACAAGTGCATTTAGCCACTCATTTCTGTCCCCAACTGCAACTCTCCTTGCAAGAGGAAGGGCTATAACAGAGAAAATACATTAAGTTGAAAACATGTTATGCAATGTGAGTAGCGATAATGAGATCATTAGTTCTAGAGAAAACACGAGGACGATGACCACGCTGCGCTGGAGCAAGGAGCCAGGACATTCCTAACAACTGGCTTTGTCAATCCAGTAGTGCGCAAAGGTAGAGCTGCTTGTCTCGAGAGTGGCAGGCACGGAACTGCCACAATTTAAAAAGTTTTCAAGTAGAACGTAGGTCAAAGCAGAGTGTCTGTTAGACGTGTTTCTTAACAACTGGAAACCTTGTTACAGGACATAGACTTCCTGGTCAGAGCCCGATGCCACCTTAGAAAGTCAAACCGAAGGCGTTTTTAAGAGAGAGAACATGCATAAAGTCATCCCACTTCCACGCTTGGTCCTTTACCTTGCACATGCGTGGTCACTTAACAGCTGCTTTGGGGTTTCTGACCACCCACTACCCTACCCTGGAAGTACTGACCCAGGGGCCACACCTTTCCCTCTGCGCAGCCCCAACTTCTGCAGGCACTTCAGAGGTAACTATCCCTCCACCTCCCCGGTGAGTTACAGCGTTGTCGGGTCCCGATTATTTATGCAGACGGAAAACGACGCTCGAGAGATTTTGACAACTTGGAAAAAAGAATGTCGCGAAAGGCTACGCCGGCCTCCCCTGTGACGAAAGAGCCTCGCGAACCGCGGCTCCCGGGGGCCGCGCCCCGGGCCGGACTGCGCCTGGCGCAGTTTCGGGGCCGCGGCCCGAGC
>NW_011888787.1:8573859-8576004 GCF_000151845.1 Pteropus vampyrus | reverse complement strand
TTCCCGCGAAGCTCCCCGTGAAGCTCCCCGCTCCGTGGCGCCCTGACCCCTCGCGGCTCCCACGGTCACCCTCAGGCCTGGGCTCCTCTCCCCCAGAGACACCCCCAAAATTCTTTGGGTTGCGGCAGCGCGAGGAAAATCTCGGAATCCTTGAGCTCGTCATGAACCGGTGCTTCAGGTTTTTAAGCTCCGCGCACTGGAGCGCCCATTGTCTACTGAGGCAAGCCGACTTGCTGCCAGAAAGGTGGATGCGAATCGTGTGAGCTAAATCCTGCGGAGAGGACAGACATCAGGACATCCGTGACTCACGCAAGCTTGAAGAAAGGTCTCCATGTACGGCCTCACTCATCTTCCTCTTCTGCAGGGAGTTAGGCCAGAGGTGGGATTGCTTATTGGTTTTCCTGGAGGTACAAAGTAGCTTGGACATTAGGGGCAGGTTAAAGCGGGCAACAAGATTGCCTACATCAGACACGACTGTTTCATAGGTGCATATTTACCTCTACTAAAGTGAACCTTGCAGTGAGTGCATTTGGTTTTCAGTATATGATGTCCCCTGAATTGGCACCCTACCGCTAATAAAAACGCCTACGCTTATCCTTTTATCGCGGAAACAGCAAACACGTAACTTCTAGAAATGCAATGCAGGTAAAACCAGTTCAAGATCTTAACCTTAACTGATTCCATCCCTTCAGAATGCTAGTAGTTGGGTAGAAAAGGTAGCAAATAAAAAGATACAAAGTGTGAAAAACGTTCCTCCCAGATAAAAAAAAGCATCTAAAAGTTACTTTTAACTATACACTGGAGATAAACACAAATGAGAATATATTCATTGTAGAGTAAAATGGTGCACTGCACCTAACCCGTTTACAGTAAAATTCTTGTCACTTTAATTTGCAAACAAAAAGATTTACAAATTTACATTTTCCAGAACAACCATTAATAAGACGGGAAAAGTGAAAAATATTTTTGAATGGCATCTGAGCAGGATGGGAAAATCACTACGTCTTCCAAGTTCTCAGCTACAGACATGATAAAGCTAGATGAAAACTGGTGAACGATTTGTTCCTTTCCATTGGACCATGTGTCAGATTATTTTTTAATCTATGCCAGCTACGGAGTAGATCACAAGACAGTCAGTTCCAGTAGCATGTGATTAGCTGGGGGGAGAAAAGGGGCTATACAGGAATATTTCTTTGTTTGGTGACACAAAGATGAATGGTCTATTGTCTTACTGTCTGGAAAAAAAAAGTCAACTCAACAGTGCCATCTCCTGGAGAAACTACTAAATACTTTTAACTCAATATTAAAGAGTTGCAATTATCTGCACCTTCACTTTTTAATATATTGCTTTTAGTTATCATTATAAGCTTACATAATATATATTTCCTTCCTCAAAGCGTATCAGCTGCTGGAGACATGGTACCTTGCATATGGCACTGAGAAAATGAGTGGATTGTTTTAGTATTTCAGTCTAATGACACAGACACTAAATACAAAAGTTGTACTGTCAGATTTCCTTTGTGAAACACTGCACACAGATCTTACCTGACTTGCAGGACTAAAATACGTTACACTTCCGTTCAAAATAAAATCTCTAGCAGAGATGAATAGAAAGTAGTTATGTATCACAAAACTGTTGCTTTTTCTAATAAGATCATTTCTCTATTTAAATTGGACACAAGAAAAAAACTTGTAGTTTTTAAATTCTACAGAAAACTAAAGTTATCTCTCGAGAATGCTATAATTCTATCTTTTCACAAATTCTAAAATTAGAATTATAGAGGGTATGACATTTACTGTTAGCAGTTGTCTAGGGTACGGATACACTGCGTAGGCCATGGGAGGGAAAACGGTGCAAGCTGAAGCTGAGACATACGCTGAGAGCTATTCCTTACTACTTGGGTTTTTTTCCCCTGTGTAATACAGGCGATTCAGAGACACAACTCTCACCTCTCCCTAAAGCAGCATGTTTTGTCCATTCCCACATTAACATACACTAAGTTAAAGGGCATATTGGTTATTGTATAATTCTCCCCCCTGGAAGCTTTATGGGAGCACAGACCATATCTACTATTTCTCCAAGGCTTAATGCATTACTTGGCATATAGTAAGTAGATACTCAACAGATTTGTTAAATTGGAATAA
>NW_011888787.1:8543953-8573809 GCF_000151845.1 Pteropus vampyrus | reverse complement strand
GTAGTTTTTAAATTCTACAGAAAACTAAAGTTATCTCTCGAGAATGCTATAATTCTATCTTTTCACAAATTCTAAAATTAGAATTATAGAGGGTATGACATTTACTGTTAGCAGTTGTCTAGGGTACGGATACACTGCGTAGGCCATGGGAGGGAAAACGGTGCAAGCTGAAGCTGAGACATACGCTGAGAGCTATTCCTTACTACTTGGGTTTTTTTCCCCTGCGTAATACAGGCGATTCAGAGACACAACTCTCACCTCTCCCTAAAGCAGCATGTTTTGTCCATTCCCACATTAACATACACTAAGTTAAAGGGCATATTGGTTATTGTCTAATTCTCCCCCTGGAAGCTTTATGGGAGCACAGACCATATCTACTATTTCTCCAAGGCTTAATGCATTACTTGGCATATAGTAAGTAGATACTCAACAGATTTGTTAAATTGGAATAAGTGGAAGATGAGACAGGATTTTTCAATGGCATCTTCTATTAAAATTTGATAATAGGTGAACATAAGAGAAACTAATCTCATGATCATGATCTTTTATTTAATAACAGGGCTAGAATCAGTAGAAGTCAGTCTCCAGAACATAAGTGACAATATAGTTCTCATACTTTCCTTATGTGTATGTCTAGGGCAAAATTCTTTTCTTCTAAATATTTTCCGTCATAGGAGTTTCCAAATGTATATAATAAGCACAAGCTGTTTTATGCTGGAAATATGGTGAGTTTAATATAAATTCAGCCTACTTAAATCATCTGCATTTATTTTGACATCAGAGTACAACTTCCTACAAATGTTAATGAAGACAATACACAATCAATTCTGCATTATCCACATGTTGATTAGCCATATTGTGGATGTTGCAAATACATTTCAAATCTCGATGAGATTTCCCCATTACTCAGTAGGTGTCTAGGCTTCAAAGGACCTGGCGTTGTAAAACAAAGAGTTAATGATTTGAAACCAGAAAATCTGAGTTTGGTTCCTAACAACTTAATTTTCTGTCCAGTCACACAGCCTTAGATTCTTCATGTTAAATACAATAATGAGATCTACTTTATATGGCCATTTTTGAGGCTCAAATAAACTGATTCTTTAATCTCAACCAGTTATATGATGGCAGCTCTAATGGAGGAAGTTCATAGTACATTCCAAAGTGTTTAATATAAACTACTGAAGAATTATACCATTCTCTCATACTCGTTTTGTAATTGAATTCAATTTTTATTGTCCTTAACTAAATTTTTTTTTTAAATCTCTTTTCAAATTGTCTGTTAAGACACTAGAACTGGTACAACATCATAGCTGGTGTATTCTAACTGTTCATCAGGGTTTGGGGAGGACCTCAAAACATGTTCTTTTGATGGTCAATTAGTAGCATCTCCTTCATATAAGAAAAGCAGCAAAAATACCTGTTTACTCAAGATTAACTATAGGATTGAAGTGGCTTTACAATGGTATTAACATCTTAAACCACTGGGAGGAGCTGGATTAGTTTGAGTTCATTGCCAACACTCAGGAACTCATGATATAGTTGATTCTGTGGCAGCAAGCCACTAAAATTATTTCAGAATAGATACTCTGAGAGGGCAGGGATATGAATACCACTATCTTTTTTGCTCCCTAACATAAGCAGTTTGAATAAAAGACTGCATTAGAATAGTCTATTAACAAATACTTTAAATGTTTCTTTATTTCAGAACTGCCTTTATGTACAGACATCATAAAAAAATGCACATATACTGGAGATTTTCCAAGGAATATGAGCTGGAAATAAAAGTTAAGGGCAATTAGGAGAACTGAAACTGTCCCAGAGAAGCTCTGAGGATCACGCTTCTTTAAATGTCCTTGATCACCTCTTCGAGCTCCTCCTTTGTGAACATGTGGAAGTTCTGGCCGGGCTGCACAGTGGCTAGCTGGAAAGAAAACAGGAAAACAGAAGGGTTAATACGCTGGGCTCGATTAGCCTGCTGCTTCCCTAGCACAGGCCGGAGAAGCTGTGCCGGTGACGCAGCTGTTCCTTAGGAACGAAGGGCTCTGCTGGTCCAGGGATAGCCTTTCCGGCAGCAGCGTCCGAAAATAGCTCTCCGACTCCAAAATAAAAATTCTTATTGACCAAATTTTCTATTTTGAGGTTAACCCACAACATCATAGTTAACCAAATGCCTCGTGTCGGCGTCACTGTCACTTCTTGAAGTTACTTCAACAAGGATCACAAAAGCAACAGCAAATTACATGGGGTCAGTATTTTTTTCTGTTAAAGATTCCTTTAGAAATATATCAAAAGCATATTTACACACTTAGCAAGTCAAGCTTGTGTGTGTGACCTCAGGTTACTTGGCCACTCTGTGCCTCAATTTCCAACAGTAAAATGGGGACAATGATAGCGCCCAACTCAGAGCAGTTCTGACGATTAAATCTAGGTACCTAGAACATTATAATAAGCACGAAATAATTGTTAACAATTTTTGTTTGATATTATTTTCTCTGAATTTGGTCACATGGCGACCTAACAACAAAAAGTTGTTCTGTTTTGCTTCGTTTCTTAAAAAGACTGGCCATAAAAAGGTTCCATTAACAACGACAAGAAATCAGTTGTGACTGAAGTTATTAGTAATAATCAGCAGTCCAGATTATTATCTTTTTAAATAATAAAAAGCTAAGGTCAAAAGATGGTTAATTTTAAATTTAAAACTATCAAGTTTTCTATCATCTCTGCTGACAACATAGTCCCACATTTTGGGGTACTGCTAAGGAATAGGTGTCACTTCACATGTACCTAAAAAGCTTAGGTGTTTTATTTGTTTTAAATGTCATTTCCTCATATTGTCTTTAACTTTAAAATTAAACATACTAGGGCCTTGTAAGTAATATTCATTACTGATGTTTAATATAATTTGAAAACTTCCATAATTGGCATAGTCCAGTCACACGGTATTTATTATTATTTGCCTTATCTACAGGTAAAATTTAGAAAAAGACTACATCTTAAAACACCTGAAGATCTGGGCTGGAAACAGCCTAAAAAAATGTTCTCAAAGCCTGCAGTCTTCACTCAAATCTCTCAAGCGATCTACCCAATTACATGAAATATCATAAGAGTCCCAAATATATTTGCAAAATATATGTTATATAATCCATTCATGTCCACAGAAACCTTGAGTTCTAGTCCAAGGAAATTAAAATATATGTTATTACTGCTTCTCTAGAGGACATGAGGATAGACATATAAGGTCAATGAACCAGAGAAGAGTGAGGGCCTACAGAATTTTTTTGTCAAATCAATGACCGCTCACAGACTAGTCCTCTTAAATCATCACAGGAGCTATGAAACAGAAACTGGGCAAACTCTTACTAGAACAGTCCCATAGAACCAGGCTGCAAAACAACACTAACGAGACTTGAAAAGTACTGCCTTCAGGAAGGTGCTCATCATTAGACAAGTAAAAACAACCGCTTGCATTTGCATAATGATAAATTTATTTACAAAAGCATATGAAAGACACTTTTCTGTTTATCTCACTTTCGAAAAACCTGTGAGGTAGGTAAAAGGTATTTTCTTTCATGATTCGATCAATAATTAATGACTAAGCACCTGTGTACTAGTCGTACAAGGCACAGGGATCCAAAGGTGAGGGAAGTCTCTAGCTAAGGTGCTCGACAAGAGCACTCAGTGTTGGGTAAGTGTTATAACAGAGCCGAGGGCATGTATAGTGGAGGCACAAGAAGGGATCTAGGAGTCAAGGAAGACTTCAAGGAGAAGCAATCTTGAGAGTTACGTCTTGATGGGTGGTAACAATGGGCCAGACAAGCGAGGAGCAGAAGGGCAGACTGTGCAATTGCATAAAAGCATAAAACAAGATGATGTATTTGCAAAACTAAAAGTAATTTTGAGTGGCTAGAGGAAAGGTTGTATATGGGATGAGATGAAATGAGGAGCGAGTAGGAGGTCAGAGCCCAGAGAGACAGGACCCAAAATCAGACCTGGGTTCAAATCTTGACTCCGCCATTTACCAATTCTGTCATTTTGGGCAGCATCCTACCCTCTCAAAGCCTGTTTCCTCTTCTGTAAAATGGAAATAGAAATACGTATCTATAGAGCTGTTGTGAGGATTAAAAGAAATAATGGCATGTAAAATGCTTATTACCAAGGTGCCTAACAGATTTAAGACAACTTAAGTAGTTGTCTTGCCATGAAAAGAAGTTTAGAATTTATCTTACGACAGGAGCCAGAAAAAAATTTTTTTAACCACAATCAAGATTAGATATGCAATTCAGAAAAACAACTTCAGTAGCACGATGGGGGAAAATGGAATGAAATGGAGGAAAACAAGATTAGAGGCAGGAGGAAAATCAGGACCTGAACAAAAGAAGGCACTGAAGGTAGGAGGGAAGAAGGGGCACTGATGGATTTATGAGGCAAAGACACAATTTCGTGAAGGGAAAAGGATGCCTTCCAGGTTTCTGCTGGGAATGAAGGGATAATGTTTGTGTTATCAATAAGGATTAGAAATACGAGAAAAGAAAATGGCTTTCAGGAAAGATAACAAGTTTAGTTTTACGACTGTCAAAAATTTGAGGTGTCTGCTTCAGAAAGGTCAAATAACAGGTCTAAAAAGTGCCCATGAAAACTGACAAACAGGAGCTTTCTTAGTAAGAAGCAGTCTCAAGGGAATAATAAGAACAGAAACAAACATTAGTGATTAAGGAATAAATGAGATGAAGCAGTGAAGATAATGAACGTAGATTCTGTTTGGAAGAAACCTAACGATAAAGGTTAAAAAACAGGATGAATGGAGAGCACTCAACATAAAACGTAACTGATTACTGATACATGCAACATGGATGAATCTCAGAATCATTATGCTGAGTGAAAGGAGTCGACGCAAAAGAGTACGCACTGTATGATCCCTTTATATGAGATTCTAGAACACGCAAAACAAATCTATAGTAACAAAAAGCAGAGCAGCACAAAGGAAGTGACTGAAAAGGGACATGAGGAAACTTTTGGGGATGATGGAGACATTTCCTATCCTGACTGTGGTAGCAGACAATGAATTAATTACACATTGTCAAAATCCACTGACCTATATAATTAAAATGGGTACCTTTTACAGGATGTACATTATACCCCGACAAAGTTGATCTTTTAAAAAAAAGGTGATACTAGATAGAGGAAAGGACTAATGATGAGTTTTGTTTTTGTTTTTCCAAAGAATGATGCAACTTGGAAATTTCCCATTTTTGAGGGGAAAGCAGTTACCAAGGAGAGGCCAGTGATCCAAGGGACAACTGATGGCGCAGGGGCCTAAAGAGAGATGGAGGAGGACGGGCTTCAGAGCAGTGGCTCCCTAATGCCTGACCTTCTGAGAATGACCATCGGAATCATCCAATGAGATTTCAAAAATCCAGACGCCTGGGCCTCATATCCAAAGACTGACGGATGGATAGTCAGGTTTGGACACCGTGAGTTGGAGCACTGGTGGACTAAATAGTCTTGGACAAGTGAAGTGTTCTTTTTTAATGTGAAGAAAAACTAGAGTCAGGGACTACAGCAGCTGATGGTGGAGCACAGATGACACACACCTCTCTTCAAAGCAGCACTGCAGTTGCAGCGAAATTGGAAGAGCATATATATTTGCAGTTGCAGATGAGCCAGGCAGGCTCAGAACCCGCACTGTGGAATCAACAGAGCTACATCTGAGGTGGCAAGGCCTAGTCTCAGCAGAAATGCCAAGACCCTATTTCATTCAGCACCGAAGGAAATGACAAAATCCCTCCTAAAAGTCAGAGGGGGTATCACTGCATATGTTGCACCTCGTTGTCTCAGAGATTGGCAAGAAAGGGAAGTATCTTCAAATCTTTACTAAGAAGCGGGGAAAAAACAACATATCTATAAAGTAAGTTTTTCCATTTTCATTCCAAGCTCCCTTCTCCCCATTACTGCTCAAGGAGCAAACCAAACGACCACTCCCACCCCACCCCCAATCCTCTCTTCAACTCCTCTCAGATCCTCTTCTGGCCAGCCCGTTGTTTCAGAATCCAATTTTGCCCCTGTCTCTGCAGCCCATGGAACCTGGATCTGCTGGTGAGACACTCGCCAACACCATCCTCCCGTACTCTCCACTCTTCTGCCCGTAACCAAGCAGTCAGTCCTCCACCAGGGACCAACCCAAACATACGTTTTCTGTCTATGCTGAATACAGCTGACAAATATCCTGGTAAGTGATGATTGGTTTAATTGCTGATTTGTGATTACAAGCCTCAGTTGCCTTAAAAAAATTGAAATATAATATACACATATACATACATACATGCATACTATGCCTCCAAGGGTAACCACTATCCTGACTTTCTACAATTTGTTTTGCGATTCCAGCCTCAGCTAGCATTTTAATGTGGCCCAGCAATCCTATTACTCATCTGTTTTCCCTTTTTACTACCCAACTGACTTTTCCAATTATTTCCCATTCTCTTAATTTCACTGTTGCGTTCACCCGCCCTCAGCAGGTGATCTAACAAGCACCAGAGAAATACAGGACCTCTCTCCCAATTCACCTCCAAATCGGCCTAACCTTTACTTGTCATTACCTCCTTTTCTCCTATAACCTCTTAGCATCCTACACAAAGGCATTTAGAATCTGGTCCATGCCTGTCTAGTGTCATCTCTTGCTATCTCCCTATCTTACATAGATCTCACACCCCGGCATTCAGACAAAACCCTTAAAGCTCCCTTTAATGCACAATGTCATTTTACATCTTTGAGCCTCTGCACATGGCTGCTCCCTCTTCCTGGAGTACCATTCTCTTCCTTTCTGCAGACATCACCCTCTTCCAGTAAGCTTTCCTAATGCCCCAGTATAAGTTACGTGTTCTTGTGACAATTCATTCTTATTGCTGTTATGGAAGTTCTCACCCCAAGCTGTTATTATCTGTATGTCCTTTACACTACAAAGTATACAACTTCAATGGGAACTGGATTTTCTGTGTCTGTATCCCTGGTACCTAGCATAGTACCTGGCATACAATGGGTATTTAACATAATGCTAAATGAATTCTCTTTTCGAAAGCAACTTCCATTTGTACCACGCCTTGCCCGCTCTTGAGTATCTATCCTCCATCACTATCTAACTTCTGCTTCTATTTCTTTTAACATTCTTTCTACCCTTCTAGTTTCTTCTCAGTCTATAGAAGTATTTTCAAGTCTTTCCTAATCCTTAGAAAAGCAAAAATCCTTTTCTTTAAAGCTGCCTTCTGCCGTCACTAGTAACGTCTTGAGAAAGCAGCGAACTCGTTTTGTCCACTTGACCTTCCTTTCACTCTAACTCATGGAAGTCTGGCTTCTACCATTACCACTTAACTAAGTTGCTATTCAAAGGATATCAGTAACTTCTTAAGAACTAGGCATATAAAAATGTGATTACCTTGATCTATTCAATCTTTCGCAATGGGAACTATGATATCTGAATAAAAAAACAATAAAACAAATATACCTCTATGTTAGTTGCATTCAGCTTCTCCTCCATTACTTGTTTGAGGATGATGAGTGAAGATTTGATGGCTTCTTTCAGTGTCATAGACTTGAAACAAAGAGGGGAAAAATAGCTATTAATTATACATAATCCCTCTTTCCTTCAAAGATTTCCCCTATATATATCCCTGCAGAAATGATTCAGCAAATATTATTAAACCAAATATCTTAATAAGTATAGTGCATTACAAGTATCTCCAGAATTCAAGTAACTTTCACAGGGTAAGTGATCTCTGAAGAAGGGGAAAGGGCTATATTCTCTAGTTATATTCTTTTTAAGTTAAAAGAAGCAAGACAATATTGGTGATATCAATGAATAATCATTACCAAATGATCTACGAAGGTGGCCCAATGGCTTAGAAAATCTTTTTCACCCTATTGTGTTCCTCATTTCTTCCACACGTAAAATCAGTACTTTAGGGGTTGATGAACCACCTGAATGGTGAATACGGCAGCCTCTGACCATAAGAAGTTATCCAAAACCAAGTCTTCCCATCCCACAAAGATAAAAATTCCCAAACGCCTACTTGCTTCAAGAGCCAGACGATAAGTATAAATCCTTACTGTTAAGTAGAGCTGTGACAATGAAGGATAAATAAATTGTGGCACATCTATACCACGGCATACCACTCAGCAATAAACTACTGATACGTGCAAACACGTGGATGGATCTCAAAAACAGTATGTTGAATGAAAAAAGGCAGACGAAAATACAAACTGTATGATTTCATTTATAAAAGGTACAAGGACAGACAAAACTAATCTATCATGGTAACCCTGGTTGTAAGGAAAGATGACAGATGGACTGGAGCATTTTGGGGTGACAGAAGTGTTCTATATCTTGTTTTAGGTAGTGGTTACAAGGCTGTTATACAATCGTTAAAACTCATAGAACCAAATTCTTAAGATGTGTACATTTTATTGTAGGTGAGTTACATCTTTATTTAAAATAATAACAAAACGAAACTTGTAAGAATGCTTAATTACCTTGTGGTAAACTTCTTGCAAAGAGCTCTGGGCACCCTCTGAAGCAGAGCCAATTGCTCGAGCATCACACTGTACAAAGGTCCCAGACGGGTCCATATGAAACCTGCAAAAACCCCCAAAAGAGGATTAAAATACTTAAGAGTGGTGGCATTTTTTTATGTAACAAAATGTCTCACTAAAAAATATAAATTCTTGGCCTGCAGCCAGGAAACCACCAAAATACTGAGGCACAGATTGCAAAGATGTTCTATGCCTGGAGAAATGAGATCTTTTAAAAAGTGTTTAAGAAAACTAATAGCTTTCTCAGAGATTTAGAAGAGAAGTGTAGTTTATTATATCCGCATATGGCACTTGTGTATGACTATCTAAACAATATTTGAGAATAGAGGTCAAATCAACATTCCAAAGCAAAGCTCTAAAACACATCCTGGCTACAGTAACAAAGTTACTTCTAATCCTTTCCAGAACTAGGACTGATTCCAATAGGGGAGTTCTTCAGAGAATCCCCAAATCTGTCTTTGTATAAAGAGCACAGAATCACTTAACTTTAGAGTTAGAAGCCCTTTGCTTTTCACAGCTCTACAGTAATCTTCCCAGTTGATTTAAACTACCAGTCCCCATCCCAATTTACAATAATTCTCCCCAAAAGGAGGCAGGAAAAAAAGGCAAAATGGTTCTTACAGCTGGGGTCCTTTCTCATCAACTCCTCCAAATAACAGTGCTACTCCAAACGGACGAGACTAGGACCAAAAAACAAGAGGTATTAAGATAAATGGCTATGAAGCAGAGGGACGAGAGGGGCTGGGAAAGATATGTTCAGAGGACAGATTCCCATGTCCCATAGAACCGCAAGAAAATGTGACGCAAGCATCACACCCACCATGGCACCCGGGTCTGCATCTTCTTCTCCAAACTGCAGAGCAAGATTGGACACAGCCTGGGTCACACTCTCCACTGTCATTGTCTCATTGTATGTGAACCAGTGGTTCTAGAAAAAGAGCAAAGCATGGTCTGCCTTTCAAATAGGAAGGGCGTGAAAGCAGCCCGCCATCCCACCACACACGGCCCGCTTCGAACGGTGCTTGGAAACCGAAGGCTCAAGTTCCAGTGAGTTTCCCTTAACACTAAACTCGAACGCCTGGGACTATGTGAGAGGAAGAGAAATAGCTCTTATATTGAAAGGACTCAGCAATGACAGACTAGCAGATTACTTCCTCGAAAAACAGTGAACCCCTCACAGCACCAAGGCTGGTCTTTTCAAGAAGAGACTGCTAATAGCTGGGTGCTACTTTCCCTCAAAGACCTTATCATTCTGTTCGTGTTTAAATTAAATGACATTCTTACATAAGTACTGACAGCAAACTTGCAAATAAGTACAAATTTTTTTACCATCAGTTATTTTTTTCTTACTCGTCTACTCTCCAGGCAGCAGGTGCTCAGTTAAAAAAAAATCACTATTCCTGGCCAGTATTTGTCACCTGGTACATATCATTACCACGGGAGAGCTGTCATTTGAAAGCCCAGCAGCAAAGGCAGCTGGGGGAGAATGTCCTTTAGCTGTGTTTACCTCCTGCTATGGTGCTTCTACAGAAAGTCAATTAGGGAACAGAGTGCAGTACACCGCTTGCTTTACATAACGCAAATCAAAAAGAAGCAAGAGACTGTGAGCACTATTTACCAGGGCTTCCTTAAAGCTGCAATGGGTGGATGGCTAGACCTCAAGCCTCATAAAGTTATAACTAGGAATTCTACCCAAATCACTCCAAAGAGCTACATCTGATATTAACACAGAGTCCTACAATGCAGCCCAGGCAGCTATTGTATCACTAGCAACTCAAGCATCATGGTAAAAATGAGAGGTGATGCTAATTTTACCTGTGTCTCCACTCTGGCTTTATCAATTAAAGTCTTAGCGTCAGCAATTAGCCCACTCATGGCACAACCTGCAATGTAAAAGCAACAGTGACCCAGTGGCCAAATCCTTGTAAAACTCTTTCATCCACTCAGGAGATACAGAAATTCTGGAGTGGAATAATGGCAGCCATTCAGGAATCCCATAGCAATATAACCAAGAGATTAGACGGGAAATCTTCTGCACTGAACACAAAGTATGATTATATCATAAACAAATAAAAAACCATCTGCAATGACACAGAAGTCCAGCTAGTAAGATAGAAGGCAGACAAGAACAGCTCATCAAACATGAATTTCCGCATATTACATTCTTAAGCATCCCTTCAGCACTCTGTAGTTCATGATACACCTTCAAACTAAGCAAACACCAACATCCCAACAAGAGAAATAAGGAAAAATTAACTATGTCACTAACAGCTATGATGGAAGAACCTAGAATAAAATCAAAACACTTTTTACCTCCCTGACCAAATAGAAACCAACTAATTAAATTAAAAGGAAAATTTGCCTGATGGTCCAAGTTGCTAGGGTTATGGCTGTTACTTTATATGCCATGACTCAAATCTAAATCTCCAGCCTGGGTCATGTTCCCATGTTTCAGACCTATAAAGTCCCAGATTCACTTAATGTATCTACTTGGGTATACCACAGACTCAAATCAAGTTATTCTCCTTCTAGACTCCATATTCTTTGGTCTCCACAAGCAATCAAATCCTAAATTCTATCAATCTCTATCTGATTAACCTGTCTGGCATTAGTCCTTATCTCTCCGTTCTCTAGCCCTGGCCTTGGTTAAAGCCCTCATTAACTCTTTGTTTGGACTTTTAAAAATTTCTTACCTGGCCTCGCTGCCTCCAGTCTCAGGCCCCTTCACTCTACCTTCAACACTGTTACCCGAATGGTCTTTCTAAAATCATAACCTGATCATATTACCTTAATGTTTAAAACCCTTTCCATGAATTCAAGATCAAGTTTATGCTCTTCAGTGTGGTAAAAAGGACTATCTGATTCCAGACTCATTTCTTGCCACAGTCCATCTCCTGCTCATACCAAGATCCTTGTGCCAGTATTTCATATTTCACACCCCCAAGGCTTTGCTCATTTCTATTCCTTCTGATTAGAATGCTCTCCCCTGCTACCCCCAGACACTTGCTCTTTGGTAAACATTTCCTTTTCTTTTAGAATTCAACTTGGCTCTGGCATCACTTTTATGGAATCCATTTCTGAAAGCCCTACCATCACTGGCCCCTGATAAAGTTAATTATTTCCTCCTTAGTACACCTACTGAGCACATACTCCAGCCTTTTTTAATACCTACATCACTTAGTTGCATTTACTTATTTACACATCCACCTGCATAATTAGACTGTATGCTCCTAGAAGACAAGGGCTATGTCTCATTCCTCCTTGTATCACTGGTGACTAGCATCATGTCTAGCACATAGTAGGCTCTCAATTTCTTGAATGAAGTGACACTGACCTACCTCTAAAAGACAGCTAATTTGAGATAAAGCAGATACAATGTTCTAATCTTAAATCTCAATTTCTATACCTATGAAAGAGAAAATGTCAAGCTCCCAGTTACCACAGAACTCAGTTCTGATGCCTTCAAGCAATTAATTATTTTACCAATGTTTCATTAATTAGATGACTAGATAGGTTAAAAAAATTTAGACGGCCAACTAAAATGCCATGCTATAAATAAGTAGAACTACTTACTAAATGGTACTAGAAGCTAAGGCAGGGAATTATAACAGAGCTGAAAAAAAGAGAAATAGGGGGAGACAGGGAGTAAAAAGATGTATCTGAAAACAGAGGCAGAGAACTGATCTGGTCAAAGTCTATCATTCTTCTACTCTCTGAAGCTGGTCACTCTGAAGGTCTTCAATTTTCTGCACTGTCAGAATCCTCTGCTCCTGGCCTCCTACCAGGGCTAATGTTATGCATCCGTGAAGACCCAGACATCATAGGGAACTGGCCAACGAGTCAACCTTAACTTATTTCAACAACCATCACATTTGCCATGTCTAAATTTGAGGGAGAAAGGACCTTCTGGGTTTGAGTAAGTCCTACAACTGCTTCCTACTCCTATATTATGCTCATTGGCCTACTGCCAGGAAATTGAGGGGATAAGAAATTCATATAATGAAGCTCCTCTGGAACATCAAAGACCAAACTCTACAGAGCAGCTTTTCCCCACTCCTTACCTATGTGAGCATCAATCTCTACAATTTTCTCAATGCTGCTTGGCTCCATGAGTGGGGAGGTAATTCTCTTCTCCACAGCTAGGCACACACCCTCTGATGTCTGGATTCCAATAGCTGTAGAACCAAGCTAAAGAGAAACATGTTGTGGTTATCATGTACAGGTCAAAGAACAATCACAATACTCACCAGAACTCTCTCTGTAGATCTTCACAAGACTAACACCTCATTCGGCCATCGCTAGTACCCAGAGAAAGAATAAGGAGCACTCTAATAAGTAAGGTACTGTTCCTTTCAATGGAAAGGGCACTGATTTACAGAATTTTGGGCTTCTGAAAGGGAAGTTCAATAAGGTCTTGAAAATATCTGGAAAATGATCATCTCTAATGCCAATATTTTAGAGAAAGGCAGATTCTAAAGTTCTAAAACATAGTGGGTAAGGAAGTAATAAAACTCTTTTTTTCTGGACCTGGTTTCTTTTCACCTCTGCTATCTTGATCTGTTCCAAAAGGTGATATTCCTCAATCTATATGACTACCAGAAAATAAATTTACTTTAAAAAAGTGGGGACCAGGGTAGGTGGTGGCAGGGGGACAGGGGAGGGGGGGACAAACACACCACCTACATAAAAATATTAACTTAATTTTTCGAGGTCACTAGCAGCCCACAATATAGCTTAATTTCATATCTCCATCTCCATGCCACCGCCCTCATCACCTACACCTCTATGTCTCAGTTTCCTTATCTACAAAATATGGATGATAATACCTACATCGAGAAGGATAAATACAATAAATAAAATGCTTTAATGGTGTTTAGCACATAATAAATGACTGACCAATGTTAGTTATTCTTATCGTATGCCTGGATTACTTCAATAGGCTCCTAACTTAAATCTCACGTTTAATTTTTCACCCAATGTATCTTTCATGTTATGGCCTGACTGATCTAATAAAATTCTATTTTCATCATACTTCTTAGCTCTGGAAAAACTAGTGTCTTCTTATACTGCCTATAACATAAAATCTAAATAAGATTCCAGAGCCCTCAAAACCTAATCGTACTTTTCTCTTCTAACTTATTACTGATTATTCTCCAACAAAATCTCTCATGTATAGCCCAACCCATTTTCTCAAGCTATATATTATCCCCTACCCTTGCATCTCTGCTCATGCTGTCTCCCCTGGAACACATGCTTCCCTCTGCTATCTGAATCCACCCATCATTCACAAAGCCTTTCAAGACTGTATGTGCTCACTCCTCTAAATTACCTTATCTTTAGTTAGTTCTACAAAGCAATGACTGCCAGTGTGAGCATCAGACTCTTAGAGCCTGTTATTGCAAAGGATTCCAAAGAATTCCATGAATCATTATGCATAATACACTTGACACGCAAAATAGCCTGCATGAGACAAGCTATTTTATAAAACCTATCTGAAAATCAAGATAATTTTATTTTGTACACTTCCATTTACCCCCAGATATTTCAATATTACAATTCTGCCTTAACTCCAGCCCTCTTCCTTTGGTGGGGACTGGGGAGGGGGAGAAAGGAAGAGAGGGAACATACGAATTGACTCTGTAGTATTTCTTTAATATAACTCACTAGCATAGTAATCAACGTCCAGATGTTCAGTGTAATACAGTAATTTGGACATTGTCACAGATTTCCACTCCTTCCCCCAAGAATCCTACTCTAAAGGCATTTTTTCTTCCACCTCTGCTGGCTATATCTTACCCACTCCACCCGTTACAGTACCTCTACGCGATAATTTCTACAGCCATTTTTAGTCATTTCTCCAGCTCCTTTCATACTACTAAATCCTTACAATTATCAAACTGCTTTCTCATTGGCTAATCATAAGTTGCCAAGGCAACAATCAGGCTGTTTAAAGGCCAAAGAGACTGAATTTTCACAAGGGGTAAGTCGCCTCCACTAAGGGCCATATCACTATTGCTATCCCAGCCCAACCAACGGCTACAGATTCCATCTCATTATCATTAAGCACTCTGGAAATTACTAGCAGTAAGGACCTAAAAGGAGAACTCCTCAAAATGAGGACTGCTCTTGGCTTGCAGAACTACTGTCTTAGCTGAGGCTCAAAATAAATGTCACAGCTTGGAATTGTGATAGTCCTGTACTTCATAGTAACGTATGGTTTCAACACAGAGCAAAAATGGTCAAAAAAAGAAATAGGCACTTGTAGCTGGCCCATCATTTTCTGTCCCACTATCTGTCACGGTGCTTCCACCTTCGCGTGTATGTCTTCAACTACTAGAATCTCTTTTCCCCTTTTCCAGATTCTCATACAACCGTTTCCACCAATACACTTCTAGAAGAGGTAGCTTAGGAAGAAACACAGTAGCTCTTCTCAATTATATGTGAAACTGTCTTATGGAAGAGGTTTAACATCCTGTGTGGTTCAAGGATAAAACTAGGACCAACTGAAGGAAATTCAGGAAGCCAGACTTCTGATTCAATACAAGGATAAATTTCTAAACCATTATGAACTGTTTTCAAAGAGAATGAGTTATCTGAAACACAGAGTGAAGAGCTGGACTAGATCAGTGATTCTCAACCCTTGCTAGATAGTAGAATCACTAGGGAGTCCTTAAAAATACTGATGCCTGGAATCTAGATTATCATAACCTAACAACAAATATAGATTCTAAATAATAACTAACTTTAGCTTACTTTCTAACCAATTTTTGAATACTGGTTTGAACTATTCGATTTTGTTACTAGATTACAGAGCACATCTCTTATCAGTCCCAAAAGTGTCTAGTACAAATTTACAATTTTACCAACAAGAATACAGGTGATAAGTTAAATGATGTGTTAAAAATCTCTCAGGTGCTAACTCTGGGCTTCTACATACTTTCTTCATAGCCAAGATTATAAACACAAACATGTCCCTAAAATCAACTGAGAAAAAGCTCCTTACATAATTATGAAACAGTTATATGTTCAAAAAGTTTTAAAATAGATCTTAGGAATGGGATTGAAATTGTTACTAAAATGGTTAATAGTGGTAGGCTAAAAAGAGATAAAGAACATTTTCTAAAGGAATAGCTAAAACAGATTTACTCTAAATGGTCTTCCAGCAAAGCATTAGGTTGCCGTGAAATTAAAAAATTATGCCACTTGATACTGTACCTTGATAGCCTCGATGGCATATTCCACTTGAAATAATCTTCCTTCAGGAGAAAAAGTATTCACACCCCTATAATTAAAAAAAAAAAAAATGGTGTTAAAAACTGTCAGAAAAAATAAACACAGAGACAGTAAACTAGGTTTCTTGACATCTAGCTCAGATGGCTACAAGATGTGCACGTTGTCATTATTCTCCTTTGCCCACAACAATCTGTAGTTATTTTCTTGCACATCAACAGCTTTTCAATATACAGAACACTTCTACCTCACTCAGAGAGTCTTCAAACTGATCAAATGAGAGCAGGTGACTTTCTGCCTTAATCCTGAATCAATCTGGAATTCCTTCGATAAATTCATGCCCCAAAACTATTAGGCAATTCCCAAGAAAATGGGCATTTATTCTTATCCTCTTCCCATTATGATCATTTGATGTTAATATGTTACTTTTTAGTAAATGTCAGTCACAGGTACATTTCTCTAATTATTTGTATGAATTAGTATAAACGACAGACTGAGATCTGTGGGTTCCTAAAACCTAACCCAGTTCATTCACTGAATATATATTTCTACCAATTCCATGACTGACTGCTTTTGTCTCTAAAACACTCCCCCACCTTTCCTTGCTCCAGTTTGCTGGAAATCTCTATGGAGAAGATGCATCAATTATGGTCTAAGCTATAAAACCTTTCAACACACATGGGCACTTTAAAAATATGAGCAAATGAATGAAAATAGTTATGATCCTTGGTTTACAGAGTCTGAGATTTTTAAACATGTAACATGATGTAGTATAGAAATTAGTTTTCAAATTTATTTTATCAAAAACTTTTTTCAAAAAAAAATTTATATATATCCCCAAAATATAAAACATATAATACAAGTCGACATTTACTACATATCTACTATACGCTTGGCACTGTTATAAACTTTTAAATGATTTGACTCACTTAATCTTCAAAACAATTCTATGAAGTAGTAGTCTAACATAGATACTATTTTACGGATGAGAAAGTTGAGGCACAAAGGTTAAGTAAATTGCCCAAAGTCACTCAGCATATAAGAGGCAGAGCTGGAATTAGAATTTAGGCAATCTGACTACAGTGACCAAGTTTTCAATTATTCCACTAAACTGCCTCTGGGAACTATTCTGGCTAAATCTGAGGCAGGAGAATCTCACCATCCCAGCCTCCCTTTTACCCCAGAGTTAATATCCCTAAAATCATTTAAAAAGTTTAGGATTGTAAGGAACACATTTTTAAAATCACTGAGAGAAAAGTCTGAGGACAGAAGAGCTGGGATTAAGTTCTAGTTCTGCTACTTACTAGCTTTAATTCCCTCAAATGGAAAACCAGAAAACCAAAAAACCCTATCCTGCCTCTGTCACAAGTCAACTACTACTAAATTGCATGGAGTATGAAAAAACTTTGTAAAGTGTAATGTACTTTGTGAATGTAGCATTTTTACCCTAATTCAAGAACTTCATCCTAGTGAGGTATTACTCCATCCTCCATAATATGGGGCTCTATTCTTGACCCTCTTCTCAAACTTTACGGTCTCCATGGGTTATTTAATTTATGCCAAGTACCAACTCCGACTTCCAAACCTCTATTACCGGTCTGACCTCTTCCCCTATTAATCTAAATGCCTCCTGAGCATTTCCACTTGAATATCCCATTAGCACTGAACACTCAACATTTTCTAGTTTGAAATATCTTTAAATTCAGCCATCTTTACAAAATCAGCTCCATCTCCTGCTATTCCTACTTCATTTTTATTTTAAAACACCTCCAATCTCCCAGTTCTCCAAGCTAGAAAATTTAAAATGCTCGGACTCATTCCTATCTTTCCCATATCAACCATATGCCAAGTCATATCAATTCCTCCTCCACAGTAACTCGACACTCCCTACCTTCCATTCTCTATGCTCTCGTTACCTTTCACCTAATCATTGAAATATCCTTCTGGTATTTACTCATTCTTTCCCTTAATCCAGTCAATTAATATCTATAAAACACAATTATGATCATATAACTTCTTTAAACGACTTAATGGCACAGATTTACCTACAGAGTAAGACCCAAACTTCTTAACCTAACATTAAAAACCATTCAATATCTAGCACCATGCTGTTTTTTCCCATATCTCCCACTATTCTCATACATGTACTATATGTGCCAAACAGACTAGAATTTCCCAAACATGCACTGTTTAGGAAACATGGACTTTCCCACTGCCCCTCTGTTCATCCTATATTCTGTCTCGAAAGTGTTGACTCTCACTATCCACATTTATTCAAATCTTGCTTTCTCAGGATTCAGTTTAAATATCAGCTCCTTCGTGAGTTTTCCATGATCCCCTAATATTGAATGTAATCTCTCTCATGAAAATCGCCATACTGTTGATTTGAATTTCTCTGACATGAATACATTTCTGATTCATACTGTAGTTACTTTTGTGAATAGTTCTTTAAAAGACAGTCTCCCGTGAAAGCAAGGATCTTGATTTTGTTCACTGCTGTATGACTAGCAACTAGAACAGTGCCTTGAACATAGCATTCAAGTACATTAGCTAGTTTTCGAATAAAAAATAGTGGTATTTTAGGCATTCTTGGGAAGATACAAAAATGAACAGCACAAAGTGGCAATAAAGATAGATGTTAAGTAAATTACCACAAAACCTTAATAAAGGCTTTCTGATAAGGATAACAACTTCCATCATACACGCCCTAACTAAAAAGTTTATCATCACTCAAAGATGATTCTCTTCAATGCTCTGGAAGGTAAATATTGAGTAACAGTTATTTCATAGGACAGTAGGAAAAAATGTCAGTTTTAAAACTTCACATACATCTTCTATGTATGCAAAAGGATAAAAAAGAGGTAGTTCCAGATGATAAAAACTTTTGACAGTGTCAAAATATGCTTGACAAGAAATCAGCTTCTCAAGCCACCTAGTACAAAGAAAACATCTGCTTTCCTGGCTTAAAAGAAAAAAAAAAATTAATAACTATGTGAAAACTTAACTGATTGAAACGGAAACTGAAAGTAAAAATGTCTACAGTATAAAAATGTATAATTTAATATTACTTAACATTTCCAAGACCTGAAAGGTTTTTTTTAAAGTAAATACAACAATCTCACAACTTTGATTTCGAAAACATCTGGCCTTTAACATACACTTAAATTAACTTGTTTAAAACTCTTTAAAACGTCAAAAAAGCGTAGGTGTAGTGGAATCAGCACGTAGAGAAAACTTTTGCGAACAACTCTAAATGCCAGCTCCTATAAAATCAGACTCCAGACCCTGTATCTGGGGAGAGCTGAGACCGTCTTCGCGATTTTGCAGAAACTATACATCCTACATGCCCTACTACATCTCAATCAAAGAAAAGGCTGCTCTATTCCCATTACTAAGAAATGGAAAATGAGATTGTTTTCCTAGAAGGAAGGAAGAGCTGAAATTATCAAACTCATTAAATACATTCTAGTGCTTTCTCTTCCAGGCAGCACGAAAAGATGAACCGGAAAGGGGGTAACCCTTGGCCTTCTCCGGGTTAAAGGTCAGAGTCTCGGCCCCTCAACTTTCTTCCCCAAGTACAAAGCAAAGCTTCTCGCTTCCGCACCGAGTTAGGACCCAGTAGTGACTCAGCGGTAGGACAAGGGAGACCGATCGGCGCAAGTGTAGCTTAGGGAATCACACTGGGCGGCTCGGAGCGCTAGAGATCCCCAAGCTGGACCAGACTCGGGTACCTGGGGAGCCCCATGACACGGCAGAACCCAGGCCGGGACTGGGCCCTTGGCCTGCCTGCCCACCCATAACCCCAACCCCATTCCCACCCCCCGCCGCACACACCTGTCGTACTCAGACCGGGTGAGGAACATGGCGAGGGCTGGAAAAGGCGACAGTGGCTACGCGGGGATTTTGAGAGCCAACACGAGTGTACCGCCACTCTATCCACTCACACTGCCGCAGAACTGAGCTCCAGCTCTCAACTGCGCGTGCGCCCACGACCCCTTCAGCCCGCCCTCCTGTGCCTGCCTCCTATTGGTTGGTCGTAGTTCTAGCCACGTTGATTGGGCCAAAGTGCTTCCCCGCCCGACTTCTGTTGGTCCAGTGTGGGCGGAACAAGAGTCGTCCTTCCGCTTTCAATCGCAGGTGGTTGCTACGGGCACTGGAAACTGAAGGTACGCCGTGAGAGTTCTTTTAGAGAAGGTGTGAACCTGGCCCAAGATTGGCAACTGGGAAACTTTATGTGGAGAAAGGGCGATCTGAGCCCTGACTTGATAGGTCCCTCGCCGGCTCCCGTAATCCCCGCCAGAGCACGTTGGCTCCATTTTCTCCAAGTTCTCCAGCCGCCGTGCCTTTCGCGGGATTCCCCGGTCTTCCGGTTCTGGTGCGGTCTTCTGCGAGGTGCTGTGTGGAGTACTCCAGGGCCGGACGTGGGCGGTGCGAGCGAGTCCATTCGCTTCAGCCCTCCCCTGCCATTGCTGTTCAGGAAAGTTGGTGGGTTTTAACCTGTCGGAAAGTCCTCAAGTTTCCGCAAGGTAACTTTACCAGCATTTCCTTTTATTCCCTCACCCCCACCTCTACTCCAGGGCAGATTTTATACCTAGTGACCCAGAGCTCTAGATTCGGAATTCAGATTGTTCACTGCCTTATCTGTTATTCATGAAGAATTAATTAGCTGAAGTTGCCGCCGTTTTTTTAAAGCTTGTTTCCCTTCCCTAAGGGTAGAAGAGCAACTTCACATCTTCGTTGAAAAACTGTAAATGAATTATTTGTTCAAGGAAGATAACCGGTTAAGTCATTTAATGGGCAGTATATGAATGAAAAGAAAATGCCAAGGTTTCATTTTCAGTTAATATACCAATGGTCAAGTCCTTAACCTTTCCAGGCCTGTATCTATCAAGTAAAGTTTATACCTAGCCCTAGATTAGGATTATAAATGACCAAGGCATTTCAGAAAAAGGTGGAGGAAATGTAGAAATATGCCTTTTGGGTACCGATATGTTTTTCCCATCATTTATTCCCTGCCTTCATGAATTCATCAGGAATTTCATCCTGTGGTCCCTAGCCAATAAGATGTTTGATACTAATAAAACTGAGGAGAAATTCCAAATAGCAGTTCTCAGGGATCTGTTAGATTTCTTAGGTTCTCGTTAGCTAATGTGACCTTTCTATTAACAATGTTAGTTAAATTCACTATGCTTGCTCCTTCAAAGTTATTTTGAAATTAATATATAGTAACTACATATGTATCTAATATTTCCTGAACACCCAGGAATACAGGATGCTCTGCGGCCCCTACTAATATCTGATAAGGGAGTGAATGTCTCACAAAATTACTTGAATGTGGAGTCTCCTCTTGGTAAATGTGTTTGTGCCCTATATATAAATGAAGCGGGAGAAGGTGCAGGTAGCTGATTGTGGATAAGAAGGGACATTTTGTTTTCTCAGAAAGTGGATCGTTATGGCATAAAAATCCGGCACTTACTATAGTTTTTTTTTTTTTTTTTAAGTTGAACCACATGTCCCTCTGAGGAAAATAATAATAGAAGAAAGAAGGAAGGGGATACAGTAACATATGAGAGAATGAGCTAGATTCAGGAACTAAGAAAGGTACATAAACATCTTAGAGAACTAGGCACCTGGTCCTGGAGCAAAATAAACTGTGGCAGAATAGTCAGGGTGGACTGGAGACATTACCTAGATAAAGAAGCCGGTAAAAGCTGATCCCCAAACTGAATTCTATGTTATGTACCTGTAATTGCCTAACTTGTATTTCTGACTGTATGTAAACTAGAAATTATTACTTTTTAAAAAGACACCTGAAAGTGTGTATAGCTGTCCTGATGACTCAAGGAGAGATACAAAAGAAAAGATTGGGAACTGTTTCCAAGACTACAGCCTTATAAGGAAGCACCTGGTACTTTGGGTGGTGGCAGCAAAAGCAGGGAACTGACATCTGGGCAGCTGCTATGATGCTAAAGACACTACCTTAAAAAAGTAATTCTGAAAGCCTTGTGAAATCGCTTTTAAATGAAAGATTAGATATTTTAAAAAGTAATTGAGTATAAACAGGAATGAAATTCTGATACATTCTACAACTTGGATGAAGCTTGAAGACATTATGCTAAGTGAAACAAGCCAGACACAAAAGCTTATTGTACGTACTTATATGAAGTACCTAGAACAGTCAGACTCTTGGAGACAAAATGTAGAATAACGGTTACCTGGGGCAGGGAAAGGGGGGGGCGGTTGGGGAATTATTATTTAATGGGTACAAAAATCTCAGTATGAGATGATGAAAAACCTATCTGGAGATGGATTGTGGTGATAGTTGCATAATTGTGTGAATTTACTTAATGCCACTGAACTATACACTTAAAAATGGTAAAAGGGTAAATTTTCTGTTAAGTGTATTTTACCACAATAAAAATAATTTTTTTAAAGGAAGGTAATTGAAATGTGAGTTCTTTGAGGACCAGTGATGTGTCTTATTTAACTTGATGTATAATAAATGCTCTAGAAATATTTGCTGAGTAAATAGACAAGTATGTATTGATTGCTATAAACGTAATGGCCACATAGAGATTAATATAGGTGTCACTCAGAGAGTTAGAGTAAATATAAAATTCAGTATATCAAATTGCCACTCTTAAAATTTAATTTAAAACTAGTATTTCTTTTTCTTTTATTTCCTCATGGGTTTTTTTTTTTAAGTGGAAGTTTGTTGGTCACAACCTTTTCAGTGAAATACTGAGAGATGGGAAAAATTGTTTCTTAAGAAATGCAGATCATTTGGATATTAATGAAAGTTCTGCATTCACCCATAGAATGAAAGCTCTCAGATATTTTGGTACTTTTTTGCACATTTTTGCCAAGAAAAAAGGGAAAGCAATCCCCTAATTGAAAGATGCCATAATTATTTTAGAGATAAAACACAGAGGTCTAATATTATAATAAAACATGATATTTTCCCATCTATAGCTTAGACGCCTTAAAATTCCACTGGAAGTAAATAGTTTGGTAAAAATAGCCCAATAAATATTGGAAATACTCAGATTTGTTAGTAAATCATATATGGTCACTTTGTGTCAGATATTCCTGGGCAAATGGCAGAAGATATGTAGAGAATTTTGTAAGTGATTGCAAATCAATCTAATATAGGTCCCTTTGCTTTTCCTAAATATTGTGCCCCCCAAATCCAACTGTTCATTTATCTCTAGCAGCTACAATTTGTCATTTACATAAAAAGACATTTTAGATTTGGCCACTTTGCCTTGTATGTGATTTTTTTTTTTTTTTTTTACTTCAGTCATTTTGTAAGAATATTTAAAAATAAGCAAAGATTTTCAGCCAAGGCTATTGGGAGGTTTAACAAGCTTTGATTCTTGCAAGTCCCTCAAGAAATAATAATTGGCCAGTCCTGGCCAATGACTGAGCATGGTTGGAGTACTAATGCAGCTTCATTGCTACAATATTTGGAACTCCTCTGATGGGCAGTTTTGTCTTGAGGACTACTCATAAGCTTAGCCAAAAGGTTCTTAGAACTGTGCTATCGTCTGAGATGCTGTCTACTCAATCCTTTCTTTTCCCTCCTTTATAGGCATCAGACCTGTGTCACGGTTTGCAGACTCTCCCACCTTCTCTTGCTTCTTTCACCTTTTATCTTTCACAGATATTTCCCCTAATGAATCTTTTGCATTTTGTTCTGTGCCGAGTTGTGCCTTCCCCAAAATTTATATGTTGAAGTCTTAAACCCCCAACACCTCAGAATGTGACTGTATTTGGAGATAAGTCCTTTAAAGAGGCAATTAAGTTAAAAATGAAGCTACTAGAGCAAACCCTAATCCAGTCTGACTGGTGTCTTTAAGAAATTTAGACAGAAAGAGACACCAGGGGCATGTGTGCACAGAGGAAGGGCCATGTGAAGACACAGCAAGAAGGTGGCTACGTACAAGCGAAGGAAAGAGGCCTCAGAAGAAACCAAACTTGATGATACCTTGATCTTGGACTTCTAGCTTCCAGAACTATGAGAAGTTGATTTCTGTACAGAGCTTATGGCAAACCCGAGTAGAAAAATCACAGTGCAGTCCCTGGGACTCTGGAACAAGGCCAGGCCATCTGCAACAAAGAATTATATACATTTTAAGAATCGACTACTAGAGTGATACTGGGCCTTGTGGAAATAGAACACTTAACCATAAGGTACCAAGTAACCATGTGTCTAGAACTGCCTGTTATGGACTGGGTTCTATTGATCCAGATAGAACCAGCAGCATCTATTGTAAAATGGAAATGTTACATCATGGATGGAGCTCAAGTGTATTGTGGCACTGGTAAGCTGTATGACCGGGTAGCCCAGATGGCCATGTCACCTGCCACAACCAGACTAATATAACCAGCTGAAGGAGGAGGGGTAAAACCTGAGTTTGGTTTATGGATATGTCAGCTCAGTATATGGGTGCAGGCCAAAATTAGATGGCGGCTACATTATGGTCATATTCTTGAGAGGCTTTAAAAACAAAATCTTCCCAATGGGCGAAGTTGGAAGCATTGTTTCTGTTCATTTGCTTTGTATATAAGGAGAAGCAGACTGAAGTAAGTATATATAGATTCTTGTGCATGTGTCAATGGCCTAGCCTTTGGTAGAGGACCTGGAAGGAAAAAGACTAGAAGATCAAAGACAAGAAAGTCTGGGGTAGAATCATGTGGATGAATATAAGGAGTGGGCATGAAGCATGAAGATTTTTGTATTGCCTCTCATATCCACCAGGGAAGAGGCACTAAACAAGTAGACAGAATGACTCATCCATTTGTCATTAACAGCTTTAATCATCAGCCACTTTGGACTAGCACAATGAGCACTGTATGGGTTGTATTATATCCCCCACAAAGTTTGTTTGTTGCAATCCTAACCCCTAATACCTCCAATTGTGACCTTATTTAGAAATAGGATTGTTGCACATGTAATTAGGATGACATCACTGGAGTAGAGTGGGCCCCTATGTCAATATGACTAGTGTCGTTATAAGCAGACACCAAGTGAAGAGAGAGATACACAGAGATAATGCCATGTGAAGATAAAAACAGATCAGGTTGATGTAGCAGAAGCCATGGAATGCCAAAATTGCCAGCAAACCACCAGAAGCTAGAGAAGAAGCATGGAACAGATTTTCCTTCACAGCCCTCAGAAGGAACTAAACCTGCTGACACCTTGATCTCAAACTTGTGGCCTCCAGAACTGTGAGACAATATCTGTTATTTAAATCACCAGATCTGTGGTTCTTTATTAAGGCAGTCCTAAGAAACTAATACAGGTATATAAATAAAGTGGCCACAGTGGCAGAGATGCAGGCTATGTATGGGCCCCAAAGCATGGACTTCAGCTTTCCGAGGCTGATCTGGCTACTGATGCCTAAATGTCCAACCTGTCAGCAAGAAATCAGTGCGGATCCCCCAATGTGGCACTATTACTCAAAGAGAACAACTGTCTACTTGGTGACAATTTGACTACATTGGGTCCCTTTTTTCCTGGAGGGGCCAGTGGTTCATTCTCACAGTGATAGGTAGCTATTCTGGGTATGGGTTTTCCTTTCCACGCACAGATCCTCAGCCGGAGTTACTGTATAGGGGTTTATGGAATGCCTGATCCACAGGCATAAGGATCCTGTGTAACATAGCATTCGACCAGAGGACCTGCTTCATGGTAAAAGAGGTGTAGGAGTGGACACGTGACCATGCAATCCACTGGTCATACCACACCATCCAAAAGAGCTGACCCCAAGGAGAGCTAGAATGACTTTCTAAAGGCACGGGTGAAGTGCCAGTCAGAAGCAACACTCAGAAGTTGGATGCTAACGTTCAGGATGGGTTGTACACATTAAATCAGAGGCCTTTATGACCCCAACAGGAAAAATACATGGGTCCACTTACCAAGGAATGGAGGCAGGAATAGCGCCACTTACCTTTGCTGCCAATGACCCACTAGAGGATTTTGTGCTTTCCATACCCACAAATCTGGGCTCTATAGGGCTGGATGTACTGGTCCCCAAAGAGGTTGCACTCCTGTTAAGGGACACAGCAAGGGTCCTATTGTACTACAAGCTGTGACTGCTGCTGGGTACTTTGGACTCATTCCAGGAGCATCTCCTGATACTCTCTTGCCCCATTGTAACTGTGAATACATGTAGCAACTCTGGCCTGAGAAAAGTATGGTTATCAGGAGCTCAGACCCCTTAGGAATTAAGGTTTGGATCATACCACCACTTAAGCCAACAAGACCTGCTAAAATGATAACTGAGGATGAGGGGAATTTAGATTGGATACAGGGAAAAGGAGAGAATGCCCATGTTGGGGCCTCCAAACCAGTTGCTGTGTTCATTTCACTAACCTTCCTCTTCTAAGTTTCCCTTCAGGAAGAAAGGCCCATGGGAACCATGGAAGAGCATCTCCAACCCTGCATCAAGAAGTAGGTCTGTGGGGCAAAGGAATGAACTGTGGTGGTTCGGAAAATGGGCCACTGGATTTCCTGCTGTGCAGAACATAGTTAATTGATGACCCCAGCTGCTGACCTGGATCTACCACTGTGTTCACAACTGAGGCCACACTTCCCATAATCTGTTCCTCGCTGATGACTGAGCATGGTGCAGTAATAATACAGGCTCATTTCTTTGAGACTTGGGACTCCTTGGGCCACTCTGACTAGAGAACTACCCATAGGATCAGAGCTCAGAGGGAAATTTAGAGAAAGGATCAGGAAATTTATGCAAAGTAAAAGAAATTAAAGATAAAACCAGAAATCAATGAAATAGAAAACAGATATACAACAAACTTGGCAAAGCCAAGACTTATTAATCTTTGAAAAGACTTAAAAAATTAACTCCTGGAAAGACTAATGAAAAAATGTAAGAAAACACATTACCAATATCAGTAGTAAAAAGGGGGACATCACTACAGGTCCTGTAGACATTAAAAATATGAGGATATTATAAACAGTTTTATACCAATAAGCTTGATAATTCAGATGAAATGGAAAATTTTGTCATAAAAAGAAAACTAAGACTGAAACATAATAAATAGAAAGTTCTATATATTTTAAAGGAATTAAATTTATAATTTAAATTTAATTCCAGATGGCTTCACTGGTGAATTCTTTCCAACATGTATATTTCTTTTAGAAAGGCATAAAAGGCATATTCACACTTTCTAATGCTTATATATTACACACTCTATTTGTGCATTAACTTCTCCCTGCTCCATATATCATTTATTGAGACCTACTAAGCGTTATGTTGAGAGTTGTAGATAAAAAGCTGAATAGTTTTTGGCAGAGGGAGCTTTCAGATTGATGGAAGAAGCAGACATAAAATGTAAATGCACTGAAATACTGCTAATAAAGATTTATATCAAGTACTATGAGAGATAGGTATGAATCCAGGGAAGGGAAGGCTTTCCAGGCATGAGAGGTGAAGCCATGTACCATGTGCTAGGAGCATAAAAATAACTGGAAAATAGAGGACGTTCTTTCTCAGTGTTCCTTACTGGATCTTCTCTTATTTCCTTAAAATTTTTGATACCTCAGAGTTCTCTCCTTGGCTTCTGTTTTTCACTCTCCCCAAACGATTTCATCCATATCCACATTTGTCCTTTTCATTCCAAAATCTGTATGTCCAACCCCTACCTCTCCCTTGAGCTCCATGCCCAAATAATCAAGTAACGAGAGAACTCACAACAGTTGGGAGAGCTAGAGGAAACATCTCTAACATAACTGGAGCTTGAGTTCAGTCACGTGGCCGATGATCTAATTAATCATGCCTATGTAATGAAATCTCAATAAAGTCTCCAGTCATTGAGACTCAGAGGAGTCCCTGGTTGGTGAAAACAGGTGTGTTGGGAAGGTGAAACGTCCTTACTCCATGGGGAGAAGGCATGGAATCTGTGTTGAAGATCTTCCCACACCTCACCCTTGGTGCCTCTTCATTTGGCTGGCTCCGATTTGTATCCTTTAAATAAAACTGTAATGTTAAGTGTAGCACTTCTTTAGTTCTGTCAGTCATTCTTGTGAATTATTGAACCTGAGGGGGTCATGGGAATCCCCAGATTTCCTCCAGTTGATCAGAAGTGTGGGTGGCCTGAGGAACCCCAAAGTGTGGCTGGTGCCTAAAGTAAGAGCAGTCTTGCTAAGGACTCTTCCCTTAAACTTATGGAGTCTGATACTAATTCTAGGTGGTTAGCATCATAACTGTATTGCCAGTTGGGTTTGGTGTCAGAGTAACAGGTTAACAGAGAATCCTACTCAAACTGCCTTTATTTGTGCACATTACTGAAAAGTCCACAAGTACATGGCTTCGTGCATAGCTTGATCCAGCAAATCAGATAATGGGACCCGGACCTGGTTTTTCTTTCAGTTTTTCTTAAGACTGGCTTCATTCTCATCAAATTCTCCCATTGTGGTGCAGGATGTTTGCCAGTGGTTCCTGAGGCTATGTGTTTGTGGATTTATATCCAATTGAGGGGGCGAGGGAAGATGGGGGATGTAGAGATAGAGATAAATAGTTTTATTCATTCAAATAGATGTCCAAAAATTAAGTATAATTGGTCTGAGTTGGGTCATGTGCCCATCCTTGAATGAATTACCATGACCAGGAAGGAGTATTGCCGTTAGTCAATCAGAGCCTACTCCTAAAACCAGAGGCAGGCTTTATCTTACCCAAACCATTTGGCCATGAATGGCTTGCTTTGTGCAAAATCTGGGTACTGTTGTTGGAAAAATGGGGAAATGAATACTGTGGAAACAATCAGTAACGAAAGAGTGTCCATTTGGTATTTATTGAATTGACTACTCATTTTGAAAATTAGCTGCATTCTGGAAAGCAATCCCAGACTTCTTTAGTTCTTAAATTCTACACTTAAGAGTTGCTCTATTTGTATTCCAGGTGGCTTAGGTATCCTGTGATACTTTCTTCGCCACATAATGATTGCTGGTGCAATTCCAAAAGAGAGAAATACAAGTTGTCAGATTATGGTACAGCTCATCTTCTCCAGAGATCATTTATGTGACAATTACTCAGAGAATAAAACCCTAAGAAATGCCCACACTTGAAGAGCTGACAGGGGAAAACGATTTTGCAAAAGAATGTCTCTATGCCCTCAGCTCTGCAAAACCACTTGGAACCACCAAAATAGATGTCACAAAGTTTATATACTAGAATTCATGGGCTTTATGTATGGTAAACATTCTTAGATCTTCACTTAGAGCCAATTTGCCATGATTCTAGATACAATTTAAATAAGTTTAGTTATCTGATGTAGTGAACATCTGTTCACTGTTCTTTCTCTTTTAGGCAAAAACACCCTGATCTTCCTTTGGGGAAACTAGTTCTCTAAATTTTGTAGGTTTGGTAGGACTAATACTACCTGCAAAGTCCAGGAATGGGCACATGACCAAGATCAGACCAGTCCCTTGACTATCATTTGGGCCCTTGGATCCGGTCATGACTAAAATTCTTGGACTTTTGAGCTGCAGGAGGTGACAAATTACCTTTTTTTGCTTGTGTTTGAGTTGGGTATCTGTACCAAGAGTCTTAACCAGTTCATCTAGTTTTCTGGTCAAGCAAATTAGAAACAACAGTAGAAGAGAGTTTTGCTTGGAGATGTGAATTAGCAGTTTCCTGATTTTTTTTAATATTATAAATTTTGAACACTTAATGAAATAAAATTTAGTACTTTGGCACTTGGTGCTGATACCAAAGGAAGGCAAAGGAAAACCATAAAATCTCAATCTCAATATCTCTCTCTTTCTCTCTCTCTCTCTCTCTCTCTCTCTCTCTCTCTCTCATTTAAGAAAAAACACACTTTGGAACCCTAATCATGAACCCATATCTTATAATACAGGACAATGTTTGATAGTCCTGATGACATTCCCTATTTTTATAACTGTCCTCAATGGTCATTCACACTTTAAACCATCTTTGATTCCTCTCTTAGTACATAGTTATTATATTATTAAATTATATTATATAAATTATATTGTTAATGTTTCCATTTTAATTTACT
>NW_011888787.1:8520202-8543808 GCF_000151845.1 Pteropus vampyrus | reverse complement strand
TTTAAAACAAAAATTATAATACTTACATGACAAAATGGCCTTCTGGCCACTACAGGCTCTGCAGCTTTCTGTGACTTCACTGGTCTCCCCACTCCCACCCCGACACATGTACACACTTGCACATATATCATCTCTGACATAGCTGGTCTGGAAGAACTTTTAAGACTTCCTGGACGTGGTTCCATCGTGTAGCGGTTAGCATCTCTGCTTTACATGCAGAAGGTCCTGGGTTCACGCCCCAGTGGAGCCACAGTCCATGGTCTATGATCATGCCACCCTGAATAAGCCCGATGTCTGATGCTGGAAGCTAAGCAGGCTTGGGCCTGGTTAGTACTTGGATGGGAGACCACCTAGAAAGATCAGGTGCTGTAGGCATAAAAAAAAAAAAAGTTAAAAATAAAAAGACTTTTCCTGCCCAGTTAAACTCCCCTGAGTTTCCAGGAATGCTGGCTCCGATAATAATGTCTCTCCTGTGAGCCCGAGAGAGATGGCCCAAGCTGGGTATAACTCTTCCTTGTTTCCTATGAGGAGATTTCCTACGTTAGAGGCTCCTCCAGTCAAGTCTTCACTCAGCATTTTTGCCGAGACAGTGTAGTATGTAGAGGATTAAGGAGTTTGGAAGAGGTAGGGGGTTGTTGGCACTGGGTGGTAAAAAGGGTTGGAAGGGCTTGTGGTGGTAGTGATGATGAAGGGGTTTGGGCAGGTTTGAAGACAGCTAAGAAGAGTAAATGCAGCTGCTGACCAATGTCTAAAAGAATAATATTACACCAACAAAAATACCTGAATTTCAGTGTTTAAAAATAGTATAGTATACCAGAACACTGGAATATAGGAAACAGTAATGTAATTATGACTTCCTCTTTCCTGAGTAGCCTCTAAATCTTAATTTCAGAGACATGCCATTTCACCTAGAGATTCTGCTTCCTGAAATATTCTTGGCACAAACGTTGGAAGGCCCTGGTTCTGTTTAAGAAGGAAAGCCATATGTTTATATCACTGATACACATGGCTGCCAGAGTCATATTTCTGAGATACAGTTCCAATCAAGTAGTCACTAATTATTGAACATTTGCTATGTGCCAGGCACCAGAATATACATTATCTTATTTAACCTTCACAAAAGCCCTTTGTAGTAAGTAAAAGCTTAGAAGAATCTCTTGAGGAAACAAAGCTACTAGATGGCAGAACTAGGGTTAGAACTCAGATCTCTCTGACTCTGGAGCTTGGGTCCTTAACTACTATTCTGTATTCTCTCTTCTGCTCAAAATCTAAGAATGAGTGGTCAATAAATTCTAAGGGCTTATCACTCAAGGCCCTTACTCCCAACTACATTCCAATTTTATTTTCTAAAACATCCCTTCATACATCCAATTTTCAGGGCAATATTTGCTGATCGCCAATATCCCTCAATAGTTCAGACTTCTATGCCTTTGTTTGTGTAAGAATGCTCTCTCTGTGCACTAGTTCCAGAAAAAATAGAAATCTTTAAATTGTTTCATACAATAATTGTCATGATTTTTATTTTTTATTATAATGACAGCTATTGATTTTTACTCATATATATATTTTCCCCTTAAACTATTTTTTTTCTGAAGTATGTACAAAGATTAAGTGGTTTTTTGAAATGTATCAGTCCTTTACAAATTGTTTATAAACCCCAGTCCAACAGAATTAGGATTCTTGATAGTAGAAGTCATTTTACCAGAAGTCCAAGAAGTCTTTAGTGTCTACCAAGATTATCTAAAACAAATGAACAAAAAACTGAAATTTGGCAAGCAGTCATGGATTTTAGGACTGAAATTTGGCAAGCAGTCATGGATTTTAAAAAGTGCTGGGGGAGTGATGATACCTTGAATGCATAGTTGGTTTGATTACAATGTGATAACAATATGAATATAGTACTGCTTTTTAAGAAGCAGTAGCTCTCCAGAAAATATAAGAGAAGGAAACATTTTCCAGCTCTTTTTAGAAGGCTATCATTACCTTGATAACAAAACCAAAGACAGTTCAAAAAAGAAAACTACAGACCAATAGCCCTCTTGAACATAGGTACAAAAGTCCTCAGGATATTAGAAAATTGAACTCAGAAATATATAATATATAAGTAGATATTACAGGATACAAAAAAGAAAATGTACAAAGAATAACATTGTGACCAAAAATTCAAGGCTGATTCAATATTCAATAATCAGTCAATAGACCTACAAAAATACAGGAAACTTAGCTTTGACAAAAGAGCAAAGGCAATTCAATGGAGAAAGGATAGGTTTTCAACAAATGGTGCTTGAACAACCGGACTTCCACATGCAAAAAAGTGAATCTAGACACAGACCTTTTCAAGTAAGCTCAAAATGGATTATAGATCTAAATGTAAAATGAAAAGCTATAAAATTCTTAGAAGATAACAGAGGAGAAAATCTAGATGACCTTGGGTTTGATGATGACTTTTTCACCTTCTCGGGTTTTCAACGGTAATGACTTTAAATACAAAACCAAAGGTATGACCTATGAGAGAAAAAAATTGAAAAGTTGAACTTCTTTAAAGTTAAAAACTTTTTACTATGTGAAAGACATTGTCAAGAGGATAAGACAATCCAAAAACTGAGAGAAAATATTTGCAAAATACACAAAGAACTCTGAGATCTCAACAATAAGAAAATGAACAATCCAATTTAAGTGGGGGAAAGATCTGAACAGTCACTTCACCAAAGAAGATATATCGATGTCATATAAGTATATGAAAAGGTGCTCGATGTCATATGTCATTAGGGAATTGCAAATTAAAACAATAATAAGATACCACGACACACCTATTAGAATGACTAAAGCCCAAAGCTAACAACATCAAATGTTGATGAGGATGTGGAGCAACAAGAAGTCTCATTCATTGCTGGTGGAATGCAAAATGGTACAACTTTGGAAGATGATTTCACAGCTTCTTGCAAAACTAAACATACTTTTACCACACAATTCAACAATCACACTCTTTGGTATTTACTCGAATAAGTTGAAAACTTATGTCTGTACAAAAACTTGCACATGGATGTTTATGTCAGTTTTGTTTATAATTGCAAAAATGTGTAAACAACCAAGGTGTCCTTCAGCAGGTGATGGACATAAACTGTGATACATCCACACAATGAGACAATGGGATATAATCCAACAGTAAAAGAAATGAGCTATCAAGCCATGAAAAAAGTAGAGGAACCTAAAGGTATATTACTAAGTGAGAGAAACCAATTTGAAAAGGCTACATACCGAATGATTCTAATTATATGATATTCTGGATAGGCAAAACTATGGAGGCGGTAAGAAGACCAGTTGTTACAAGAGAGTTGGGAGGAGTGAAGGATAAATAGGTAGAACACGGAAGATTATTAGGGCAGTGAAATTACTCTATGATACTATAAAGGTGGATACATGTCACTATACATTTGTCAAAGCCCATAGAATATATAACTCAAAGAATAAACCATAATGTAAACTATGGTCTTTAGCAGACAAAGATGTGTCAATGTGTTACTGATTGCAACAGATAAATGTACTATACTAATTCATGATCATGATGGGAGAAGCTGTGTGGGAGGGGGTAGAGAATTGGGAATTCTCTGCATTTTCTGCCCAGTTTTGCTGTGAACCTATGGAACTGCTGTAGAAATTTAATATATATAAATTTAATCTACCATACTAATCATTCAGAAAAGAAAATACCCATGATCATTATCAATTGATACAGAAAAAGCATTTGACAAAATTCAACATCCATTCATGATAAAAACTCTCAGTAAACTGGGAATACAGAGGAACTTCCTCAACTTGATAAGGGGAATCTTTTAAAAAGATTCCTACAGTTACTATAATGATACTAAATAGTGAAATGCTGAGCACTTTCCCCTGAGATCGAGAACAAAGCAAAGATGTCTACTCTCACCATACCTATCCAACATTGTACTGGAAGTCCTAGCCAGTGCAATAAGACATGTAAAATAAATAAAAGGCATACATGTTGTAAAGGAAGAAATAAAAATGTCCCTATTTGCGGACAACTTAACAGCCCATATAGAAAAGCCCAAGAAATCTACAAAAAAACTCATGGAACGAAAGGTCACAGGATATAAGATCAGCAGAAAAATAATCAATCGTATTTCTATGTATTAGCAATCATCAAATGGAGATTTAAATTTAAAACAACACCATTTATAATTGCTCCCCCCAAATTAAATACTCAGGTATAAATCTACTAAAACATGGTACATGATGTATATACTTAAAACGGCAAATGCTGGTGAAAGAAATCAAAGAAGACCTAAATAAATAGAGGCATACTGTGTTCATGAATTAGAAAATACAACTTAGTAATAACTATTTTGCTTAAACTGATCAGCAGAATTTTTTGTAGACGTAGACAAGCTGATCCTAAAATTTATTCAAAAGGTAAAGGAACTGGAAGAGCTAAAACAATTTTGGAGACAGAAGTTGGAAGAATCATATTACCCTATTTTAAGATTTACAGTATCCAATACAGTGTGGTATTGGCAAAGGTCCAGACCCATAAATTAAATAGTCCAGAAATAGACCCACACAAATATGCCCAATTGATTTTTTTTTACAAAAGTGAAAAAGCAATTAAATGGGGAGAAAATAGTCTTTTCAAAAACTGGTGTTAGAACAATTGGACATCTATATGCCAAAAAGAAAACCTTGACCTAAATCTCAACTTTGTACAAAAAAACTTCAAAAATACCTAAATGTAAATCATAAATCTATAAAACATTTACATGATCTGTAACATAGGAGAAAATATTTGCGACCTAAAATTAGGAAAGTTATTAGACGTGATGCCAAAAGCATGTTCCATTAAAAAAGTAAATTAGACTCCACCAAAATGTAAAACATTTGCTCAGCAAAAGACATTATTAAAAGAATGAAAATGCAAACACAGACTGGAAGAAAATATTTGCAAATTACATGTCCAACAAAGGACTTGCATTCAGAATATATAAAGAATTCTCAGAACTCAAATGTAAGGAACAACCCAATTTAAAATATAGGCAAAAGACTCGAAGAGACACTTCAGGGAAGAAGGTACACAAGTGACAAATAAGCACATTAAAAGATGTTCTACATCATTAGCCTTTGGGGAAATGCAAATTAAAACCACATTGAAATACCATACATACCTTCTATAATGGCTTTAAAAAAAAAACCTAATAATACCAAGTGCTAGAGAAGTTGCAAAACAATTGGATTACATTGTTGATGAGAAAGCAAAATGGCACAGCCACTCTAGAAAACAGTTGGCTAGTTCCACATAAAGTTATATTTATTTATATAGAACCTAGAAATCCCACTTTTGTGTATATACCCTAGGAATAAACACGTTTACTCAAAAACTTGTACCAAAATGTTTATAGCAGCTCTACTCATACTTGAAAAAAAGGTGAGGGGAACAACCTAAATATATTTTGGCATATAGACTGTGAATGATATGATAGAATACTACTCAACAACAAAAAAGAACAAACTACTGATAAGTGCAACAATATGGTTGAATCTCAAAATCATCATGCTGAGCGAAAGAAGCCAGACACAAAAGAGTACATTTTGCGTAATTCCATTTATTAGAAATTCTAGAAAAAGCAAAACTAATTTATAGTGACGGAGAGCAGATCAGTGTTTGTCGAGATTGGCAGGTGCGAGCTCTTTGGAATGATGGAAAACTTCTTGATCATGGTAGTGATTACATGCGTATATATATTTATCGAAACTCGAAGTTGAAATGTTCACATCTTATGACCTAGCCAGCTCATTTTTAGGTATAGAGCAATGTTTATCAAACCGCTGGTAGAAACCATTATTAGTGAATCATGACATCAATCTAGTGTGTCTACTCAGAGGGGTATTTACTGTGAAAATAATGAAGCTTGAGCTTCAGGCCCTGTCACTTGCAAAGCTTTTTCCAGAACCTGGTTGCTAATTTCTTATTTATAATTTTGTATTCTTTTTCTAAAGGGCTCCAAAATTATATTAGGCCCCACAAGACCAGTATCTTCCTCTGGATGACTAGATTTTCTTTTTTAATGAAATAGTATAGAAAACATAAGAGTATTTTGTAAAACTTTTGTTTCAGTTTATATAACGGGTCATAAAAATTTATTTCTTACCAGGATTTGTGTTTAAGAAAATAAAAACAGAAAGAAATTTGGAAATTAAGTGCTGTGTAGCAACTTACACACATGCGCACAAGGAGATGTGTACACATTCAATGCAGAACTGTGTATAAGAGTAAATATTTGGAAATAAATGTCCATCGATATGAGAATTAGTGAATACACTGCGGTCTATGTATGTTGTGGAATTCTATGAAGCTAAAATGAACTCAAGGTACATATATCAGCCTAGATGACTCTCATGAACACATTGACTAAAAAAGCAAGTTAAAGAAGGCTATTTGGATAAAGTTTAAAACAATTTGAAAAATACAGTACTGTGGTGAATGTCTATGTATTGTTTCTAGATATAGTTACATAGAGAGTAAAAGTATTAAAGTATGCATGAGGCTTGCAAAAAAATGCAGGAGGGGATAGTGGTTACTTGTGGGGAGGAATAAGGAAGGATATGAAGGTACAAACAGGGCTTCGATTTTACATGCAATTTTTGTTTTGAAAGAATGGATTTGGGACAAGGCAGTGTTAACAAGCATAGTTGGTGGATATGTGGACTTCTGCTGTATTCTGATTCTTTTCTGATTGTGTTGTATTCTCTATGCATACTGTAGTGGACACTGGTAAGAAATATTATTTCATATTTGTATTATGTGGGCGTTTACATACATCACACCACTTAACCCTCATAATGACCCTATGCAGTAAGTAGGAAAGAAATTATTATCCCCATTCCATAGAAAAGGAATCTAAGACTGCAGACCAATTTATTAAGAATTGGATTTGAGGACTCAAATCCAGTTTGAGTTGTTCCTTATATAGCCTAGATTTGCATGGCAATCTACTAGAGAAGTTTCCTTCAAGTCCAGGAGGCCAGATCCAGCCCCTCCCTCCTACCTCAGCTTTGAGAAGGCTCTTACTCAATGGAGGAATGAACTGATGAATAATAACTAAATGCTTGTTCAAAAAGCAGTCATTCCGAAGTACCAGAGAGGACCTCCAAGAATAACTTTGCAAGGAGGCGAATATGAGGGGTTCTCAGGTTCTCTCCTCCTGGCACCGCCCACTGGCTCACTCCAGTGACCTTGGACAAATCACTTAACCTTTCACTACTTACATTTACAATCTGATAACCCGAAAGTGTAAAATTTATGACTGCTCACTCGGGGATCCTGCCGAATACTTTTTGAAAGTCAGGAATCGATTTAAGGTCGACCATAATGCAACAATGTCAACTTTTCAACACAAATTTCATTCTCAGAGCCCCCAATTTCTCAGACTATTTTCACTCATTTAAGTGGTAATAGCTTAAAATGGGAAAGTGAGTTTATATTTTTAAAAGATTCATATCTTTTATATTTTTACATAAGAATGCCTTTTGTTGTTTAAAAATTAAAGCAACGCCTAACTAGACAGAATAAAAAGTGAGCAATACATGTTCTATTGCCTCTTTTGTTGGTATCGGCTCCTAAAGCTTTTGGAAGCAAGCGGTTTGTTAACAGTAAGGTGTAGAACTTTCAGTCCTGATAACACCTTATGAAAATCCTTTAGGTTCTGGGTATTGGGGTGTGGAAGAAGAAGAGGAAAACGGCTCCAAACCCAGGGAAATCGGGAAAGATAAGCTAGGAACAGGTGCGTCCCAGAGCGCCAGGCTAGTTCTCGACATTGGCAGAGGGTTGGAGCGGCCGTGGTGTTTCCCTAGGGAGGCTTCTGGCAAAGAACTTGAGCCCCCTTGCGGCCGAACTGTCCACAGAGGCCAGAGGTCCCTTTAAGGCGCCCAGCAGGGAGAGACAGGGGAGCAGGGGGCGGGAGGAGGGTTCCCGAGCTCACGCCACGTGACTCGGCGGCCAAGTTCACTCGCGAGTTTGACAAGTTTGAATCGGACTCGGGGGCTTTCTGCAGCCGGAGGGGCAGCGCAGCGGCCGCGGCCTCGGTGAGCGCGAACAGCAGCGCCCCCGCGACTCCCCTCGCCAGCCTGGATCCCCGGCCGCCGCCGGCCGCTAGCGCTCCCCCACTGCTCGCGTCCCTCGCCGCGGGTCAGCAGCCCCTAGCCCCACCGCGGACCCCACAGCTTCCACGCAAGGGAGTCGAGCGCCCGCGCCGCCCTCCGGCCACGCTGCGCAAGCATGTCCTCGACCGAGAGCTCGAGTCACCCCGCGGACAAGTCGCCGCGCCGGCAGGTACTCCCCTCCGCCCCTGGGGCTCTCTCGCCGCCCCTTCTCCACCTTTATTCCACCCCCTCTCCCAGGTGTGGGTGGGAGGAGGGGGACCAGCGCTTTCCCGGGGTTCCCCACCACCCTTATCCCCGGCGCGCTCTGTCTCAGCAGGTGGACCAACTGCTCGTGGGGCTGCGCTGGCGGCGGCTGGAGGAGCCGCTGGGCTTCATCAAAGTTCTCCAGTGGGTGAGTCGCTGCCCCGGCCGCGGGCTATTTCGGGAGCCTGGGCTGTGACGCTGACCCGAAGCAATGTGGCCAGGGTGGGGGGCGGGAAGGTCTTGTGGCCGGCCGCTGCGGAAGGGTGGGGGGCGGTGACAGGTGGGCGGGGGAGGGGCGGGCTGGGGTGCTTCTCCAGCCCTTGGTGGCAGGAGGGTGAGAAGCAAAGGCATGCAGAGTCCCGGATTCGGTCCTTCTATGTGCAAGGAGCCTTTGCCCAAGGCGCTCACATTTCACCCGGGCGAGAGGACCCGGGTGTAACCTTTCCAGAACTCTGATCCTGCACATACCGCTCCTCGGTAGCGGGAGGGGGGAAGAGCACAGAGATGGAAAAGAGGCAGGCGATGGAAACCGTCCTGCACCCAAACCCGTCAGGAGTTGGCTGATCCTGGAGTTGGACTCAGGGGCCAGGGTCCCCGGCTGGTGTTTGACTTGTCCAGGTCACTAGAGTAATCCAGGTTCCTGTCACTGAGTGCGGGAGTGGATGAATGAACGAATGGAGTTCATGGCTCTAGGGTTAAATAAAAGAAAAAAAGAGAGAGAGAATAAAAATCATAGTGTGGCCAAAATGTGGCTTGTAGGAGATAGATAATCTGGCTGGGAAGCTGAGCTTTGGGTTCCAGACCCGGACCTGCCTTTTTCTGCCATGTGACCTTGGGCAAGTCACTTCTTTGGACCTCAATTTCCAACATTACTCAGATGTTGATCACACCAACCCTAGAGTCCCCTTCTACTATAAACGGGTTGGCATGATAGAATATTGCCGTTCCTTAGACTTACCCTGTGACCTTGAAACAATCACTCTCTCAGAGCCTTAGTTTCCCCTATAATGGGTCTAGGGGAAATACAGTGTCCTTACTTCTCTGGTACTTTGAGACAGTGGTATGCTCTTTGTCCTTCCCAGTGCCCAAGACCTCCTGGGCATAAGTTAGGAATGTGGACAGGTGCAGTCACTCTTTCAAATCATAAAAACTAGATGGGAGCATTTAGTGTACTATCGCAGAGAGATTTAAGTTAGACTATCCACACACCAAGTGGTGTGTGAATAACTTATTAATGTGCTTTCAGCACAGAATTCAGCTAGAGAACACTGCTGTTAATACTGAGGAGGATTGAGTTCCTAAGGGCTTTTAACTCACTGGAGACAGGACTTAGCACCATGTCACTGATTCCAAAATCATCATTTGGATGAAATCATCAAATCTGGAGTTCAGGAGCAATAGTGCATTTGAGGTTATCTCTGGATATCTGAGACCCTGACTGGGGCTATGGGCCAGCCTGGGGACCTTCCAAGTGCAAACTCTGGGACCTGGTGGGGACTTTCCACTCTCCCTTCTGCCTCAAGAGCAATTGGACCGACTGCTGACTGAGCTCTTTCACCTCCCCCCATTTTTCTGTTCTGACCCACCACATGAGGACCGGAGAGGGCCATATAAGAATGATGTTAAGTCTCCACGTGACTGCCATCCAGAACTAGGGAGCCATTATGAGTGATCTGGAGGAGCAGAGCCTGAAATGTAAGGGTACAATTTTATCATTAAACTAGACAAATGGATCTAAGGGAAATTTGAGAAAGACTGTCAAGGGACAAGGGAAACAATGAGGTTATTAGACCATGGAATCATCTTCCATGGGGGGATTCTGAAAAACTTCCTTTGCAACCCTTCTATCCTTCCTTCGACCCCTCCCCCTCCCCTTACCCACCACATTTCTATAAAGGCTGCACAAAGCAGTGCCTAGGGAAATGATCTAGACTCCCCCCAGGCTCTGCACTGATCTCTAAGAATTAAGACCTATTTGATTTTTATGATCCTCAACTTCTTAGAGAGGGGATGTATTTTCCACTCACAATGCTAAGTCCAGGGGCTCAGGGCTGGACTCTGAGCTCAGCCTTCATTTGAAGGGCAGCCTCATCGGGAGACTTGATTTACTTTTACCACCATCCTCACAGCCTGGATTCAGAGCATGAGTTTCGCTTGCCTTGAGTCTCTGCAGAGGAGCTAACGTGAAAGTACACAGGAACCAGCACCAGAAATGACAGTGAAAATGTCATTTGGGACTTTCACTCATTTCCTGCTTGGAGGGATCAAATGCTCCTGACTGGAAAAGGGGGGTGGAGGAGGAGGAGGAGGAGGAAAAAAAGTGCAAATCTCGCAGTTATTGTAATGATAATTGAAAACTTTTGTTGTCGTTATTACCAAAAAGCAAAGCTTTTACAGCAGTCCTGGTGGGAAGAAAGTAATGTTTTTATTCTTTTATCAGTCAGGAACTTGGCTTAGAGTATCTTTTTAAAATTCGACAATTAACCATTCTCACCCCAATTCCAATTCTGGTCTCGCTAAGCCTGTACTAAGCTAATGAAGTAATATGAGCATAGACCAATGATTGGGAAACTAATTTTTTTAAAAAAATAAAAAGGCAGACTTTGAGGTCAGATGGGCTTTGGTTTAAATCCAGTCTCCTCTGCTTTCTAGCCGGGGAACCTAGAGTAAGTGATGAAATTTTATGGCCTCGATTTCTTATCTGTCAACGAGGGTAAGACCCATCCCATGGTCTCACTGGGTGGATTTCAGGAGGGAATATCTGCAAAGCATGTGAGCATTCAGGAAGATCATGGTGAGCCTGGCAACCCAAGACGTACTCCACAAGTGTGGTTCCCTTCCCTCCTATTCTCAAACCTCCCCTGACCTCTAACTTTCTCCCTTATGCAGACTGTCAGCTAGACGTGTCCTTTGGTGGGATTATTCAAATGTCACTGCCAAATCCTCACTTTGAGGGTAAAGTACAAAAGAATCTCCTGGATTACTCAGTCGTTGTTCCCTTAAGAAATCGTATTATTGTCTATGGCCATGCCACCCTGAATGTGCCTGATCTCATCTGATCTCGGAAGCTAAGCAGGGGCGGGCCTGGTTAGTACTTGGATGGAAGACCACCTAGGAATACTGGGTGCTGTGGGCTAAAAAAGAAAAGAAAAGAAAAGAAAAGAAAAGAAAGAAATCATGTTATTATTAACTGGGTGTGCCCTGGATCAATAATTCACCTCTGATGTGCCAAAGTCACTTATTGGCTCTGGGGTCTCTGTAATGAAAATCAGTCATTTCAAATCAATAAGTATAGGGAATGTGAAAATACACTACCAGAGTCCATAAATCAGTGAGGTGGTCGTGGGAGTAGGATTTGGGGGACAACTTATCTCCTGTGTGCCCTGTATTGACTGGGGATGTTAAGTGTTCTCAGGACTGACACAGGATTATCCCCAACAAGCAAGTCAGCACTCAAGTGGAGCCTCGTCCTTAAACTGACAAGGCAATTCTGATACCTTACAAACGAGATGCAGAGCCAAGAGGAGGTGGAAGTGGCGGGCGGCGTGCGGCCATTGCTGTCCCCAGCAGTGCAGGTTCAGGAGGAGGAGGGCTGGTCGACACCAGAACTTCAGAGGTCCCTCCTTGTCTCAAGGACTCCATCTCTCCTTGGTTCCTGTTCTTCGTGAGCAGTTTGTTCAACTCAGAGCCTTGTGCTTGGTAACAGGGTGGTTTCAGTTCTTTCCCCGCTCTTCCGCGTGGCCCAGTCACCTGGCACAGTTAGGGAAGAAAGCAAATTGGGTGCAGAAAGATTGAGAGGGTTGGGAGAGGGTGTCTCTCTCTGCTCCTGCATCCCGGGTGCAGAACGACTCCCTCTCCTTACAGTCCTTCCTGCACATAGATCTTTTTCTTCAGCCTTAATAACTCTGTGATGCAAGGGTTTTGTTTTTGTCATTGTTGTTGTTGTTGTTTATTTGAATATGACACTCTCCTTTTTGGGTGTAAACTCTTGAGAGCAGGCACTGGGTCTTATTCATCTTCATGTCTCCAGCACCTGACACGAAGTAGATGCTCAATACATGTTTATTAATGAATGAATATAACAGAAAGAACATTGGACAGGGAATTAGGATATGTAAATTCTTAGCCTGGCTCTCACATTGGCTAAATGTGACCTTGGGAAAGTCACTTAATCTTTAGAGACTTCAGTTTACACCTCTGTGAAATGAGACTGTGGTGCTTGATAATCTCTGAGATCCTTTTTGATCTGTGATCTGTGAACCCACAAGATTCTCCTCAGATTTTCCCTTCGTCCACTTATATAGCAAACTTTCTGCTGTCTAGCACCATCTGACTCTGTGATATCCAGACTTAATCATATATTCTGGTTAATAAAGAGTTATATAAGGTGTTTAGAGATTCTTGACTTTCAAAGAAGAGTAGAAGAGAATACAATTAATACTAAAGTTATTATGGGTGTATTTTGCCCATAAAGTAATCATAAAGCAGGATTCAGGATTGTAAGAATCTTAAGGTATCATCTAGACACAGCAGAACTTGTAATGATAATGGAAGAGTTCTATACTAGGCTGTCCAGTATGGCACCTGCTGTCACATGTGGCTGTTGAGGACTTGAAATGTGGCTAGTGTAACTGAGCAACTGAATTTTAAATTTTACTTAATTTTAATTAATGTAAATTTAAATAGGCACACTTGGCTAGTGGCTACTGTTGTGGATAGAGCGGCTCTAGAATATAAGCTCCACAAGGACAGAGGCATTTTTCTGTTTTGTTTACTGCTGAGTAATAGTGCCTAGAGCAGTGTGCCTAAAACATAATAGAAGTGCAATAAATGTCATCTTTCTAAAGATGTTCAGGAGTGCCTGTCAAGAGCGTGCTGGTAAAGAGAAGGCTCCATAACTGAGCGTTCATTGCCCCAAGTTAGGAAAACCTACGTTCTTAGGGAACCTGCATGGAGCCATTCACTGACTAACTGCCAGCCGGTAAAAATACATCCAATTGTGCTGCTCTTCCTAGAGTGTGACACCCTAATTGTGTCCAGTTGGATACCAGAAGCTAAGAGGAATAGGCAAACTTCTAGAGGAATCAGAGAATCGTAGAGCTAACAAGAGAGTAGAGAATTCCTCTGAGGAAGTAGAGAAGTTGCTTTGTGACACCAGTGTGGCAGCTTGGAGTATGGAAAGGGTAATGATGCAGAGGCTTTGCGTGACTTCTCTCCAGCTCTGTCAGAAAGATGAATGCCCAGGGATTTACGGCAGCCTCCAAACTTAAGTCAGATGAGGAAGTTATTTGGGCGTTGGAGAGAGGTTATACTGTCTCCTTTTTTGGATGTTTTTAGAAATGGAGATAATTCTTATTTGTCTGAACTAAACCCCCTGGAAAGAGAGTGATGCTCATTATGACCTTTGGGGGGAGGGGTTGGTGGCTCCAGCATGGAGGAGTTGTGCTTGGCCAGGTGATGCAAGGCGGGCCAGTGGCACTGGACACCATGCAGGGGCAGAGCGCAGCTGCTGGCAAGTCCAGCCAAGAGCACACTGATAGCATTACCCTCGGCAAGTGAGAGAATTGCAGAGTTGGAAAAGGCCTCCAGATTGCCTATTCTAAAACCCTCATTTTACAGGTGAGGAAATAGACTCAGAGAGCAGAGTGACATATTAGAGGCCACCTAGCTAACTTGTGACAGGGCCAGGACTAGAACCCAGATTTCCAGACTCCTAATTCAGGTATCTTTTCACTCCATGCCACTATCAAGCATTAACCAAATAATATGCACACAGCTCTATTCTAAACTCTGGATGCAGGACTTGGGTATAGATTAACTATCTTCTAGGTGCTTAATGTCTGAGACACCAAGTCACAGAAAAACACAGAAAATGAACAAAAAGCAGAATAAGCTCCCTCCTTAATCAGAATGATTGCATCATGTACAAGCCAAGGAAATGGGGCCTGAAGAGATGATGTGGGAAGACGAGAGATTCTAGTTTCTCGCTTCCTTTTCTAATCAAAGTGTGTTTCCCCAGAAAGAAATTTGGAAATCATAGGACGAGGGAATTTCATTTCACTCAAGACAGGAAGTTTAGAAAACAGTTCGAGTGACCTGAAACACCTCCAGCTCTTAACCCTGAGAAATGGCAGTATCAACAAATGACAAAGGGAGACACCACTGGGGAAACAGCAGAGGCCGATGAAGCAAGTGGAGGGTGCTTTTCTCTGGGCTCGAGGATTCTCAGGGGACCCAGCCAGCACTGATGCTGCAAGAGAAGGTGCCTCTGGGGGAAGAGGGGTTAGGCTGGCAGTACCATGGGACGGCAGCACGGCCCCTGCCCCCTTGGCCCCTCCAGATATACCTCCACTGAGGCAGGAAGCCAATGGAAGTTGGCCGCAAGGTAATGACAAGGTTCGATGACGGCTTCAAAGGAGAAGGAAAGAATTCCATGCACGTTCGATCTAGGTTGGTGCAGGGGAATCTATTTCCAGGGTACCTCTCCCTGGGGAAGGAAATTCAAGTCCAGCTTTGAGCTAGGAGTTTCCAAAAGCCTAAATGGATTTGTGCTGGTCATCATCTTAAAGAGGCTACCTATGGTCCCCAATGTCACATCCAATGAGGAGAACTGGAAACTGTCCATTTCCCCTCTCTTTATGTCCCTTCCAGACACCCCTCAAAGTCAGCCTTATTCATTTGGTTATTTGGTCCAGCTCCCTGCACAGTGAAAACAGCACCCTGCGGCTGGAAGACCAGTGGAAGCCCTGGGTCCCTGCCATGAGGGACTTGATCATCCCCCATGTGCACCTGCTGAGAGCCAGAGGGTGGTTCTGAAGGGATGCTCCTTGGCCAGTTGAGATCTTCTGACTCTCGAAAGGGCTTTGCTCTCCCTCAGCTCTTTGCCGTTTTCGCCTTCGGGTGCTGCGGTTCCTACAGCGGGGAGACAGGAGCAACGGTTCGCTGCAACAACGAGCCCAAGGACGTGAGCTCCATCATCGTCTTATTCGGCTATCCCTTCAGGTGAGCAGAACTCTGTCCTGACCCCACACAGCCTCTCTCGCTGGATCAGCAGGACCTGCTAAGTCTCTTTTTCCTCTGGAAACCTAGACCTTGTGTGGCATGCCACTCCAGGGCGTGATCCTTCCTGCCCTTTAGGAGTTTCAGACAAACTGGCCAGAGAAAAATATAAGGGAAACTCATTCAGACCGTTGTTATAATAATTTTCCAGTCCATAGATAACCAATAGCAGGTAGCAACAGCTCCTACAGAAAGAATCCACGCAGTTCGGGCTGGAGGCTTATAGGAGTCTGGGCAAGCTGGGGCGATCTCTCTGCCCTCCCCCCTACACACACTCCGGCAGCCTCCTCCCTGACTTGAAGTACTTGTTAGTGCTTGTTATTACTTAGATCCTATAGCGTTGATGTGGGTGCTCATCTGGTACCACCAGAATACAAGGAGGCTCACCTTGACCAGGAGGTAGAAGAGAATAGTCTTTTCTGGGTATTTGGGAGCTTGGGGACAGGGGAGCCCAAGTGTTCAGAGGAGAATGGGGACAGGGCTCGCCTTTTCAGAAATTTCTAGCAGCCGCAACCAAGTCAGATTAACTGTCTCTTGTATATACTAGGGTGTTTGTTTTTCTCTCTTGCTTTGTCTGATAGAGTCTCATTGGGGGGCCCAAAGAAGGCCCGAGAATGGGTGATTCCAACCTTACCTTGGCCACTGTGGCCTGTGCTTTCTCCGGGGCAGAATGAAGCTGCTGATGTCCCTGGTGGTTTGGCCACCAGAAATAGATGGACTATATATATTGCGGTTGTGACCTAAAGGGCCCTGGAGAAACTTGGAAATACATGGTCACCGTATGGGGCAGGGTGGGTGAGTGCAGGGTGGGTGAGTGCAGGGTGGCGGCTGAATGGGAGGCAGGGTTTGACTGGAATTCTAGGGCTGTTCCTGTCTCCACACAGTCCTCCCTGCACGGCCCCTTCTGGGCTCTGTGAGAGTGGGAGGCTGAGAGCCTGCACAGGCCACCCCCGGGCAGGGCGGGGCCCCAGCTCCACAGCGGGAGGACTGCCCCGAGCTCAGGGTGGCCTCCCTTGCCACCTGCAGGTTGAACCGGGTCCAGTATGAGATGCCCCTCTGTGACGATGAGTCCACCTCCAAGACCATGAACCTCATAGGGGACTTCTCCGCCCCCGCCGAGTTCTTCGTGACCCTGGGCATATTTTCCTTCTTCTACACCATGGCTGCACTAGTCTTCTACCTGCGATTCCACAGCCTCTACACGGAGAACAGGCGCTTCCCCCTGGTGGTGAGTGGGCATGCGCCAGACTGGAGCGGAGAAACTGGGGAGATGCCTGTTCTGAGGCTGAGGTCAGAGCTGGAGGGGGAACACACACGGTGGCTTTCCCGGATCTCCGACACTCATATGTGGAACCTCCTGAAACTCCCTCACAGCTCTTTGCTGTGCGTCCCTTCGGAAGCTGTGGGTCCCACAGTTCCTTGGGCCAGTGGAAGGCCCAAGTCTCAAGACTCTGCCCCTACCAACCTCCCATTGCTCGCTCTGCTCACGGAAGGCATAGTAGCATCAAGAATCAGGCTCAGGAGTCACACTGCTTGGGTTCAAATCCTGTGTCCCTTACTAGCTGCGTGCCCTTGGAAAAGCTACTTATTGTGTAGTGTACTTTGAGCAGCGGTGATCAAAGGAAAGACTGGGGTGTCTAATCACTATGTTGTATACCTGAAATGAATATAATGTTATATGTCAACTGTAATTGAAAAATAAATTTAAAAAACTAAAAAACTGTTAAAAAAATTTTTAAAGGAAAGGCTGGGAAGGGAGATTGGGGAGTTTAGGCCACTTGGGTTTTGGGGGTGACACTGACCAGCAGATGAGGTCAAGTAACAAGTACGCTGTTAACTTGACCTCAGTTCTGAGGGCATGGGCAGGGGGGCCGCTGGTGGCAGGATTCCTTTGATGGCAGTGAAAAGATTCTTCAGGATGACCTGGGATCCCTGAGGCTCTAAGTGTTAGGTAGGATGGAAACAGGTGGTTGTCCTGGCACCCCAGGCCCCGAGTGCGTAATGGCAAGAAGTGGGGAATCGTGGGGTATGATTGTATTTCCTGTCCCTCTGCTCCTCCAATCATGGGGTATGATCGTATTTCCTGTCCCTCTGCTCCTCCCAGGACTTCTGTGTGACTATCTCCTTCACCTTCTTCTGGCTGGTAGCTGCAGCTGCCTGGGGCAAGGGCCTGACCGACGTCAAGGGGGCCACACAGCCATCCAGCCTGACTGCAGCCATGTCCGTGTGCCATGGAGACGAAGCAGTGTGCAGTGCCGGGGCCACACCCTCCATGGGACTGGCCAACCTCTCTGTGGTGAGACCTGTGGTCACTGAAGGGGTCTGGGGGAAGCAGCACCGTCCCAGCTGCCCGGGCTTGTCCCAGCAGCAGGTTCTGAGAACAGAGGAGGTGTCCCCACAGCTGGTGTCCCCTGCACCTGAATCCTGTGCCCCCTGTGCCTAGCGTTGGGTGCTGGCCCCTAGCTGACTCTGCAAAGACATTTTGGAATGCGGGAGACTGAGAGCCACTCAGCCTCCTGTCCCTGCCTCCTTCTGCACACTCCTTCCTGTTTCTTTTCTCCCACCTCCAGGCGTGCTGTCTGTGACTGCCTCCCACTCCTCCTGCCTCTTCACAGTATGTGTGTGTGAAGGAGGAGCACAGGGCTCAAAGGGAGAGCAGACCCAAAGTGAGTGAGGAGGGCTCATTGTCACTCAGGCCTGCAGACCGGAAAAGGGCTTTGACAATGGTGGGTCCAGCTGCTATGCTCGTTTTTGGCCATCCCCATTGTCGGACCATTGAAATATCAGTTGGTAAATAGCTGAGGTCTCAAATGCCCCCTGTCATCCCAGCCGCCTCAGGCCAGCCCTGAAAATGACCTGAACCTCCTGAAGGGCCCGCAAATGAAGGGTTTAATGGCTGGCACACCAGGGAGCTTTCTAGACCCTGCTGATAGGTTTTACCGCCCACCCCCCTCAACATTTTATTGTAAAAATTTTCACATGTTCAGCAGAGTTGAAAGAATTTACAATGAACACCCATGTACTCATCAGCTAGGCTACTATATCACATATCCCATATCTATTTGCCTCTCTTCATCTATCAATCCATCTTATTTTTAATGCATTTCAAAGTTAATTGCAGACATCGGTATACTTCCCCTTAAATACTTCCGGCTGATAGGTTTTAAAGTATTTTGAATAGCTATTTGAATATAGTCCTGCCTGGGACCCTGACAGGGTGCCTGACAGGGTCCCTGGCCCTAGGGAAAAGGAGCACCTTGGACAGCTCTGGCCACACCCACCCTGCAGAAGTCTCTGGGAACAGGCCCCACGTGTGCTGTGGGAAGTGCTACTAGAGCCCTTGCTCCATGCTGTGCTTTGCAGGATGCTCCACTCCAGGGGCCAGATTCTCCAGCCACCAAGTTTGGGTACATGCTATACATAGAGTTAGACACCTTCTCCAGAGAACCCCTTAGTGGATGATGACCTTGAACTCTGCCTCAATATCCAGTTCTCTGTCTTTTAGTCGTCGTAGCCCTCTGTGCTTCTGGGCAGCACCCCCCTCACCTACAGTCTCTCCCCTCCTGCCCCCCCCCCCCGCCGACAGGTACCCTCCTCGCTGTTCCCATGATGCCCCCTTACTCTTCTCACAAACTCTCCTGATGTCTTTGCAGCTCTTCGGCTTTATCAACTTCTTCCTGTGGGCCGGGAACTGTTGGTTTGTGTTCAAAGAGACCCCATGGCATGGGCAGGGGCAGGGCCAGGACCAAGACCAGGGCCCCAGCCAGGAGAGCACAGCTGAGCAGGGAGCCGTGGAGAAGCAGTAAGCAGCCCCAACCTGGCTACTCCTGAACAGAACAGCACCTTTTCAACCATCTCCGGCTTCCAGGACCTCCCCCTTCTTCCTCTTCCAACTTCCCTCCCCATTATCCTGGGTTTTAAGCTTTGAGACATCGATGGATGGGCAGGCATCAGCTGTCGGAAACCTGGGCAGCCCTCCCAGTGGCTTCATATCCTTCCCCTTGCTGGAGTCCCGGATGGCAGGAGCTCAGTGCTTCTGGTCTACTGCCTGGACCCAGGCATCTTACTTGGTTGTATGGACCCTCACAGCCTCTGCTGCAGGTGAGGGTTGGGTGCAGAAGACCAGAGCCCTGGGACTGGTTCCTAGCAGCCACTTCTATCATTCTGTCCAGCTTCAATAAAAGTTGGGGGTAGGGAAAATTGGCTGGCAGCCTTCTCCCTGGTCCCTTGCAGGGAGGGCCCACCAGTGGTTTAGTGACTCCTCCTCAGTGACTGCCATCTGTGTCTGCACTGATCCCCAGACAGGCTGAGCTCAGTATGCTTCCCACTCTTCTGGCCTCTTCCTGCCCAAAGAGCCTACCGCATGTGAACCTGGGAGGCCCACTAGCCTGGAAAACAGCCTTCAGAGAGGGGTCTTGATGAGGCTTAGACTCAGTGGAAAGCAGATCAATTGCGACCGAGCTGAAACTTCAAGAAACTGAAGTCAGGAAACTTGCTGGGAATCTGTTTCTGCTATTTCCTCAGTCCCCTCGCTCCTCCAGGCTGGGGCACTTTCCACCAACACTCTGAACTCGCACTGGCCCTGGAAACGCCTTACCTTCCTTGCCAAACTCCTTCTTGGGCTCGGTCTCACACTTAGGACACAAGAGGGGTCTAGGAGCATCCCCATCTCAGTCCTTCTCCTCTCTGACCGCTCTGCCCATCTCCCTTCCCCAGCCTCTTGGGTCCGAGGCATTCGAGAGCCTTTCCCAAGTCTGTCCAGGCCTTTCTTTCATTCCCATGGGGCCAGACAGGGGCTTTGGAAGGGCCCAAAGGGCCATCCTGAAGCTAAGTTACCCCAAAGCCCCAAGACATGGATGGGCCCGTTTCTTCCTACTCTCTCCCTTTCCCTCCCTACCACACTGCTCCTTCTCTGGCCCCTTTCATACTCCCCCTTCTCACTTCTGCCAAAGAACATGCCCTCTCCCTCTGCTCTCCATTCCTCCCTTGCTTCCTCATTTGTCCCTCATTCCTCCTCTATCCCATTCCCTCCCCCCACCTCGCCAGTCCAGGGCAGGCCGATGCTATTGGTGCTTCTTCACTTCGGGACCCAGTTCCAAATTTGTCTGCGGTGTATCTCCTCCTCCTGACACCTCCTTTAGTCTCTCTCTGGATCCCAGGGCCTAAGAGTCAGTGCTGACTGGGTGAGGGCTATTTGTCTCCTATTCAGCTGAAAACACTTCAGTCTGCCCTGGTCATAGGGCTGCCCAGGGAAGGATGAAGAAGGTAGAATCCAGCCGTTTTCCAATCCGGTGCCAATTAGCTCACTTATCATCCCAGAGGTGAATGTGCCCTTTACCAATCTCTCCTCAGGACTGAGTCAACCCCTCCAACCTCCTCACTTCCCTGAACACCATTTGTAGTGACATGCGCACTGGTCAGGGACCCAGGAGTCAGGACTTTTGCCCTTGGGCCAATCATTTCTTCTTCGGGTCAGAGTTTCCCACCATAACAGGGGAAGCGTGAGATTTACATCCTTAAATGCTCTGGGTCCTTCAGTGAAATGATTAGTTTTTTTGTTTTGTTTTATTTTGTTTTGATTTTGGGGAAAGGATTTGAGGAGGACGAGAGGAAATGGGGATGAGAGTGTTTCTAAGTCTGAACCTTTCCGAGTTGTCCCCATGGTTACTCAAGGACGGTGGGGTGGGGTGGGGGGTTGGGGGGGTGGCGGGAAGGACAGTTTTACCTTCATCTGCGATACAGAGAACAAAAGGGTGACCTTGATTTTTTTTCATGCTGGCCCCTGTGAGGGTCTGTGAGCAGCTTTTATTGGAACTTTGTTTGGATTCTGTGTACATATTTATAAATGTGATGGATAAAGTGCTCTCATTTGGGGCCAGAGTTAGCAGCTGGCCCTTCACTAGGGAAGGGGTGGGTGTGTATGTATTCCTGCCAAGTGCTACTAGCCCATAACTTTCTGTAGAGCAGAGAAGCCTCTTTCTCCTCCTCAAGAGGCTGGCTTGTTCTCAGCCAGAAGAGCCTTGATTTAGGCTATGGCCTCTCTCTCTCTCTGGTCACCCTAAGAGGAAAGACTACTTTACCTCATTACCTCTACAGGGCTGGGCTAGGCCAAGTGCCCAAAGGCAGAGGTGTCCTCATAGGATTCATGTCTCCTCCAACCAGGGCTGGCATCACCACTTTGCCTAATGGGGCCAGAGGCAGAAGAAGGTGTCTGGTTTCTCCAGCTGCTGCAGGAGGCCAACAGGCAAGGCACTTGCCCTTTGCCCTAGTAAACTCAGACTCTGCCAGGGTGCCCACCTAGGACATTTCCTGAACATGGGTTCTCATCACTATCATGGTCATAAGTCTCCTACTTCCAGGACTGCAGATCAGGGGTGGGGGGAGAATGTTGCATGTTGTTTTCTGGTGCTTGTTACACATTGGAATAAACAGTGCTTCAAGCATTTGCCACGAAGGAGCCAAGACTGGAGCCCTTCTGGGCATTTTTTTTCTCTCCTCCGTCCCTCACTTTACATTCTCGGACAAATATCTACATTTCCGTCAAAACATCATTCCACTCCTTTCCACTCTGTACCTCAAGCAATAGTATCTTCAGACTGAGGAGTTTTTCCTGCAGGCCGCAGTCTGCTGACATCTCTTTTGATGGCATCAATTAGTCCAAAGTAACTGAGACTCATTAACAAATTCAGAGCAAACTCAAAAGGTGAGAGATAGTGGCTTCCACAATACTGTTTCCATTTGCTCTCCTACCATCAGTGACCCAGGCAAGCTTCCTGTCAGGAGTTGAAGGCCATATACTTTGCCCTCTTAACTAGGAAGGTTCTTGCTGAACAAACTTGCACCTCTCTCTCCCCCTTCTGACAATCACACCCTACATTCCTTAGAAAAATACACTTGGGCACAATATTACATGCAATTTCACCAGGTTCCTGGACCCCCTAGGGATTATCTCTGGTTCTCACGTTAAGAATCTCTGCCCTCAGAGAGCATCCTTGAAGTAGTTAAACCTTCCTTGAGCGAAAGTAAGAAAATCTGAGGTCTCGAAGTCACAGACCTGATTTATTTGTCTCCGATTCAGTTCCCCCTTAGGTGAAGGAATGAATACGGGATAAGGTGTGAGGGGTTGAGGACGGATAAGAGAATTAGTATATCTTTTCTGATGTAATGGGGAGGGGCGAGCTTTTGTCTCCTGATTGTATGAGGGTGGGAAGAAATGTTATCAGCTGAGAAGAAGAAAGAGGTGGATGATTAAGGTATTTTCCAGGCTTTAGCAAGGAAAATGACAGATCTGATGAGAAATCTCCCTATGCTGAGGTCTGGTGGCAGCCCTTCCAGCAGAGAAAATAGTCATTAGAAAAAGAAGCCAAAGTGATGGATGGAGTCAGGATCCAGCCAGGGTTTGGGAAGAGGCAGTACAGGAGGTATCGATCGCAGTGCTCAGGAGGAGAGAGACGGATCAGCAGAGATGCTGCAAACCCAGTTCCGGGGCTGGCTCTGGTTCGGAGATAGCCTGTCATCCTGACAGGTGATCTTGGTCAGCTCAGCTTGGTCCTCCCGAACCCGGACAACGCCACTCCAACCCTCTGTTCCGCATCAGGGGAGCGTGGGGTTCCCATAGAGGAGGCAAAACACGGGATCTGTGGACCCTCCCCCATTCCAACCTCTGTGTCCTTCAGTACATCCTACAGACTCCCTCCCCTTGCCCTTCTGATTCACAGCGCCCACCTCCCTGCACCTACCCTACTCCATCTACAGGGGAGCGAAGTCGCTTCGTGGCAGCCAGCCCAGGAAGGGGCGCCAGCCAGCTGGAGGAGGCACGGCTTGGAGGGGCGTCTTGGGCAGAAAGAAGTGTGGGGCTGGGGTGTGGGTGCAGTGAGCTTTGAAGAGTGGGCTGGTAGAAGAAAGAATGTGCGCACAAGGATTAAGAGAGGAGGTCCTGAGGCTTTGGTGTCTTTTAGCCCCGCAATTGTGCATTTCGGAAGGGCTCTCGCGGCAAGACCCGTAGGCAACAGCACCTCCTACGACTACATTTCCCAGAAGGCTACGCGGGAGGGAGGGTAAGGAAAAGGCGAACCGTGCTGCGCTGGCGCAAAGAGTGAGCTGGAAAGGTGGGAGGGAGAGGGGAGGCG
>NW_011888787.1:8486599-8520131 GCF_000151845.1 Pteropus vampyrus | reverse complement strand
GGGACATGGGCCCTGGGCAGGGAGAGGAATTAAGGTCTCCAAGATGCAGCACCAGGGGTGGGGGTGAAGCCAAGACCAGGCAGAGGGAGAGGAGGGTGATGGCGGTGCGTGAACGCGCGGCGGCAGCAATGGCCGCTCTGGAGCGGCGGGTGCCGAGTCTCGATGACTTCGCGGGACAGAGCTGGACCTCGTGGGTGGAACGGGCCGACCTGCCCGTGGCCGACGGTGAGTGAAGCTACCGTAGAGTCCGGGGACCCCATCACTGTCTCCCCTCCCCCTCTACGGGCCCCCTCCAGCAGAGGGGAGCCGCCGACGGGAGCCGCCGTCCGGCTCCCCGGCCCCCCAAACAAAGGACCCGCCGGGTCCTAGTGCCCGCCCGCTCCGCCACCGTCGCGCCTCCGGGTCCTAGCGCCGGCTCACCGCCCACAGCCCACCCTGCCCACCTCTGACTCTGCTGGTGCCCAATACCTGCCCCCACATCTGCTTGCTTTTATCTTTCTCCTTGCTTGCTGTCGTCCAGCTTCCGCCCCTCCTGCACCTGCCTCGGGCTTTCCCCATCCGCAGTAGTCCTCTCCACGTGTTTCCCACGCACCCCACTTCTGTACCCCCCTTCTAGCCCCCCTTGTTCCTTTGCCTTCTGCCCCACACCTCCTGCTCGTTTTCGGCTTTTGCCTGCCGTCTGCGGTGCTGTTGGACTCCAGCCCCCTCCGCGTTAGTTCGTCGGTCCATCCATCTATCTATCCATCCTTTCCCTTCCTCCCCTCGTCTGTCCATCCATCCATGCCTCCAACCCACCGCCCTTTCCCGGGCCTCTTGCCCTGCCTCTTGGCTCTCTCCCTTGACCCCCATCTTCTCCAGGCCCCTGAGTGTCTTTGGTGAGCCGGCTGACAGCCCTTTCTGATCTTTGTCTCCTGGGCCCCAGGGGGCACCTGGCCTCGTGGCCTTTAGGGTGACAGCAGCAGGCATCACGCCCCTGAAGAAGTTTGCAAGTGAGAAGAGGTGGAGGAGGAGGACCGCTCCATGCGGTTTCTGATGACACTTGTTCTCCTCTGAGATGTCTGGCTCCCAGTTCACTTCTGTCCATCACTGCATTTTAAGGGACTGAAGAGTGGGAGCTGCCTCTTGTCTCTTGCATGCCTAACCCACCACCTCTTATATCTGGAGATGATATAGACTCTCGACAATCTTCTCATCCTAGAAAGGGGCCAATCTGTTAGTAGGCTTCAGAAACAGACCTAAGTGGGAGCCCAGGCCACCCCAGGGACTTCCACTTGCTGGGTGGGCAGGGATGGGGCCATTGTCAGGGTCTGGGTGCATTGAGAACCGGAAATGGAATCAGACGGGTTTGGTGACTCAGAATTGATTTTTTTTTCAAGGGACAGGGAGGGGGCGTAGAGGAGGGAGGGGAGAGGAGTAAAGTCGGGGGGATGGGAAAAGAGCTGCTTTGCACAGCCAAGATGTTTTTGTCATTCACCCAGAAACTGAGGTACAAGGGCAACCCTTGCCCAAAGCCCCCCTAAAAAGGGGAGGGGCTTGCATAGCTGACCAAGGGAACTTTGAACATGCCAAGGGCCCCAAGACAGCAGTTTCTCTGCTCTGTGGTCGTCCTATCAATGTAGGACCTGAGAAGCTGGATGTAACTTTGACAATGCCATGGTAACCCTAGTGGAACAAAATTGAGTTCATGGGGATCGGGACCTGGGAGAGTTTCTGTTTGGAATGCTGCAGAGTAGCAGAAAGGACCCATCTGAAAAATCTGAAGAAGGGACTCAGGGATCTATAGTAAAATATGTTAAGGACTGTTTCCCATTTAACTGGGGAAGTAAGCCAGAAAGATGGTGTTTACCCACAGTCACTCAGTCAGTCGGCAGTGGAACCCTGCACTGCACCTTGGAGTAAAGTGTCCATGAGAAAGGTGGCTGGATCCCTCTTAATGGGCCCAGCTCATCCCAGAGGTGGCAGATGTAGGAAGAAAGGGCACATGAGAATGACCCACTGAAAGGTTCTCCGAGTGATCCTCAGCACCAGGAGCTTGTCAGGGCACGTGGGCTTTTTACCGTCCAGCTGCAGGCTGCAGGCCCTGGTCAGGTATGATATGGGGCTTCTGGGAAGGGGATGGTCCTTCTGAGCTGTTTCTCCTCCAGGGGCTGAGTTGGAGGAGAGTAACAAAAACACGAAGAAGTTGGATGCCATGACCCTCATTAAAGAAGGTGGGAGTCAACACATTAGGGCGGGGCCCAGGGCAGACAGGGCCACCTTCCCCTCTTCCACCCCATCCCAGGAGGTGGCTGCTCAAAGAGCAGGTCTAGGGGTCCTCACTTTGATAGGTCTGAGTAAGCCCATTCCCCTGGCTCCTGTGTGACCCGTCGTGGGAGATCCTAATCATAGGCGGTTGGTGCCCACTCACCTGAAAGCCCCATTCTTAGGGACTGGTTAGGTTGAACTCTGGAAGCTGAGAGCATCCAGCAGAAAGCCTGTCATGTCAGCCGGGAGGGCAAGTGTCTTCTAGGTGGTGGGGCGGGAGTGCTTACTGACTGACCTTACAGGAAAACCCTGGGGTCCCCAGCCCCAGTGATATGGGCTTCTGTCATTGCAGACATGTCCATCTTCGGGCACTGCCCTGCCCATGACGACTTCTATTTGGTTGTGTGTAACCACTGCAGCCAAGTGGTGAAGCCTCAAGCTTTCCAGAAGCACTGCGGTGAGGGGAGCCCTAGGGAGGAGATAGAGGGGGCAAGGGAAGGTGGAACGTGGAACTCTGAGGACAGGGTCAGTTGGGACTCATGTGCGTAATGGAGGGAGGCCTTGGGATTAGGAAGGTCCTGGGGGCCAGCTTCAGAGGATCGTGGCAGGTTGGGGTTATTGTCTGATAAACTTCTAGCAGATCTAGTGGAGTTAAGGGAAGAACTAAGAGGTTCAGGAAGCTGAGTCCTAGAATTTTGAGCCTTGAAAGCTCAAATTCGTATGGGAAGAAAACACGTTTAAAATCCAAGCTATGGAAACTCAAGATTCTTAATCATGAGTCTGTAAGCAGAGTTAGAAGGTTGGGGAAGGAGGCAGTTGATACCACTCACCTGGATTACTCTCTCCACCTCCTGGTGACAGAAAGAAGACATGGGCCCCTCAGCAAGCTTTACGCCCGGGCCCCACCCCCACCTCCAGCCCCTGCCAGCTCTCAGAAATGCCATGTAGTGAATGGGCAGGGCCCAGCTTGTAGGGCCCCAGGTTCCACCAAAACCTCCTCCAGGGAGAAGGGCCAGGGGTCCCGGAGCCGTGGCCACCAGCCTCCTGAGAAGACCCAGAAGGACAACCTCTGGTAAGGAGAGGCTGGAGACTCCCAAAGACCGGCCCTGACCCTAGCCCAGGGAGGGAATGACACAGTTGGAGGCAGCTGTGGGACAATGAGCAGTGACCATAGCAGGAGGCAGCTAACCCATTCTACAGCTCCCTTCCCTGTGCTCCAGGGAATATGGGGTCCCCTTTTCCCATGTTCTGCATCCCTGCTGGAGCCCACCCAAGTTTCAGGGCTGGGAAGGCGATGGCTCTGGACTAGAGCCCAAGGCTCAGGCCCAGCCTCCCTGCCCCCAGCCCACACCCTCTCTCCATGTGTAGCCTTTTCGTGCCTGTGGTGAATCTGGAGAAGATGTCCAGTCTTCCGAAGCCCGATGGACACGGAATTAGGGTGGCCCCGCCCTCGGCCTTCCTCAGCCAGCCAGGCAGCCTCACCAAGGACTCCCCTGGAAAAATCACCATGGCTCCCCCTTCTAAAGAACCTCCTGGTAGAGAGAGCATCGAGATAATGCCCAGTGAGGGCCCCAGTCACCGGGCTGATGGCAGCCCCCCTGAAAAGGAGCTTGGTGGGGCCAGGTTGCCCCCTAAAACCCACCGGAAGATGGCTCGTGAGTAGTCACGGTCTTGGGGTTCAGGAAGGTGGAGTGGGGACTCCTTTGGACTGTTCTCTCCTTGGGCTTGATGGAGAGGGGAGCAGGAAGGAGTGGGCCTGGCCGTCACAGGTTGTCAGGGTACAGGAGCCCCTGGTCATCCCTCGATATGGACACACATTGACCTGCTCGCTCTCTGGGAAGCTTCTCTTCAGCCCAGGTCAAGGCTAAGGGAGCCTGTGCCCAAGCAAGTGGTTTTTCTTCCTCACCTTAAGCTGGTGACCTTTATTTTTTTCTCACTTGGATGCAGGGCACCAGAAACCTCCCACAGCTGATTTCGCTGGCATCCCAGATGTCTGTGACTGCTTTTGTGTTTTGATACATGTTGCCGTGTTTTGGGCTTGGAGTCCCCAAAAGGAGTGTCTGGGTTGAGAACGGGGATGGGGATGGGGATGGCTCTCACATCCGGCAAAGAGCTGCAGTTGCCCAGAGGAGTTTATTTGGAAGCTGCAGCCCCAGACTAGAGGGCTGGAGGTTCTTCTGACTTTGGCCCAGCTCTCCTGCGGGCCTTCTGGAAATGGCCTTGGGGCTCATGGGAACCACTTTCCCCACAGGGAAGGAGTGCGACCTCAACAGGCAATGCGGGGTAATAAATCCAGAGACCAAAAAGATCTGTACCCGCCTGCTGACCTGCAAGGTAACTCCTACTCCTACCGCACAGCGAGGGACATGGGCCCTGGGCAGGGAGAGGAATTAAGGTCTCCAAGATGCAGCACCAGGGGTGGGGGTGAAGCCAAGACCAGGCAGAGGGAGAGGAGGCTGTCTGCAGGGGGCCCAGGGTGGAGGCAGCAGGTAGGGGGTGAACTCTAGTCCCCCTCCCGCCCCGCCTCCCCGTCCGGAGGAAGGGTTCTGCCTTGTAGGGGAGTGAAACACACAGACACACCCACAAACACACTCACACCCCCTCTCTCTCCGCTTGCCCAGGCCAGAGCACACCGCTGCCCCTCACCCCTGCTCAGCTCACACCCCCTCCCCACCCCTCCATCCTGCTGTATTCTAGATCCACTCGGTGCACCAGCGCCGGGAGGTCCAGGGCCGGGCTAAGGACTTTGACGTGCTAGTGGCAGAGCTGAAGGCCAACTCCCGCAAAGGGGAGTCCCCCAAGGAGAAGAGCCCAGGGCGCAAGGAGCCGGCTCTTGAGCGCCCCCACCAGGAGCCCCTCTCCTCAGCCCAGGTTGTGGCAGCGGCGGCCGCTCCCAGCAGCACCTTCTCTGCTCGTGCCAAGCAGACCTACCCATACTGTGCACTGCCCAGGTATGTCCAGGATCCAGCCCCCATCTCACCTGGGGACACTTGACCCTAAGCCATCAGGGATCCCGGGAGACAGGCCCAGGGAGTATCCTGAAGATGCCCCCCACTCTGCCTTAAGTGTGGGGGGAAGCCTGGGGTCCCTGGAGGGTGTGGAAGTAGGTGACTCCCCATTTCTAACGAAGCATACCACAGTGCCCCAGCCTCTGTAGTGGGCCAGTTCCAACACCCAGGATGAAAACATTTTCCTAGTTGCTTCCGACAGGCCAAAACTCGTAATTGGGGAGCCGAAAGGGTCAGGGTCCTGGGTGAGGCAGTCCTACTGTGTATTCATTCACTGGCCCCTTCGTGTGCAGAGGCTGCGCTGGACCCCGGGGAGAGCCTGCCTTGCCGAAGGAGACACACACGCATCTCTGCCTGTAACACGAGGGGCAGACACGAGACACAGGCTCAGCTTCAGACAGGCTCACAGGAATATGTGATGCAAGAAGGGGGTTGAGAGAATTGACTGGGCTGACCAGAGCTGGGTGCAGTTAAACTCAGAAGATTTTCTGGAGGAGGCGAATCTGGAGCAGATTTTTCCCCTGAGGAGGCAGGGCCCGGGAAGTGAAGGGGCTGGGGAGAGAACCCCTTGGGAGCTGTGGCCCCCGATCTTTCTGGCCCTTACTTTGTGAGCTGTGTTGTTTCCTCCCTTACTGTCCTCTCTTCCTCTTTGTCTGGTTGCCCAGCAGGGCGTCTGCCCTGGCTTTTTGAGCTTGGGGGATTCAGGGACACCCCAACCTTGATACATTTCCCTCACATCCCCGTTGGCCCTTCCAGGTCCCGGGCCTCTTCTGAGAGTGAGTTGGATGATGAAGGCCCCTGTGGTGGTGAAGGGGACCCAGGCCTGTTTCCCTTCCCCCTGCCCCGGGGTGGGGCCCAGGCCTCCAGTGAGGAAAGTGAAGAGGAGGGGACATCTGAGGACCTCCACCTCCCCGCTGACTGCCATTATGCAACCCGGCCCCCGCGGCCACAGGCGGTAAGGACCTGGGGCGGGGACCTGGGGTGTTGGGTGGCCCAGCCCTCCTGTCCCATGGTGTGGGGAGGAAGTCAGAGCTTGTGTATAGGTGCCCTCCCTGCATCTCAGGTCCCGCTAACCGTGTACCTTCCCTCTGCCTCCAGTTCTGCACCTTTGGGAGCCGGCTGGTGAGTCCAGGGTGCTACGTGTTTAGCCGCCGGCTTGACCGGTTCTGCTCAGCACTGAGCTCCATGCTGGAACGGCACCTCAGCTCGCACATGTGGAAGTGAGTCTCTTGGGCTCAGAATTTCCCTCCCCAGGCCCCAAGCATACATGGGTTTTAGAAGTCCTAATTTTTCATACACATCTATAGATGTGGCTTGGCTGTTTGCCAGGAAGACCCCAGCTAAAAGGAGGAGGAAGTGGGGAGCTAGGCCAAGGCGAGGCATGAATGGGTGGTCTGGGAGTGACTCTTGACTCTTATCCATCATTTCCAGTACCTTTTGGGTAACTAGGGGTAGAGCATATCCAAACTGAGATTTAAAATGAGGTTCTAAATAGGTCTCTCTATACTAGTTCATTTCTGCCTTACCTCTGTGCCTTCTTCCTGACGCTCAGTTCCAGCATCTCCCAGCAGATGGCAGCACTGCCAGAACTCATGGGCCATTTCTAGGTGGGGCAGAGGGACCGATATATACGTTGGTGGAGAGGCCCTCTCGTTTGCTTGGCATGACGGTGGGGCTCTCTTTTTGCTGCAGGAAGATCCCACCGGCGGCGGAGCCTCCATCTCACCTTGTCACCTCCCCACTATCTGCTCCCCTGAGCCCATCCTCTACAGGCAGTTGCCCCCGCCTTCCATGCCCACCCCCCAGACCTGCCTGCCCAGCTTCTACACCTCCCACCAAGGACAGCCTTGTCCCCAGCTACCCTGCAGGCTCCCCCAGTGTGGCAGCTGCCTGCAGCCAGTCGGAGTGCATGGGTGGAAGCCAGGCCATCACCTCACCACTGCCTGCCAACACACCATCCCCATCCTTCAGCAAGCTCCCGCCTTCGAAGGCCAGCAAGTTGTCCAAAGGCAAAGATGGGGCTGAGTTGGAGGCCCCTTCTCGAAAGCGAAAGTTATCCCCTGGCCCCACTACCTTCAAACGGACCTGCATCCTGGAACCCACTGGAAAAGGCAAACCTGGCTGCCGGGGCCTCTCGGCCAAGACTAAAACAGCCCTGGGCATGGGGCTAAATGGGACAGTGGGGCCAAGAGTGAAGAGGGCAGGGCCCCTGGACTGTCGGAGCTCCCCTCATCAGCCCCCCACACCAGTCAAGGCTTCTCAGCTGGACAATCGGGGAGCAGCTGGACAGCCAGCCAAGGTCCTGCCGACCAGCTGCCTCTCTGAGGAGGAGGTAGCCAAGAAGCGGAAAAACCTGGCCACTTACTGCCGGCCAGTGAAGGCCAAGCACTGCCAGGCCGGCCCCCCTGCCGATGCGGCCTGCTCTGTGCGCCGTAAGAAGCCGGGTCCGGCCCTGGCCTTTGAGGAGAAGTGTTCTACACTGAAGGTACCAGCCCAGCTCCCTGAAGAGCAGGGACAGGGAAGGGTCAGGATGGATGAGGGTGGGGTGCACGGTGGGAACCTGACAGAGAAGGTGCTTAGTGAATGTTTGCGCAGGGAAGGGAACAGGGAAGTTGAGAGTTCTTGGGACACCTTCTGTAGTGAGAGGTGGGTCAGCTCTTTGCAAGGTGACCCCAGCTTTTGTTTGATGGGCTTTTCCCTAGCCCCAGCGCTCTCCCTCGGGGTTAAGAAGAGGCTGGCTCTGCCTCCCCCTCTCACCCACCCTGCTTGTGCTTCAATCAAAGGGCCACTTTCTGAATTGGCTGTGGCCCTTACTCTAGGAACTGGAGCTACCTCTGTCCCATGAAGGAAAGGAAGTTGGACTCCATGAGCTCTGATACTGGTTTGGGCAGTGAGGCTGAGCTTGGGTCCCCGAGCTGTGGCCTAACACACTGCGTAGCAGGGTGGGTGGGCCAGTCTCACGCATTGGTTTTGCCTTTGGGCATCAGGGCGTGGAAGGGCAGGGACATAACTCAAGGTCCACATATGCATGTATGCCCACCTTGCACATGTGTCCACTTCCAGGTTTTCGGGTGCCAGGCAAGTTCTCCAGGGTTTCTGGTAAAGCCAGCATCCAGATTTATTTGCCTCTGCTCTTGGAGCCCTGGAGTAGCGTGCTAGGAGCTGTCCATATGATGTCAGCCAGGAAGGAGTTACTGGAGGTGGGAAGGGGGAACGCTCTTCTGGTTTTGGCATGGGCCAGATTCATATCAACACTTCTGGCACCCATATGAGAGTAGTGAGTTTGACAGTTGCCCAGGGCCTGAGTGCGTGCGTGTGTGTGTGTGTGTGTGTGTGTGTGTACATGCGTGCATGGGTGTTCTTCAGGCTGCCCTGTTGGGCTGGCATTCATCTTCTTCCTTGCCCAGCTTTCCTCACCAGGCCAGCAGGAGGAAATTAAACCTTAGCTCTTGTGGTCTACACAGTTTAGTGGGTAGGAGGACTGGTAGACCCCCAGCCTGACTGTGTCTCTTGCCTCTTGTCTTCTTGCAGTCAAAAGCCCATTAACGAGAAAGTGCCTGCCCACTGTGATGGAGCCGCCAGCACCTCCTCCCCTCCAGATCCGGGCCCCAGGCTGCTGCCGCTTTTTATAACTTTATATTATTTTTTTTAAGAAAAAAACTCTTTAAAATACCTCAAGACTGTCTCCCTGTTCTGTTTCTGCTAAGAAAATATAAAAATGGAAACATAGAAAAGGATGGGGAAAAAAATGTAACAAATGATGGTCCTTACTGTCCCCAACCTCACCCCAGGGGGCTGAGATGATAGCCACACTCCAGCTCCCATTGCTTGCCTGCAAAAGTCTCATGCGCCTATATTTTTGTCCCTTGAAACTGTGGAAATGGCTGGGGTTTCCACATTGTCTTCTTTCTACACATGATCATGAGCATGTGGCTCAGTAAGGCTCCCCAGAATCTTGACCCCAGAGAAGACTCCAGTCTCATTGGGAAGGGAAGCTTGATTGGGGGTTCGGAGAGCCACACCTCTGGCTCCACTCTCGGATCTTTGCCCTGAGGGTCTGTGGGAGTCAGTCTATGGCCCTTTTCTGGTCTTCCAGCAACCCTGGGCTTCCATCCCATCTCAGAATTAATTGCCTCAGTTTCTCCAGCTGTTCCTGCCCTTCTGCTTTATCTTCTCCACCACTGGAGCTTGAATTGAGTTGGTCCCTGATTTCTCTGAGACCACCTGTTTTGGTCTCTCTCCCCCTGGCCTGTGGGTTTTCCCTTAAAAGGGTACAGTCCCTCCCAGGTGGGCCTTGAGCTGAACTACACCTTTTTTAGAGGCAAGAAGGGAAAAGGTATGATCACTTACAGAACTTCCCTTGCTGTGGGAGGCAGCAGGAGTGTGGGAGGCCCTGGTCCCTCAGGATTGCCTGGCTCCCCAGGGCTGAGCAGATGGCGTGGAGGCGGCAAGGGCTGGGAGTGCCCTAGTTTTTCCATTATCTCACTGGGGACAACTACTGTGCAGATAGTATCAGACTGTTGCATCTCCCTCCTTTGGTCCTCAGACCTGAATTCACTTAGGCACAGGGCACTGTTTTTTTGCCTTGTCCTTTTCTTTCAATCTCCTTGCTTTTAGGCAGAAAGGAATCTTATTCCTTTAACACAGAAGGGACGGTAGGGGAGAGTGGGCAGCGAAATTCAGTATTTCTGTAAAACTGCTAAAAATACTGGTTTCACACTTTCGGTTCAGTGTACCAAATTTGTGATTCGAAGTTTGGGTGAAGTCATTTGCCATAAATGTAATTTCCACAGGCTACATGAGACAGCCCTTGCAGACATAAAAGTACAATAAGGTTGGCTTAAGCACTGGGCCAGGAGCTGTCCGATGCCCTTCGCCCGCGTTGCTCTCCCGGGCAGATGCGCTTCCCCCCCAGACCTCAGAGGGCGCTGTGGGCGTAATCTGCCGCATTGCTGGCGGCGTCCGGGGGAGGAGCCTCTCCCGCAGCCGCGGCCGCCTCCGCGATCTCAAACCCGGAAGACACATTCTGGCAGCTGGGAGCGTGCGCCGGCCCGGCCCGGCCATGCAGACCCTGGAGGTAGGTCCGGTTCCCGCTCCAACGAGGGAGCCGAGACTGACCCGCTGGCTACGGAGAGGCAGTGGGATCTTGGCGCATCTGGTAGCTTTGGGCTTCACCATCTTTCTGACTGTGCTGTCCCGGCCAGGAACCAGTGAGTGTGCGGGGCGGGGCGGGGCCAGGGAAGGGGGCGGAGCCGAAATGCTGGAGGGGCAGCTCCTGGGAGCGCTGGGAGACGTGGAATGGGGACCCCAGCAGTGGAAGGGTAGTAAGGGCGTGGTGGGGCGGAGCTCGGGGGCTGGGTCCTGGAAGGGTGGGGCCTTGGGTGCTGGGCAGGAGAGACAGACAGCTGGACTCACTAGTGCATCATAAGCAGAGCCCCTCATGGAGAATACAAGTAAAGGAGGGAGGACGAGGTTTATTCTAAGACTAGGCTGACAGCTGCGAGGTGCCCAGTGGGGAACCCAGGCCGAACTGGTGTATGTTTGTCCTCTTGGTTGCTCACCCTAAGGCCCCTTGGCTGCTCCACCTTGCCCTGAGGTCCTGATTTTTGATTAGGAATTGTAGGGGTTAGTACACTTTCCCCTGTAGCCGGATTCTTTGGGCTCCAGCCAGCCTCAGGGGCAGAAACAATGGTGCTCAGCCGTCAGTCTGTTCTCTTTGATTCTTAGGTCTTTTCTCCTGGCACCCTGTATTCATGGCCTTGGCGGTGAGTTTGGGCTTCTGTCTGCAGCTGATTTGTTTGGATATGCCCCTAGGGGAGCATCCAGCCTTCAGAAGGCTCAGCCTTGCTAAGGCTTAAAGAGGTGGAGGAGTCAGACAGGGCCCCATCTTTCCCTGGAACCTATGAGATTAAGAAACATGGAGGGTTGGGCTGTAGGTAGTGTCAGGTGGTTGAAGCAGGTGGGAGGGCATGGAAGATACTTCTTTCTCCCCTAGGGTCTGAAAGGAGGAAGTGAAAGGAGTAATATCCAGTCGCTTCTCCCCAAAAGTTCAGGAGGAAGTTTAGCGTTTGCTGTTCCCATTGGGCAAGAAATGAGAGTCATTGTTGGCGGGGGGGCGGGGGGGGGCATGATGTCAGCCTAAATGACTAGACTTCTACCCAGGTGTTCATTCTCAATTGCGCCCAGCATTGCTGACCTATAGGCAGGAGTTCTTTAGCCCTTACCCTTTGTCTTCTTGTTTGGATGTATGAGACTACTTTTTCTTAGGCCTCCAAGTTGAGCCTAGGCTCACTGGCCCTCTCCTGTGTTCACAGTTCTGCCTCTGCATGGCTGAGGCCATCCTGCTCTTCTCACCCGAGCACTCCCTGTTCTTCTTCTGCTCCCGAAAGGCCCGGATCGGACTCCACTGGGCGGGGCAGACCCTAGCCGTCCTCTGTGCAGCCCTGGGCTTGGGCTTCATCATCTCCAGCAAGACCCGCAGTGAGCTGCCCCACCTGGTGTCCTGGCACAGCTGGGTAGGGGCTCTAACACTGCTGGCCACTGTTGGTCAGGCGCTGTGTGGGCTCTGCCTCCTCTTTCCCCGGGCAGCCAGGGTCTCAAGGGTGGCCCGCCTCAAGCTCTACCATCTGACATGTGGACTCGTGGTCTACCTGATCGCTACGGTGACGGTGCTCCTGGGAATGTACTCAGTGTGGTTCCAGGCCCAGATCAAAGGTGCAGCCTGGTACCTGTGCCTGGCATTGCCCCTCTATCCAGCGCTGGTGATCATGCACCAGATCTCCAGTGCCTACTTGCCAAGGAAGAAAATGGAAATGTGAGTTTCTCCAAACTCTGAATCTAGATGAGACACCTGACTTGGACTTCAGCGGTTCCCTTGGAGACCTTCAAGGGATCCACTTCAAAAGTGGTAGGGTTTTTGTCCTTCTTGGCTGGGCCAGGGGCTGCAGAAACCCACACTGCTATTGCTGATGATAACTCAGTGGGCCGAAATGGGGAGATGTACTGGGTGCAAGGGTTATAGGGAGCTTGATCCTGAAGCCTCTACTCTTGATGGGAGAGAGAAGGGTGGGGTGGCAGTGGTGATGGTGTTTCGGTCATTTCTTGCTTGCATGCCTGATGAAGAGTAGGGTTTTTTTTTTTTTTTTTTTTTGGTAACATACGAATGGCAGCTGTGGCTCTCTGGGTCACTTTTGAGAAAGCAGTGTAGTGGACAAAGCCAATGGGTCTTATTTATGGGTTATGGTCCTAGTAGGCTCTATTTTGTGGCCTTAGGCAAGTCATATGTCTCAGGACCTGAGTTTCTTCAACTGTGTAATGAATGAGTGTTTCTAAACAATCTCTAACATTCCGCATCTGTGAGGTTGATGTCACAGAACACCCTCCCAGCTCTGGATAATAGGCTGGACCACTCAGCAAACTCAGGATGTAATTCTTACATTCATTATCCCCTTGCACCTCCGGAGGGACAGGTCTGCCCTTGTGGCCTGTCAGAAATCTGCTGATTTGGCCCCTGGACCACGGCACAAGGGGTCAAGCACTGTGGAGAGAAGGGGCCCAGGTGAGGGTCTCCTGAACTCTTAAGAAGTAAAGGCACTAAAGTCACTTTAAAGCTTTGGAAGGAGCCAAAGGGCCTTGGCCTACCCAAGCCTTTGGCTCCTGGCTGGGCTTCTTGGCCCAGCTAAGATCTTCCTTCGGCCCCCCTTGGGATCTGGGCCTGAAGGCTGCAGCCCATGGGTGTGCTCCTTCCCCTGACATCCATTCTCAATGGCAAAGTCGTCCTGAGTATCTCATGTTTTGCCCTTGGGGCTCAGGTTCTTGCCTTAGCACATAGCTTCGTGGAGCTCTTGTGAAGCATTTTGAACAAAGCAAGAGCCAAGGAAGTGGGGCAGGGCCCTTTTGATCTAGGGCAAACAGTCTCCCTGGTCCCTTTTCTTCCCTTGTCAGCTAAGCTTCCTCACTTGTTGTCTCCTGCCAGCCCTTTGGCCCAGGATGGGGCCGAGTTTGGTGCTAGCTGGCAAATGAGGGCCAGGCCCTCCTCCCCGCAGAGACCCCTTCCTTCTTCCAAACCGAAAGTAGTTCCCCAGACTGCCCTCAGCAGTGAGGGCTGGATGCCAGGCTGGTTAACTGTGATCTGGCTCACTTGGCGAGATGGGACCTCTGTAGATCATGGCAAGGATGGAAGATGGCCAACCAAGAGAGCTGGTGTTGAGGCAGGTGGGAACAGCTCAGTGGGCCTCTGGGAGGCCTGGGGTGTAGGGGCTGGAGTTCCAGGTCCTGGGAGCAGGGATAGGCATGCCTTGACAGCAGAGTTTTAGATGTCTCAGGTCTTTTGAAGATTCGAGACCTCCTCTCTGGGTGGCAGAGAAACACGAAGTTCGGTGTGATTCAACAGTACAGGAAGGGGGACTGCCAGGGCAGAGGCGTCCTCTGACTGGACTCACTGGGCTCCTCCTCGGTCGGATGGCATCTCCCTGCACCTCTCTAGACCCTGAACATCTCAAGGGGACCTTGCTGTTCCTGTCTCTCATTGCCCCCTCTCCCCTCTCAAACTACCCAGTGCGGTCTGTACTCGGGGCGCATGGATCAGATTCTCACCTGCGGTCGCTTTGATCAGGGATTCCATTTCCTCTCTGCCAGCGCTGGGAGTCTCACCCTGCCCGCGGCAGGGAGAGAGGGCCGGGTAAGGTTCACCAGCTTGCTCTGAGAGCCAAACAGGCAACGCCAGAAAGCCTGCCTGAGGTGCTGCCTCCTCCCAGGTGGTGCGGGGGCTGGCGGGCGGGCAGGCTGGCTGGCAGCCTGCAGTTTGCGTGGGCTGTGCCAGCTGATGTCTATTCCCAGCCCTGGGAGGAAGGGAGAAGTCATTTATATTCCACAGGAGGAAGGGGCCGCAGCTGTCACCTCTCTGACCAGTAGGGCAGGGGCACAAGGCAGAGAGGGGTGCACAGGGGGTCTCCTGTTTAACTGTCTGACTGCAGTATAGGGAGTAGGTCACCAGGAGGAGCCCTTCTTCCCGGCTGGCCAGATTGGGGGGAGCCTTCCCTCCCCTCCCCTCTTTGCATTTCTTCCACCGTCACCACCTGCCCTCACATCCTGGGGCAGCAGCTGGACAGCCATTAGGTCTCAGTGCCAGGGTACTCTTCTTCCAGCTGGGACCTTGGTGGCTGCTGGCTGCATATGGCTCCTGTTTGTGTGTTTCCTCCTCCCACCAGGCTCTCTTCCTCTCACCTCCCATGGGGGGTATTAGCTGGGCACCTCAGCAATGAGGCAGAGGCCTTAGGGGAGAAGCAAATGGCTGCCCTTTTGCCCTTGTCCCCTGATTAAAGAAAGCTGCTAGTAGTCAGCCTGTTTTTGTTGCCTTTTTTAAAAAAAAGCCAGGGTGCTCAAATTAAAAAAAAAAAAAGCGAGTCATTTGCACAAATTTGCATATCAGGCTCACTAAATCCTGATTCCAAATACGATTATATTCAAACTCAACCTTGAGGACATTAGGAATATAGAAGGTTTTGGGATCTAAATGCAGATGGTAATAGGATTACTGTTCTGAGTTCAGATGGTCCCCATCTTTCTCAGAACCACCCCTCGCCTTGAGTCCCATCATGGCTGGGGGTGGTGTCGAATGGCACAAGTCTCCCAGCCTCACCTTAGCTGTCCAGCTGCATTGAAGGCAGGCTGCTGTCTCTTGCCAGCCTGTGCCTCCTCTCTCTCCACCCTCTGACAGTGGCCTGTACCTTCTTTCTTACTGTCCCCACCCTTCCACCTCTGTACATGGCTGCCATGAGTCTTGTCTTTAAAACCTCGCTGTGGGAGACCTGAGCATCTTCCCTGAGCCAGTTGGCTCTGTGCCAAAACCTGTTCAGAGTTAATAATGATCATTAGCTGAACAGCGCTGGGCCTTTCAGCTCCAGGCCTCTAAGCCCTTGTAGGCTGAGTCAGCCAACCCTCACGTCCTCCTCTTCCTGGGCTGCAGAGTGTCACAGATGAGGGGCAGTATGGGAGGGAGGAAGGGTCAAGGGTTTCACCTCCCATCCATGGCTCGAGGCGTCTTTCTTCTGAGAATGTATCCCGAGAGTCCTCTGAATAAACGAATAAGGCCTTTTTACCTGACAAAGGTCAAGACATACGGAACACTGTGTGCTCCCTGTCATTGGTAGTGGCAGTAGTGGTTGTTGACCCTGACTCTCTTATACTCCTGCCCTTCCTTCTGTTTACCCGTCCTGGCCTCCAGAGGACACCTCGTCCTGGTGCCTGACCTCGGCCTTCTCTGTGGTCCTCTACAGGCCTAGGGAGCAGAGAAGCTCTCGCCTCTGTGTCTGGTTGGCATAAAGAGACTGTGCGTCATGATGAACAGTGTGTTGACCTGGGAACTAAGAAATCTGCAGTGCGGGTTTACCCGGCCCCTGACACTGATGTGGCGGTGAGCAAATCCCTTACCGCTCCTACCTCACAGGGATGTTGTGAGGATGACTGTGCATGTCAACTGGCATTGGAAAGTTCAAAGCATTAAACACATGTAAACAGGTGGTGTTACTATGTTGTCCTTCTCTCCCGCACTTTGCCTGGCTCTGGGCTTTATACTTCTTTGAGGGAGGCAGTAAACAATTATGGATAACGATGCCAAGGGACCCAGGTCTCAAAGGGGTTGTATTGCTGCTGGCCACTGTGGGAGAACACAGACACATTTCCTCCTTGTAGATGCAAGGTCAACTCTCAGCCACTCCTGCCAGGAATGGCACCAAGGCTGTGACTCTAGCGAAGCTTGCCCTAAGTGCAGCCTGCCTGTCCTTTGCAAGCCATGAGGCAGATGGGAAATCTGGGAGTCAGTACAGTTATGCCCCAAGTCCAGCCTGGAGTTCCTGGAGCTGGTTGGTCTGGGGCTGCTGGTCACAAGTCCATGTAAATCTCTGCTGCCCATTTCTGCTCTTCTGAGGGAAAAGTGGAGCAGGCAAGCCGGGACGGGAGGGAGGATCAACAGTAATGGACACAACACCGTCACCCCTACCCTCAGCCACAGGCCGAGCAGCACCTGCCTTAGGCTCTCATGTCAGGCTTGTCCATAGGTTTCTTTCCTTATTTCAGACTCTTGGAGTAGAATCACTGTCCCCACTTCAAAGGAAGTTAAACATGCACACGGGGACACACGCGCATTCCATGAAAGCAGTTGTTTAAGTTTTAAATTAAGGGAAGGATACTTTCCACTCCACTTGTCTGAAAACAGCCTTCAGTCTGCCTGAAGTGGACACCAAGCCGGCACAACAGCAGCTCTGAGGCTTCAGTATTTGTCTTTATGTGAATTGTTTTTTCCTGCCCTAGGATCCAGAAAGAAACACCAGTCAGGCACTGTGGGCATTGCCTCAGTGGTTCTGCCCAGCAGTTCTGGCACCGGGAAGATACAGCTTACACAGGGCGCCAGTGCCCCAGACCTGCCCTGGAGGGTGAGGGAGACACTCTCCAGCACCAGGCTAACCTTAAAGCAGACCCAGATTACCTCTAGTAAGACGACCTGCCCTCTACCCAGCCACCCAGAAGGCTCAGCTAGCTAGTCACCACTGTGCAGGAAATAATTGCCCCAGTTTTTAATCTACCTGCTTTTGTCAGAATTTCCCGGGTGATTTTTTAAACCTCTGTTGAAAGTAGATTAAGTAGCTACTACTTCAGACTATGCTGTGATCCCAGAGAATTCAACTCTTTGTCTCATTGAGTTATGCTTGAGGGGCCCCCAGCACCCCTCTCTTTATTATTATTTTTTGTTTTTTTCTCTCTCATGGGCCGTGGTTGTGGAGAGGGTGCCCTCTCTTTAAAGCAGGTTTCCAGTTATCTCACGCTGCTTCCTAAGGATACACAGGCCTGGGTTAGACCTTTCTGCTTGGACCCACACAAAAGCAAAGCCCAGCCAAGTGAGGGAGCAGTATGAGGTAGGGGGAAAGCAGCACAAAGTTCTGTCTCCTCCTGTGCTCCCCAAGCTGCATGCATGTTGCACGCCTACATGTGCACGTGCACATACACACACCCCCAACTTTGGTGTTGACGACTGACTGACCTTATGTTTTCCAGCGCTGTAGGGCACCTGGAATTCCCCAGCAGGGCTCCACATCCTGGCTCACCAAAGGCTGGTCCTGCAAAGCATGCTTCATACCCTCTGTGACTCTAGGACAGGAGCGAGGCTGACGTAGACCGGAAGGACTCAGGGCAGGCCTAAATATCTTCACCGCTTGATATTTTCCACCCAACAGTGTATAGACCTGATGACGAAGGGGCTTGACGTGGCAGCTGCTTTAGCCTTCTCTCTCAATCCCCAGGGGAGGAAGCATCCAGCATAGGCTCACCACAGCCAGACCAGCAAAGCCAACCATCCTACTGCACAGGCCTGAGCCTCTACTGCAGTGTGGGTGGGGAAAGTGAAGCTTCACCAGTGGTTTCCTGGGAGACAAGTAAAATGGTACAAGAACTACAACTGCAGAAAGGGAAGGAGTTAAGATCAGGAAGAGAGACTAGGCTGGCCGAGCCACTGAACTCTTATCTTCTGTGCTAAGAGGCAACTGTCACGTGAGCCCCGTCCACTCCCCTGAAATGCCACCTAAGAGGAGCTAGGGAAAGTGCTGCAAGACACGGCAGACATCTCGGCCAGAATCTTGGGAACTTCCTGTGGTCGGGGTGGGGTGGAGGAGATGCAGCCATGGACTTCCTTGGGATGATGGAGAGAGGAGTATCGAAACTTTTCAGGCCCAGAGACAGGGCTTAGCACAGGCCACGAGAGCGGGGAGCACTCGCAGTAGTCTGCCCCGGGCCTGTTCTCTTGCCAGCTTCATCCTCTTGGCCACACTGAGCCAGAGCAAAAACTGCTTTGAAAAGATGAAAAATGCTTATAAGCGTAGATTAGGGGCCACACTCTAGCATCCGCATCTGTCATTCATTGACTGCTGATCTGGTGTGGCCGGCCATGAGGTGGCTTCATCCCTCACCACTTCGGTTGTTCCTCCTGAAGAGAAAAAGGCAACTGTCCAGACAGAGGAGAGCTGCCCAACGGTTGAGATTTTATCAATGTAAGAAATTAAGTCATTATTCAACTTTGGATTCTTTTTTCCTTATACCATTTCCTCTCTCCTTTTGGAATCTGCCATGACAGTCCCCTTGCAGAAGTACCAAAGTATTTGCATGTCCAGAGTTCGACAGAATCCAGTCCCATTTCTGGTGGGCTGTGTCTGTCCCAAAAAAGCGGGGGGAGCGGGGTGGTGGGGAGGGTTCTCGTTCTGTGCACTGCCAGGTTCACATTAACTGTCAAGGAACATTAACCCACAGGTTAGATGGATGTGCTCTCAGCCAAACCAAGATGGTTACCGTTTGCAACATGAAAATATACCAGTGATCATCAAAATATTAAGAAGGTGAGCTGGTCTCCGCTATTTCTTTTAACGCAGTCCAAGCATTTTCCATAGTGCAGTTCGGAGGCTTGAGCCAGACTTTTAAGAGAGCTCTGCAGGGAGCCTCCTTCTCCCAGGGATCCAGGAGGGCTGCATTAGCCACAGGCTCTCGCCCGCATCATGGAATTTCTGACCGCCCTCCTAAAGCGTCAGTGACGTTTCTTTTGAGAGCTACCTCTTGGGTTGGCAAACTATGGTCTGCGGGCCCAGACCAGCCTGCCGCCTGCCTTGGTGTGGTCTGTGAGCCGATAAGAGTTTTTTCCCTTTTAAATGATTGCAAAAACTCAAAAGATATATTAAAATGACATGAAATTCAAATTTCAATGTGCATAAATAAAGTCTGATTGGAACAGAACCACACTCATTCATTTATGTACTGTCTGTGGCTGCCTTCCTGCCACATCTGCACAGCTGAAGTTGTCACAGAGACGGCATGGCCTGCAAAGCCTAAATACTGTCTAGCTCTACAGAAAAAGTTTGCTGACCTTAATGCCTGGATGTGGATTCTACCCATGTCCTTGTAACAGCATTTAAATATTCTCTACATAGGCCACACCCTTCTGAGGTACAGTGAACCCCATCCACGAGCTGAAAAGAGAAATAAACCAGTCACAGACTATGTCAGAACAGAGACTCAAGCCAGGTTTAATGATCGTTGTCTAGTTTTCGGAGCCCAGAGGCTCCAAGGTTTGCCAGCTGGGTATATACACAAGGGGGAGGACCAGGGTCCCGGACACGGGGAAGCCAGCTTGCTTCGCCAGCAGGGCTACAAGCAATTACAGAGGTAAGAACACACAGACAACGAACCAGTGGCTTTTCCCTCCCCAGCTGGGGCATACCCTCTCCAGGCCCCTTCCTAGGAGCCCCATTAATACAGGCAAAGAAAAAAGGTCACAAATAATCACATAGACAGATTGTAGAGAGCCCTGTCGTACTCTGTCTCCAGGGACACCTGCTTCCTGGGAGACATGTCTGGTTTATAGGTGTGGGTGGGGGGAAGGGAGGGAATGATCTCTCAGCCGTTTCTCATAACGAGACCTGGCAGTTTCCCACACTGGGTCCTAGTGAGCCTACATACGCTGAGGACTCAGTCCCGCCAAGTAGAAAGCTCCCTTCGGGTTCTATCAGCTGAAACCACAGAAGAGGCTAAACACTCCAGTGTCCTGGTCGGGGGCAGCCAGGCACAGCTACCAGTCTCTCAAACTAGGGCCAAACTAGTGGAAATAGTAGGGAGACTAACTGAGCCTCAGTCCATTCTTCCCTAACTTGGGTAGGACTTCAGAAGAAAACGGCCCTCCCAGTCCTCAGGAACTCGGCTAGAATGCCCCACTGGGCATCCGCTGTGAAGATTTTCAGAGCCCTAATGGGGCTACCGCAGCAGGGTGACGAGATTTTCCCAGACTCCTTGGGAAGTCTGAGGAGGCAGTCCTGGTTCCTACATCTCCAGGAACAAAACCTTTAGAAGTCTCTGGAATTTACCCAGACAACTTTCCCCTCCGGCCCGTCTGAGCAGGGCAGTTCACAGAAGAAGAGCAACGTACAGCTGCTTGGCCCCTGCCAGTTTCCTGCTGGGTCCTTCACTGACCTAGCTGCACATTTATTTCTCATATATATTGTCTTTAATCCAAGGAAGGTCACTGAGGAGTCTGAAGAACCGGCTAGCTCCCCATCACCCCTTCTCCCAGGGTCCTCAGCCTGTGGTTCTCCTAACTCCGGGCTTTGCAGAGAAGTTATTCAGCGCCATGGAGATGTGGGTGAAGCTTCAGAAAGTTCAGAAATTAGAAGCATAAGACTTTGTCTTTGGGGAGCCTGGCATGATCACTGTCTCTTCTATAGGGCAGGAAAACTGTGTGCATGAAGTTGTGCGCACAGTTGGAGACCATTCTGAAAATGAACATTAGTGGGGACTAAAGAATCGTTGTCCTGATGGAAGTCAAGGTGCTGGTGTGCATGCGTACCTATGAGCATGCGTACCTATGAGCATGCAACTACTTGAGGGAAATGCTGCACCTCTCGACAAAACTAGTTACTAATAAAGGATGGACAGCAGCCTTGACCTCCCAGGCGCAGACAAGGGGAAGATGTTAAGTTCCAGTCCCCTTCCCAATCTTAACAGGCAGCAGGAGGCAGGCTCTCCTAGCAAGCAGCCCTCACCCGCAGGTAAATGACACCTCTTGGAACCTAAGGAGCAGTTCAGAACACCAGAAGATCTGGGGAACTTCCACTGGACAGGGAACTTGACGAGAGAGGGGAGGACTGAAAAAGACCAACATGAGAACCTCTTCACCTCCACCCTGCTTGTCCCCTTGCCAAAGCGCAGAGCAGCCATCTCCCGAGGCCTGCAGTCTAGTCAAACGGAGAAGTTAAAGGGAGCAGCCATCTCCCTACCCAAAGTATTCTGTAACCTTCAATGGAATGGAACATTGGGCCGGTTCTTCTTAAGTTCCTCTGGCCTAAGGACCACAACTGCACAGACCTCTGGCTCAAAGGGGCGGGGGTGGCAGAGCTCCCCTTCTGAAAGTTTAGTCCCACTGACTGTCTCTGTTACGAGACTGCCCGGAAGCGTGTGGAGAGGCAGAACTCTGAGCCACACTCCCAACTGCCATTCTAGGGCACAGACCACCCAATTCCGACCCCTAGGCTGATGGAATCGCACAGTTTGGCTTTGCAGCACGGGTTTGATCCCGGAGAGGAGCAAGGCAGTTCTGCCAACACCGAGGAGATACACGGTCCCCTCTATTCCCAAACCCAGTCGAACCTAGCTGGGGCCAGACTTTCCAGGACTCCGCCCTCTGCAGAGCAGCATATTAGGGAAAACTCAGAATCCCACCTGAGCTTGATAAGGAGCCTGAATGAAGAGATGGCGTACACAGAAAGCCAGGTCCAGCTGGATGCTACATGAGAGAGGCTGAGTTACCCTCCTAGTGTGAAGTGGCCTCACATCTGTGGCAGGCATCCATAAAAGCTCTGCCTTCGGCCGTCCCCACCCTGGTCTGACATACAGGCGCTGGAACCAAGTGCTAGCCAAGGGCTTCACCAACGAAATTAGCCAATCTGGAGTTTATCCCCCATCTACAAGTTTTGTGCTGGCACCTATGCCGTGGGTGACACAGACCCCTCAGTTCATGCTGTACCCTTCTGTGCCACTGGTCCCAGGACAAGGCACAGACACCACATCTCACGTTGCTGCCATATCTGACAGGCAACGGGCCAGGCTCCTGCAAAGATCCATCTACCCAGGGCTCATCGGGGAAAAAGGAAGGCATTAGTGGGAAGTCTCACAGCAGCTTTGGGGAGTGTTATTGATTGAGGTCTCAGCCTTTTCCTGACTCGTTATCCCAAAGGTTTCCAATTTCCCCAGCTGTGAAGTGTGATTTCCTGGCCAAAGAAGATAGTACAGCTTTTCCCCAATGTGGCTCCTGTGGAAGCTCCCCCAACACACCCAAATTCACAGGTGTGGGTGGACAGAGAGAAAAAAAAATGATTTTTTCTCCCAAACGATTTTCTCTTGAGGAGCTAGGGATGACCTCAAAAAAGTTTAGGGACTCTGCTCTTCCTCCCACCCCTTCCTCCTTCCCACCCAACTCGGACACGCCCCTCTTCCTTTACAAGTTGACAAATGCCAGGGCTTTGGGTAGGGGTGAAGCATTTGCCTGAGGATTACTATATCCATATTTGAAAATCGTGGCAGCCACACCCTGGTTGGGGTCTTGCCTGCTGTCGTACCCATGACCAACTCCCTTGAGGTCAGGGGGAACCCACTCCCTCGGGCAGCCAGCCCTCTCTTCCTTCCCCTCAAATCCTTCAGGGGTACATTACCTCTCCTGGGGCAGAACCTCCCCACTAACCCATCCTGCTCACACCACAATGGGCGTATCAGAGAAGACCGAGCTGACCGACTCCGGATCTGACATTCTCCGCTGGCCCTTGCCTGCTGCCTCAGGCACTGGCAGGGTGTTGCCTGGCTTGAGCTTGCCGTTTTGACCCTGCCCAGGTCCAGCAGGTTCCAGGAAGGCCACCCGCCGGTCAAAACCATCATCCTTGTCCCCACCAGCCATAGGATCGTGGTTGGGTGTGGTACTAAGCATAGAAGAGCTGAGGCTGTCTCCTTGGTGACTGGAGGGCTTCTCGACACCCCGACACCAGCAGCGACAAGGGGTGAGGTACAGATATATGAGGACCAGGACCACACTGAGGATACAGCCCACTAGGGTGGTATAGGCTGTGTTGAGGGTGTCGTGGTGTCCGTGCAAGGTGAAATTGTACACTTTCAACTCCACAGACAGCGTCTCGTTGAAAGCCTCCCCCATGGCGTAGCAAGTATACACACCTCCATCCTCGACCTGCACGCCCTGGAAATGAAGGCTGCCATTCTCGAACACTGTCACCGTGCTGTTGGCCACCACGTCTAGCACCCGTTCATTACTTGGTGTCACCCACACTTTAGTCATCCCCTGCTGCCTGGTGTCACAATGGATGGTCAAGGTGTCGCCCAGGTGGGCCTCCCAGGCACGCTCCTTGTACTCGCTGCAGTTGAGGTTGAAGACGTTGTGCAGCTTCTTGGCGCTCATGCAGTACAGGTCCTCCCGAAAGTCCACGACGGAGCTCAGCTGCCGGTACTGCCAGTGTGAAAAGAGCTGGTAGAGCTCGCAGTTGCAGTGCAGGGGGTTGTTATGGAGGTACAGCCCATTCTTGACCCACGCGTGCAGCTTCTGCAGGTCAGGCAACGGCAAGGTCTTCAGCATGTTGGAGGAGAGGTCCAGGAGCGTCAGTTTGGGGAGCCTGAGCAGTTCCAGAGGGAAGCGGGAGATCTGGTTCTGGCTCAGGTAGAGTTTCTGCAGCTGGGCCATGTCCTCGAAGGCTGAGCGGTCCACTGCCATGATATGGTTATTGTAAAGCAGCAGCACCTCCAGTGCCTGTAGCCCGCTGAACAGGGACTCGTCCAATGTCCGCAGCTGGTTGGAGGAGAGGTCCAGGTAGCGCAGGTTGGGTACTGGGGAAAAGGCCTCAGAGGAGATGAAGTTCAGGTGGTTGTGGCTCAGCAGCAGGGAGTGCAGGTGGGGCAGGCGCGTGGGGGTCCACTCGGCCCGCAGGCGGCTCAGGTTATTGTGGCTGAGGTCCAGCAGCGCGGTGTAGCTGGGCAAGGCGTGGGGCACGTTGGGCAGCTGCTGCTTGGAGCAGCTGAGGATGTTGCTGGCGCACAGGCAGGCAGCAGGACAGCTAACCGCGGGGCGGCCAGCTCTGGCCACCTCTAAGAGGAGCAGGAACCAGGACAGCAGCAGGAGCCAGAGGCCTCGCAGGTCACGCTGGGGTTGCATAGTGTCTGTCACTGGAGAGAGCGAGGAAGGCCACCAGGAAGATCCGGGAGGGAGTCACCCGGGCATGTTCTGGTGGGGTAAGGAAGGGTCACTTTCACCACAAGCGTGATAGGGAGAGGATGGGTTTATGGTCACCAGGGCCTCTGGAGGGAGGGGCCGCTCCCTCTTTTCCTCCACCTTCCTCCCCACCCCCCACCCCCACCCCCGGCCACCGACCACGCTCAGTTGGGCTAGAAGGAAAAGGCGCTGGGTAGTTCCCAGGCACTGTGCAGGCAGTGGATTCAAAATACTGGCCCAGAGGAGGAGGTGGGCACCAGGGACCGCTGGGCCAGGTCGCAGGAGTGCAGGAGGGGGCGGCCAGGATGTCAGGGATTGTTGGTTTCACAGGGTCAACCTGGCCCGGTTTTGAGGCGGGGTCAGCAGGGCCTCTGGGAGGTTATGAGGGAAGGTCAAGAGGGCACCAGCTGGGTAGGGGCGTCCCGATCAAGGTTGAGGGTCCCCTAGGCCTATCGGGGCGGACTCCTCCCGAACCTCTGATCACTGCACCTGCTCGGTAAGGACGTGTCTCAGCCCATGGCGGGTCCAGGCGCTCCGTCGCGGCCTCCCCCAGCGGCGCCTCACCGGCCGGCCTGTCGCGGCGCCCGCCTTACGCAGGGGCCCGCGCCCGGCGACATCGCCTCCCGGGAACTCGCTGGGCTCCGCTGCGCCCCACTCCCGGCGCCGCCGCCTGAACCGCTGCGCCCGCCGGAGCCCACCGACAGCGGCAGCCGCCTCCGGGTCCGCGGGTCCGGCGTGGAGCGGTGCGGGAAGCTGGAGGCCCCGCGATCCCAGCGGAGGGAGCGACGTGGGGGCAGCGAGCACCGCGCGCGTGCCCGTCGCCGCCGCCGGAGCCTCGGGGCGCGTGCGCGCGCGGGGGCGGGGCGCACGTGCGTGTGTTGTTGTGTCGGAGCGGGACCCGCGGCCGCGCGCGGGGCCGGTCTCCCTCGGAACATTTTGGGGGTCGGAACCTGGTGTAAGGAAGGGGGCGCTGGCCCCTTAACTCTATTCCATCTTCCAGCTCCTTTATCTGCCTTCCCCCTTCTACCTACCAAAACTGCTTTCAGGAAAAGTAGCTTTAACTGAAGTGATTGCGCTCCAACTGACTCCGGGGCAAGAAGCGTCACATGTCTTTTAATTTTACAAATTAATGAAACCTGGTTTAGCTCCCGCCTGTCAATGTTGGCGGGAAATGTATTAGTCACCTTCAGAGGTTTCTCCTCTCCTCTCTCTAGGGCTGTTAAGTCCCAAAATTTTAAGGAGGGGCTTTAAAATTTTTCAGTCTTGATGCCATTATTCCACCACCTTTGGGGTACCAGTGAAGAGTACAGCTCCACGGTCTGCAAGCACGCGCGCGCGCGCACACACACACACACACACACACACACACACACACACACACGTTGCATATAAGCCAGGAACAGGTTTCCATTCCAGGAAACTTCAAAACCTTTTGCAGCCTGAGGAAGTCATTCATCTCTTGGGCCTGGCCACTTGCTCTCTCCCTGAACCAGTGCCAGTTCTTTCCCCTCCCCTTCTGGAGCAATTCTAGCATAGTTTCTCTATTACTTAATCCCCAAGATGAAGGGGTGGGGGTTTTCTTTAGGGTGGCCCTTGAAACACCAAGAAGCTATTCACAGTATGTGTTGTTGGGGGTTGGTCACGGGGCAAGGGAGATGTAAGACCCTGAGGGAGAAATTATCTTTTTATTCTTTCTAGTTTCTTACAACAGCAAGAGCAAGACTGACATTAATGTCTCAATACATTAGCCTGCTAAAGTTTTAAAAAGAATTTATATCTGTCACGTTTTGCCATGAATTTAAGTGAGTGCATTATCTCTTCGAGGGGTATTAGCATGTTAACCATATGCATGGGTCTTTATCCTGTTCATTCTGGGCATCGGTAATAAGGTGGAGAGGGTATCCGGGAGTGGGGGATCCCGAAATGACATCACATCAGTTCTCTATTGCTGCATAACAAATTACCCCCGAGCTCTGTGGCTTAATACAATATACACTTATTATCTTTCACAGTTTCTTCGGTCAGAGATTCAGGAGTGCTTTGGCCGGCAGTTCTAGCGTGGAGGTCGCTCATGAAGTTGCAGTCATATATCAGATGGAGCCACAGTCACTGGAAGGCTTGACTGGGGCGGGAGAATCAACTTCCACAAAGTCTCACTCATGTGGCTCACTCATGTGGCTGGCTGTTGGCAGGAGGCCTTGGCTCCTTTCCTTAAAGACCTCACCACAAGACTGCTTGAGTGTCCGCACAGCATGGTAGCTGACTTACCTCAAAGCAAGAGATCTAACAGCAAGGCAAAAGTCACAGTGACCTAGTTCTGCAAGGTCACACCTGTCACCTTCGCTTAGGTCACAGGGACCAGCTCTGATTCAATATGGAAAGAGATTACACAAAGGATCATGGTGGGGCCACTTTGGAGGCCAGCTATCACACACATCATCCCTGAAATCACATCTCCATTTTTTAGTTTCGAAAAATTTCAAACACACACAAAAAGTAGAGGAAATGATACAGGGAATTCTCATATGTCCATCATTCATATCCAATAATTATCAAGGAAATTCCATCATTTTATTTTGTAAAGTGTCCCTGAAAAACACATGTCCTTTCTACCTCATTCCCCTCATCCCCATATCTTATGCTAACTTTCCTTAGACCCAGTGGTCCAGGCTCTCTCTTTCTCTCCCTTCCCTGTCCTTTCTGCCGGGTTTAAGGATTGGAAGAGAGACAGATACAAAGAAAAAAAGAAAGCCCCTTATGCTGGACATCAGTCTCAAGTGTAGGTGTCTGCAGTTTGGCGAGGTCACCACAGATATGGCCCGCAATCGCTCTCCCACCTTTTTTTTTCCAGTTTATCCAAAAGTAACCACGCTATTTTCAAAATTTAATGTGCATACAGATCACATGGGGATCTTGTTAAAGCGAGAGTTCTGAATCAGTAGGTCTAGGGTGGGGCCTGAGATCCTGCATTTCTAGCACGCTAATGTGATGCAGACACTAAAGGTCCACGGGCCACACTTTGAATAGCAAAGGTCTGGAGCTGTGCTGTCTGAATCATGAGCCACTAACTCCATATGGCTATTTAATTAAAATTAGATAACATTATAAATCACTTCCTTAGTTTCCTAGGCCCCTTCTGAACTCTTCGATAGCCACATATAACTGGCCACATATTAAATATAATCATGGAAAGTTCCATTCCATGGATGGCACTGGTATAGAGAATTGATTCATGATAACTTTCCCACAGCTGCTTTCTAGACTAGAACATCTATTCACAGCAAAAAGAAGACCTTGGCAGGATAAATAGCAACAGGTTATTTATAGTGAGTATTTATTTCCTCTTGCTGGAATGGGTCAACCCAGTGTTCCTAGATATAGTTTGAAAGGTTGTTTGGTCAGCTCAGCATTCAAGCAGAAGAGGTTGGATATGTCTACCAGGTTATATGAAAATAGCATGGATAAGCTGGATGAATCGCTTTTCTCTATACTAGAAGTATTTTTTCTTTCTCAATAACTAGTACTGGCCATCAGAATCAGAGCTGGAAAATACTGGAGGAAAACACCCTATTTAGAAACTACCTATTGATTCCTTTTTAAAGACTCCATGTGGCTGACCACCATTCTTTTGGACAATGCAGTCTAATTTACTGGGCCCACTTAGGTGTCCTTTTCTGTGATTCCATTTCATGCTGTATGTATGTCCTTACAGAACTTGTCATCCACTGATTTGTCTGTTTGCATATCTGTTTCTCCATTAGACTGCAAGCTCGTTGAGAGCAGAGGTTTGCCCTCGGTCTGGCTCCTAACAGGCATTTGAAATATGTCCGTTGAATTAATTCATTAAGTAATAACTGCATTAAATTAGTGTATTTGTTATACATGAGTCTCAATGCCTGATGTAGGAGTGAGAATGGAGCAGAGGGTTTGGGCTCCGACAAGTCACAGCTGTATACTGGCTGTGTGACTTTGAGTATTTCGCTTTGTTCCACCAAATCTCATTTCATTGTCTGTAAAACGGGGACAAGAATAGCACCCGAGCTTATGTCATAGGATTATTTTGGGGGATCGGATGAGCTAACAGTTGGGAAAGTGCTTTATCATTTCTAAGTATTACCTTTTTAAAAATTGTAGTTTTCTCCATCAGAGAGAGTCAGGAGAGGCCCTGGTTAATGTCGACATGTGTACAGATCACCTTGCACGATTGTGTCTGCCTTGTTCCCACAGTCTAGGGTATTGCTCATTTGGAACGTTCATTTGTATTTTCAAGCCCTCCCTCTTGGGCTTAACCTTTTACGATTTCAAAATATTTACGAATTTTAAATAAAAATTTAAATTAAAAAATTTGTTTAATTAAAAAAAATATTTTTGCATTTTGTGGAGAACCCCGGCAGTGTCACTAATAGCAGCACAGGTTTGTAGTTCTTGGGGTATCGCCAAAAAACGGGGGCTCTAAAACAGAACTGTTTCTGGGAGGGTCACAACAAAGGTGAGGCCTCCGTTCAGTATTGCTTCCAGCCCTTTCTAAATCTGGCAGTTCACTCCGTTTGCATTTTTGGCTTGTCCCTGAAGATGCTCAGGCTGGATTCCCATTGCCATTCCCCCGCCCCCACCCTCACAAGCCCTCACTCATTTCACTGACCCTTTGGACCTCTTAGCTTATCATTTATGATGCTTCCATTATTTACTGTCCAGGAGGCAAATACTTTCTCTTTTTGGACAACTGACATCCGTCTCCCATTTTGCTACTTCTTACCCTTTTCCACCTCAATCCTGCCCACTTCCTGGAGCTCAATTTGAGCTGCAGAAACCACAAGGATGTGGATATTAATTAGGGGCAGAAGAGGAACCACTGCTGCAGGTAGAGGGGTGCCATACACACCTTTCATTGTCCTGGGTTCTTCAGGTTTGTCCAATAAATCTGAAGGCACCATGTTTAATCTATAGCTCATGCTCATAGTCAAGGTTATTCTGTTTCCATAGAGGTGATCATTCCTGATAGCTAAATCATGAGACTCTCTTGACTCTTGACACCCATGTATCGTCATCTCAAAATAGTCCTCAGATAGATGTGCCTTTCAAATATTGCTGACAAGTCTACAGCCCGAACACGCCCGATCCCATCTGATCTGGGAAGCTAAGCAGGGTCAGATCTGGTTAGTACTTGGATAGGAGACCACCTAGGAAGACCAGGTGCTGTAGGCATAAAATAAAATAAAAAATAAAATAAAATAAAATAAAATAAAATAAAATAAAATAAAATAAAATAAAAAATGAAATATTGCTGACAAATAAATTCATGGTTCGAAATGTTATTTCAGCTTGTAGGGGTAGGGTTCCACCACCACAGTCAGCCTGCAGCTGACCAGACATCCCAGATATGGGAGACTTTGGTTGCAAAGCGTGGTAACAAGACTCTCTGGGAGCTCCTGCCACGTGGGCCTGGATGACCAGGAAGTCCTCTCAAAGGAGCTCAGTGATTTTTTCATTAAGAAGGTTTATTGTAAGCCTGAAAACTTCTCTTTTGATTTCTGAAGGCTTTATATCTAAAATTAAATTCTAATGCGAGACTTCTCAGCTAATTCAAATCATATGAATCCTTGACTAGTTTGTATTATATTTGGAAAGTTAATATTCCAGTTTAGGAAGTCAATGCTTTTATGATTTGGGGAAGGATTATAGTTCAGCTAAATGTTAAACTCACAGGTAAGGATTTTCCTCCCTTATCTAAGACCATTTGACTAACTCTTTGACTAACCTATTCATTTATGTTTGAAGTTTCTTCTCTTTGACCACTTCTGCTGTTCTTAGCCAGTTCTCAGGCTGATCGTAATGTCAGTTGGTCTGGCCCTTACCCTATAATGAGAGAAGTTTAGACTATCAGTGATGAAAGATACCTTAGCAATCAAGTTCACAAGTTGGTTCAAGGCAGAGCTGAGTTAACGTGGAGAGGGACTATAGCTTTGTGGTTAAGAGCATTGTCTGTGGGGCCAGGCTAGTTGGGATCAAATCCTGGTTGCGCCACTGACTTTGTAACTTGAGCCAGTTACTTAACTTGTGAAATGGGCATAATAAGAATACCTATGCTGTCAGCATTTAATGAGTTCATGTACCTAACAGTTTCTCTAACCTTTCTGGCAGCAGGGACCGGTGCTCCTATGAGAATCTAACACCCGATGATCTGAGGTGGAGCTGAGGCGGTGATGCTAGCGCTGGGGAGCGGCTGCAAATACAGATGAAGCTTTGCTCCCTGGCCCGCCGCTGCTCACCTGCTGTACGGCCCAGTTCCTAACAGGCCACGGACCAGTACTGGTTCGCAGCCCAGGGGTTGGGGACTCCTGCTCTAACACAGTAGGCACTCTATAAACATGAGGAGGTAGGAGTGGGCTGTGTCCGTCATCCCTGCCAGGGCACCTTTTCAATGCACCATACCATTTCCAGGGATAGTACAAAGCAGATAGAACTGGGGCAAAGCTCTAATCTGCAGCCTGTGCTCTCTAGGGGTTTCAGGCCCTGGTTATGGGCACAGCAGAGGTCTAAGTGTTGATGAGGAATGGGAGGCTAGGATTAGGAAGCCACAGTAGGGGCTGAGGAGTGAGAAGGGCTCAGAGTGAGTATGAGAACAGTCAGTTGCGTTAGTTCCATGAGGGCACACACCAAACCAGCAGGAAGGGCAGGCCTGGTTCCCCCAGAACAGGCAGCAGTTCCTTTAAAACCATGGGCGAAGGAGCTCCTGCTTCACTCACGTTGGGTCAGACCATAGCTGGACCATCAAAGTTCAGTTCTGGGTGACTCATTTATAGTTTGGGGTACAGCCAGAGGTGGTTGATGAAGCAGTAAACAGTCCAGTAATCACATAATGCATCCTCTCACAAACATCTGTTGAACCCCTAGGGCAGACCTCTGTGTTATATGCCTTGGGGTGAGACTGGGTGGAATGGGATGTAAATAGGCTTTAGAAATAGTTTCCTCTCTCTGAGACTGAAAAAGTAAGTGTGTAGATTCTGTTCAAGGTAACAAACATCTATCAAGTGCCTGTCGTGTTCAGGACTCTGTGTAGGTGGCATGGCCTCTGTGGCTCAATGGGAAGAGCAGTGGACTGAGTGTCGAGAGAGCTGGATTCCAGTCTCACCTCCATTATCAACTAGCTGAACCACTGTGGATAAGTGACTCTAGGCCTCAGTTTTGTCACAGATAAAATGGAAGGTATGATACTTGCCCCATTAGAAGGATAAATTCCAGAGCCCCTGACCCACTGAATCAGATTTTTTTGTGGAGAGAGCCCAGGAAGCATTTTGACCATCAGGACAATATTCTTGTGTGGACCTCCAGCAGTCCACCTCAGAATCTCTAAGGAACTTGTTTAAAAAGAGGATTTCAAGGCCCACCCCAGACTTGCTTAGAACTTCTGGAGATGGGGGCTTGGGAATCTGTACTTAGGTAAAGCCAGGTGATTTTTGTACCCCCAAATTTGAGAATCACTATTATAGGGTTTTTCTGAGGATTATGAGGATGTACGTGAACACTTTGGTAGCTCATATAGGAGGGTTTTCTTAGCAATGAGAATGTTTTGCTTTGGGAGGAAGTCATAGTAACCACTTCTGAAAGTTGAAGGGTTGTGTATTAGAATCTTTGGAGCAGCAAAGAAGAGTTATACCTAATAGGTTTCAGGAAGAGAGGCTTATTGCAGGACCCCACAGAGGTTTATTGTAGCTAAGAAGTTGCCACATTAGCTGTAGTCACTGTGGGCCCAGTGCTTCCAAGACTTGGACAATTGAAATAGTGGTTTGAAATGGCAAAAAGAGGCTTGCAATCCCAAAGTTACCTGCCTTCTGTGGGCACCACTAGGATGTTTACTTCCCCAAAAAGAAGCTTTGAATGGGTCACATTGCTACCATCCAATATGGAGCACCCTTTTGAGCAAAATTCCTATGAGGCCCTTTCCTTTTGCCTTCTGTATGCCCCGACCCACACACGGTTAACTTGATCCGTGAATTAACCCCCATCCAATTATCTGCACTTAGAGAAGCAGAGTTAGTTTTGCTGAAGATAGGTAACGACTTGGGATCTGCTTTCTTTGGGAAAGTAAGGAGGGAAAATCTAAAAGAGTAAGCAGTTTGAGGCCTCTTGGTTCATCTGGTATACATTTTTGTGAGGATGAGGGAGTAAAAAATGAAGCGTGGCTCTAAGTTGGTGATACAGACTCCTTTGTGAAAACTAATGGATTCCCTCCCCCTAAGCACCTGGGTAGACACGCATCATTTTGTTTACATTTCTTAGGGGTAAGGGTCTCATAAGGCCTCTCCATGGAATCCTATATTGAGGACCTCTGTTCTTCTGGGTCTCTAAAGAGAAGAAGGGCCCTACTGGATAGGCATGTCCGAGAAGCAGATTTCCATTCCATGTACAGAAGCATCTTCTGACATTTCGACTGTCCAATAATGGATCTTTCCTGTTTTGATGTAATGAGTTTATCGTCACAGGGAGCATTCAGGCAGGGGCTGGATGACTGCTTTGCACAGATGTCCTTTCATTTGTTGTTCATTCATTCTATCACACACACCCCCACTCGCATATAACAAGAACGTCTGTGAGTGTTTAGGAGTAGAAAAGTGAAATACAAGACACCGTCTCTGTTCTCTGTGCCACAGTTTGGTGAAGGAAAGTGAGACACAGATGGTCACAATGCCTGGCGGCAGGTGACGTAAGAGCCCGTGAGTAAAGAGCTTAGGAAGCCAGAGAACAGAAGGGAGCAGACTTGTGGGGGAGTCCTACGTAGGGTCAGAAGTCGACCAGAGGATCCCTAAGTCCTCTTCCAACCCTGGCGTCCTGTACAGTGCTGGAGCCCAGAAGGGGCTTGGGAGGGCGTTATCCAAAGCATATCCACTCCAAAAGCGTTAAAAAACAACAAAAAAACCCAATGTACTTGCTTTGCAAACACAGCTTCAGGACAAGTTTTCCCACTCCCCTCACTCCCTGCCTTCCAGCCAAATGGCAGTATCTTAGTTTGTTCCTTGTAGAAATTCTGGAACTGCTACTGATCCTAAGGTTCTGTATTTTGCAAAGTTATCAAATCATAGGTCTGAGCCCTGCCTAGAGATTGCTGTTTGAGTGGAGCGTCTTCGGTCCACTCTCGAGGCTGGAGAGGCTGGGGCTGGGGCAGGGAGAATGCGCTGGGGAAGCCGCGGAAGCGGGCAGGAGGGAGTGCGGTTGAGCTCGTCCTCAAACCTAGAGCCACCTCTCCATGATTGTTCCGACAACTTTGAGGCTTGAAAGCATTTCCTGCCCTCCAGGTTCTCCTCATTTTCTTTGCCTGCTTCCACAGACAGTATTAGCCGCCCTCCCTCCCTCCCACCAAGGTCACCACTCAGGAGCCTTTGATAAATGTCATCTTTTTGTGAAAGTCGCCTTGGAAAAAGGCAATTTGACTGCAGTGAGGCAGAACAGCGAGCTGAACGCCAGCTGCCCTTTATCGACCAGAGCCCAA
>NW_011888787.1:8471729-8486549 GCF_000151845.1 Pteropus vampyrus | reverse complement strand
AGAAGGGGCTTGGGAGGGCGTTATCCAAAGCATATCCACTCCAAAAGCGTTAAAAAACAACAAAAAAACCCAATGTACTTGCTTTGCAAACACAGCTTCCGGACAAGTTTTCCCACTCCCCTCACTCCCTGCCTTCCAGCCAAATGGCAGTATCTTAGTTTGTTCCTTGTAGAAATTCTGGAACTGCTACTGATCCTAAGGTTCTGTATTTTGCAAAGTTATCAAATCATAGGTCTGAGCCCCGCCTAGAGATTGCTGTTTGAGTGGAGCGTCTTCGGTCCACTCTCGAGGCTGGAGAGGCTGGGGCTGGGGCAGGGAGAATGCGCTGGGGAAGCCGCGGAAGCGGGCAGGAGGGAGTGCGGTTGAGCTCGTCCTCAAACCTAGAGCCACCTCTCCATGATTGTTCCGACAACTTTGAGGCATGAAAGCATTTCCTGCCCTCCAGGTTCTCCTCATTTTCTTTGCCTGCTTCCACAGACAGTATTAGCCGCCCTCCCTCCCTCCCACCAAGGTCACCACTCAGGAGCCTTTGATAAATGTCATCTTTTTGTGAAAGTCGCCTTGGAAAAAGGCAATTTGACTGCAGTGAGGCAGAACAGCGAGCTGAACGCCAGCTGCCCTTTATCGACCAGAGCCCAACCCCAAGACAGAACGCGGAGGAGCGGAGCGCTGCCTGGGGCACCTGGTGATCCCGCCGCCTGTCCCCGGGGATTTGCGCACGGTGCCGAAGCCTGAAATGCCGGGGTCCTGGGATCGGGTCTCCTCCCTCCTTTCCTCTCTCAGCCCTTTGTCTTCTGCTACTTATTTCCTGGCTGGTAACTAAAGGTCCCCAAGAACCCCCATGGCTCTGGGGGTGGGAGCCCTCTCCACCGTGGGCTGCTGATTAGTGCAGGGAATAAATAACAGCAAGCTAATTACCTCCTGATTGCGGCTTGCCTCACTAACAAGGCCGGGTGATGCCGTAGTTGATACTATTCCAAGCATGCTTCTGGGTTCAGGGAAATTTCCATGCTTTTCCAGCCTGGAGACACGTTCTCTTCTCAAATGCCACAGAGTTCTAAGTGGAGGTGTTCCCGCTCCTGCTCCACCGTGGAACTGAGAGACTCACCCCCAACAGCCTGTTTGTGTCAGACCTTAGTGATGTGAGCTGGCTTCTCATAGAAGCAGGGAAAGGCTTTCAGGGAGGTTTGGGATTTGGCCAAGGTCGTGGAGAGATGGGTCCTTAGAGACCACACTCTCCAAGCACTTAGTATCCTAATTACATCTGCTACTCCAACCGCTTGAACTGAGTGGTTCCCCTCAGACCTGCAGGCAGAGGAGAAGAGCGCCGAGAATACAGGTCCGGAACCTGGGAGGTCTGGGTTCTAGTCCTACCTGACTACCTTGGACACGCTCCTTAATCACCCTGGTCGCCAATTCCCTCTCTGTGGAATGAGCATTAGGCATTTCTCTCCGAAATGAAGTCTAGGCAAACCTTGGGCTTTGCCTCCCTCTAGAAATATGACTTTGTGACTGTGACTCTGAAATTGGGACTGTGATATTAGGAAAGCTCCGCATGCCTCTAGGGGCCACACCCCCAGGCCGAGTCCGCCCCGGTGTAATTGCTTCCCCACCTTTTCCACCCTCCCCTCCTGCTTTACCTGACTTCTGTAGCTCTCTCAGTCTTGAAAACTTGTCTTGCCTGAAGGAAGAAGGGAAGGAACATCTTCTTCACAAAGATTTACGTTTCTAGCAACCTTCTTTGAAATTTTGTTTCTGAATTTATCAGTAGGGCTGTGCCGGCTTAACAAACCAGTGGTATCAGCCTTCGAAAGCGAGGATGTGGCGGTGACTAGTAAGTGCTGCTGTGCTGGCCACTGTGTCCAGAGGAAGGAATCAACCTCCCTCGCAGGCATTTGGCCCGACTCCAGACTAGAGGCCTTGTCGCCGTCTCCACACCATCATAGAATCCAGTGGTGGGAAACTGAAGGGCTGTCTCCTTTCGCTGGAGAGATTCACCTCTGCAGGGCGTCAGTCTCCTTGGGGCAGAGGTCAGATGAGAGACAAACTGGAGGTTTTCATCAGATGAAGACAGACTCATAAAAGAGCAAACCTGGGCCACAGTCTCCTCGGAAAAAGGAAGAGAGAAAAGGTGGGGCTAGAGTCATACTTAGGCTAAGGAAGAAAATGTCACTTTTAGGGTAGTGGAAGATTCTGAAAGATAGGGTTACAGACTCCGCAGGTACCAAGTGCATGTGACCTGGGCTGATCTGATGGGAGGAGCCCTCATGTAGAGGTCAGAAGGTCACATGCAACATTATGCTTTATCACTTCTAAAGGGTAAAGTTGGGCAGTTCATTTACTTTTGTATTAGTTAGGGTGAGCTAAGTGACGTGACTAATAACCCCCAAGTCTCAATGGCTTATCACAATAGAAGCTAACATCTCACTTGCATGGCAGGTTAATGCAGGTATTCAGTTGGTGGTCCTCTGCAGGGTGGTTCAGGGACCCAATTCTGTCCATTTTGTGGCTCCGCTAACGGCTACAGGCTTTGGAATCTTCTGTGTTCTGTCAGCAGATGGAGAAGGAGGGAGCATGCAGAACTGTGCGCGGAAGGTGTTATGGGCTAGGTCTGGAAGTGGCATTCATTACTTGTGCCCAGATTCCGCTGGCCAGAACTCAGCCGTATGACCACACCTGACTATAGGGGAGGCTGGGAAGTGTAGTCAAGTTATGCGCCCACGAGGTAAAGGGAAATGGTTTGGTTAGCAACCAATCAGTCTCTGACATACCTTCTTCGAAATTTTGTTTCTAGAATTATCAGTAGGGCAAAGGGCCTCTGCTTTGTCATCTTCACAGAATTAGCATGCAAATAAAATGAGAAAATGGAGTCTACAGCCACGCCACCCTGAACGTGCCCAATCTCGTCTGATCTTGGAAGCTAAGCAGGGTCGGGCCTTGTTAGTACTTGGAAGGAAGACCACCTAGGAAGACCAGGTGCTGTAGGTGTTAAAAATAAAAATAAAAATAAATAAATAAATAAATAAATAAATAAATAAATAAATAAATAAAATAAAATGAGAAAACAGATTACAAAAGAGCTTAAAAAATGTAGAATGAAGAATACACACATAATCTGCTTTTCAGATTAATCTAGAAATAACTTCAAAAACACTGGCTCTGTTACTCTATTGGAAACATTAATTAAAAATGCTCTTATTGGGACATATCATTGGGTTATATAACAAATGTCTGAATGATTGTGATTTCAATATGTGATAAAGACGAACTTTTTAACAAATCCAATCCTTTAAAAATTTTTTAGAATGTGCCCTTCTTTCTCTCTTTTCCTTTGACCTAGATGGAGGATTCAGCTAGAATGGCTGGTGTGGTCAGCAGGGCTGGGGCTAAAATTGGGCCAGTCTACCCAGCATGTTTGGTGAGTCTGGGGCACAGAAGATGGTCTGTGTGGTTAGGACATTGATTGCAAGTAGAGGAATTGAGAAAACCAAATATATTGAGGATAAGGAGAGCCATATTTCTCATGGTTAGTGAAAAGAGTTACATTTGTGGAAAGGGAATAAACTCTTTGGTATTAGATCAAAATTGGGGTAATTAACATAAGTAGATGTAGGTGTGTGTGGGTGTGTGTCCATATATATTTCTAGCTCGGTCTGCTGAGAGGTCCTAGAAGAAATGATACCCCAATAGCAGCGAGTACACCGATCGCCCAGATCTTGAATCCTAAATACCATGTTCCACTATAAAGAATCAAGACTGATCAGCCTTGAAAGTGTTAGATGAGCCTAGAGCATCTTATGCTAGAAAGTCAGGAATTGCTCAGTGAATAATGAGAACATGTCAAAAGGGTACATAATCCTGCTTGAAGGGACCCCCACAGGCCAAGTCTGGGACAATTTAGGCATCAAAATAAATAATTTTAGTATTAGTATTTAGTATTGTACACCATTAAATAAAATAGGAACAAATGAGTTAATACAGCTATAAATAGATAAAAGGGAAAATGGGAAGACACTGCCTTACGTTAGAATGATAAATACAGAAAAAAAGATGAAATTAGAAAATTATCATTTGACAACCATCATAGTAATAAGTGATTTAGGCAAGAATCATTGATAAGTGCTAAAACCTGTGGGTGAAAGTTTGATGAGGAACACAATATTTATACAATTTCAAAGTGTCTCCACACAAATACTTACTAATTGAGTACAGGATACTCATTAATTGACTTTGCAGTGGAGAAACTTGGTTGACGTCATCTTAACCAAGTGATAAAAGTTAACTTTCCCGAAACAGGACAAATCGTCATTGGGTGTGTGCTCCTTGCGAAGAGGAGCTGAGAATGTGGCATCACTTCCGTCGCATTCCTGACAAAACACAGACCTTCGGTCTACTCACGTGGAAACATCGGCCAAACCCAAGCTGAGGGACATTCTACAAAGTAACTGTATGGTATTCCTCAAAAATATCAAGATCACGAAAGACAAAGACTGAGGAACAGTTCCAGACCGAAGGAGACTGGAAATACAAGACAACTAAATGCAACCTATGATCCTGGATTGGATCCTGGGCCCAAAAATAATGATATTAGGACAATCAGAAAAATTTGAGTGAGGTTTCTGGATTAGATGGTGGTTTTGTATCAATGTTGGTTTCCTGATTGTGAGGTACTGTGGTTACATGGGAGAACATCCTTGGTTTTAGGAAATATATACTGACGTGTTAAGAGCGAAAGAGACATCGCTCCTAAATGGATCAGACGTGACGTTGTATGTATATATGAGCGGGGAAGGAGGGAGGGACACAGACAATGAGGCGAGTGTGGTAAAATTTGAAACATAGCACAAACTGAGGAACTCGATGAAAGGCATGCAAGAGTTCTTTGTACATCTCTTGCAATTTTTCGGTAAATTTGAAATTATTTCAAAATAAAAAGTTTTTAAAAATCCTTTAAAATGTATATAGTATGCAGAACATCTGCGCCTTTGGACTCAGGCAGGAGAGACACTCGATGAGACTTGGAAGTTAACGAGAGGTTAAGCAGGAGAGTGTCAAAGCAAGCAAACAGGGTCTGGGATCAATGACCTAGACTGGGTCCTGATCTTGTCACCTACCAGTTGGGTGATCTGGAGAAAGGCACATTACCTCTCTGAGCCTCCGATGATAGCATGCATCTCCTAAGAGTGCCATGCGACTTCAATAATGTATGTGACAGTCCTTTGTAAGTCATAAAACATGATACTGAATATAAATCATTAGTAGTGTCTTCTTTCTCCCAGAAAACTACAACTAATGACTGTAAAACTGTCTCTTCAGTCCTGACGTCCCTTTCTGTTCTGCTTCCAGTTGTTATTCTCAGAGAGATTACTTCCTTTATGGACTGAGGTCTGAGGAGGCCTGGCACCTAGGGAGGGAGACAGTTGGTGGCAAAACCACCAGGGATTGTTATGGTGCGTGTGTCTGTATCCATATGTGCATATGTGTGTGCATACACATGCGTCCTGGAAGCCCTGACGTTAGGCACCTTCTCTGTGAGCAGAGAGACCCTGTGGGGACCGATGAATGCTGTTATAAATTCATAGACATCTGCTGGTGGGGCCTGGGTAGTCCCTTCTAGAAAGAAAGCTCCTCTGCTTCTGTCACTCATGACAAAGATACTTGTGTGCATGATGTTATGATACAAACCATTCTCTGGCAATCGATGGATCAGGGTCCTAATGCCACACGCTGGGGATGAGCTGACCTTAACTTCCTGGGGTAATAAAGATCATCATTCCCGTGTTATGCCTTTTCCGAAGCCTCCTGCCGACATTCCCTCCGGCGAGCCTTAAAGCGACAGCGACCTGTGAGGCAAACGCTGCTCTCTGCATCTTTTCACAGGTCACAGAGGTCAGAGAGATCAGGGCTTCCCCAGTCCACAGGGCTAATAATGGCACCCAATGGGACATGGAGCTAGGAATTTAACAATGGCTCCCCTCACCACGGGCCCTCCACACCTCTCTCACTCCCTTTCCTGCCTCGAGGGGACGCTGCCTCCAGTGTCCTTGGCTTCTCAGAGCTCTTCCGCCACAGGATTCCCACCCAGAAGCACCCCGTGCTAGGCTTCCATCTCCAGGCTGTCTGGTCACCCTCTCCCCCCAATATTCTGGCTAAAACCACAGAAGTTCAACATCTTAGCTCCTGCTGCTTAAGGCTATTCTGGAGCCAAGAGAGAAGAACATGAGGGTAAGGCTATCCTGCCAATGGCCTCGGGAAGCTGGCCCCAGGAACTCATTTATGTGCCTCTGTGATTCCCAGACCATTTGCTGTGTCCTCACAGCACCAGCTGAAGGAGCAATAAGTCCTCTAATTCACTCCATGCCTGTGAATCAGGCCGGAGGAAGTTCCAGCAATACCAGGCTGTTCTCAGGCCCCCTCTGCCCTACACTGCTCTTGGATCCAGACAGATAGACGGATCAAGGTCAGACACAACAGAGCCCAATTGGGCTCTGCTCAGTCCCTTGGGAAGCAGCTGCTGCTGACCTGACAGAGTTCACTACTTCTGGTGGTGGCACTGTGACCAGCGTGCATTCTGACTGGCCCCAGATCCCCTGTTGGGGAGCCCTGAGAAAGAGGGTGCACTCTGGGTTTGCTGGGTTCGTCAGGACATGCTGAGTGGATCAAGGGCGAGCCATTAGAGCTCAATCAGTGGCTTTTGGAACTTGGAGCCGAGCCGAGACCCCGTGGTGGCACAGAGCCAATTCTGACCACCTGGGGGTTGGCGAACCTGGTCACAGATGTGCCTCTCGCCAGTGGTGCCCTTGAGCAAATCTTTTCTCCTCCCTGGGACACAGTTTCCTCATCTGTGACGAGAAGAGTTAATTTTAAGGGCCCATCTGGCCTTTGTGTACTTCTGGTTATATCAGTTGACTGGCTCTTTAGGGCTGGAGCTGTGTCTGGAAGGAACTCGAGTCTGGGATTCAGGCCTTCTGACTCCTGTGCTCTGTTCACTGCTGATTCTGGAAGGAGGCTACAATGGGTGTTTGGGGAGCAGGGGGCACTGTGTACAGCCTGGCCTCTGTTCAGCAGGGTAGGGAAACTGCCCGGGAATCCAGCAGCTGGACCCGACGGGATCTCTGGTGGTTGGTGCTGTTTCCCATAGTGGTACTGGGGTTGGGGGTGGAGGTGAAGGCAGGATGGCGGGAGCTCAGCAGGCCCCACAACTCTCCTGGCGAGTAAAGCCTGCACCCGAGGTTCTGAGAGACCCCGGGGCTACATGAGCACTCAGTATGGAACAGGACAGGAACAGAGAGAATCAAAGCGAAGCGCTTGACAGCACTCAGCCAGGAGGGTCAGATCTTGCTTTCTCCCTTCGGGACAATGAGGGAGTGGCTTGGGGTGCTGTGGAGATCTCCTCCAGCCTGACAAGGAAAAGGCCAATTCACTAAGTAGTGCTGAGCTCCCCTGACCTGACAGTGGGCCTCCTGGAGTCGGACACAGTGGACAGCTTTCCTGCCTCAGGCGCTGCCCAGCTGACCTGCGACCTGGCTCAGGAAGAGGGAGAAAGAGACTGAGAACTATCAACTCTTCCCTCCCTCCTTCCACCACCTGCCATTCCCCAAGGGTCAGAGCATCCCTGCCATGTCCCCACCCACAGGAAACCAAACCCCGCTGAGGCCAGGGGCACAGAGAGGTGGGCCTGGGGCCAGGAGAGACAGCTGCCTTAGGTGTCATCTTGCTGTGGAGGTGGGGAGGAGCTGGACTTTTAAGGTCTCCTCTGAGACCAATGCGGGTAACCCGAACCTTTTTCCTGCCCTTCTAATCCCCTGAAAGAGAAGGCTCAGAGAGTCCACGTGGGCCAGGTCAGAGTCAGCCCAGAAGCCACGAGTCAGAGTCCGGCTGTCTGGGCTCCAGGCTGGAAGGAGCTGAGCTTTGTGGGTGAGCTCCAGGGAGCTCAGTGTAGGGCAGCCCCGGAGAGAAGCACAGCCTGGAGTGCCAAAGGAGGCAGCCACCAAGCCGCTTCTCCCACAGACAGACAGGGTATTGATCCTGCGTGCGCACCCCCTCCCACTCTCCACTTCATGGCGCAGCTAATGGCCTGGAAAAAACTGGCCAGCTGTTCCCCAGCTGTGACATAATGAGCTCAGGGACGATCAATGCCTGTTCCGGTCTCTAATTAGGCCAGGGAGCTGGCTGGGGTGAGTGCGGCCTGTTTCCTGGGGGCACCACTTCCACTCCAGTCTCCAGCTGCTGTCTGCTGGCAGCCACCTGGGCCCACGCATCTGCGCCCTGGAGGAGGGGGCAGGGCCAAGACTGGCTCTGGGGAGTCTGTGACCCAGAGCTCCTTCTCTAGCGGTAGAAGTAGGGACACCCTCGCCACGTTAGGTGGGGGCGCACAGGATGCTGGGGAGAACCCGGCCTGCATGTGAAGCTTGCTGTCACATCACTCTCTCTGCCAGAGTCCGTCACTCTGTACAGTGACCTTCAATCCCAGCCCTCTAACTCCCTGCCCCAGAGACCCTGCTCAGGACCCTCCTCAGCCTGGGGCTGCTAGGAAGAGGCTGGTAGCAGGTTTGTCTCCTAGCCCAGCTTCCCTCTGCTATTTATATGCTCGGTCCGGGGAGGAATGGATCAGATTCTCAATGCACTCACTGCAGAGGAGGTAGTGAGGGAAGAGAGAGAGATGGGAAGGGAAAGGTGTACACTGAGGCAGAGACAGAGAGGTGGGCGGAGCAGAGGCCCTTGGCAAAGAGGCTGAGACTTGGAGAGTTTTGAGAACAGGGTGCTAAGAGCAGATGAGAGATCAAAGGAGATAAGCCGAATAAGAGACAACAAAAGTGAGAAACTGGGCCGTCAGGGAAGAAAGAGGAGATGAGATACAAGGAACAGGACACACCCCATGCAGGGTGGGGTCAGGCCCCAGGTGCTGGATCAGATACCCCATGCGGGAAGCTAAGGTGCTGGGCAGACTGTGTCCAGGGGCCTGGTGTGAAATTACAGGAGTCGGGAGAGAATGCTTGGGGTCAAAGAGGCACAGGGAACAGAGCTGGTCTGGAGGGAAAGTGGAAAGGTGAGTCCAGAGATGGGAAGCCAGATGGGGGCCCTCCCCTAGAATCAAGGCTGTGGGCTCTGCTTTCTGGGGGTGAAGGTGTGGGCCGGGAGCTGGAAGCAGGAGTCAGAACAATGTAGGGAGGAGAGGTGACTGTTGAAGGCTCTGGGGTAAAAAGGCTGGAGGGAGCGGGGCTAGGCTTTCTGCAGCCTCCTCTTTAGGGCAGCCCAATCTGGCCCCATGGCTTTCTGGGTAGCCTAGGTCTGGAGGGGACAGCCTTCAGCCAGCCTCCAGCCTCCTACCTCTCACACAGCTGCACACAAACCGATCAGATGGAGCCCCTTAGAGGAGTCTTTCTGGGGTCCAGCTGACCCTGGTCATCCCTCTGGGACCCTTCCCAGTCTGAGGAATGAATGTCTTCCCGACTATGACTCCCAGAGGAATGACCTGGTTCGTGGACGGCAGGCACCCACTACTGTGGGTCCTGCACCCACCCCCTACCCCCCAGGGCCTGAATCTCAAGCTGTCAGGGCCCTGGAGTGAGAACCTACGAAAGGGCAGCAGCTGCTGACCCAGACTCAAAACCTAGAGCTGCACAGGACCTTAGAAAGTGTCCACGGGCCTGGTCCAAACTCTCTTTTAAAGCTGGGGCTCTGAGAAGCTAGGAGAGTAGCCCCAACTGCACTGCTCACCTGAGCAGATGCAGCCTCTGGACTCTGAGCTCAAGGCTCCTTCCAGGATGCCAGCCTGTCCACCTCTTCCTAACCACTTCCTCAGAGTAGGAGGGATTTTCTCTTGAGAGCCTTGGCCCCCTTGCCTGGCCCTCCCAGCCAAGATTGTGGGAGGTCAAAAGGTGAAAAGTCGGGGCCCACAGGGCAGCAAGTCGCCCAGGAGGGACAAAACTGATGTGTTCTTCGGAGGGAAGAAGCCTCTCCCCAGAGTTTGCAGTTGATTCTTTGCAGCTCTTTGGCCAACACTGCCCTCTTGTGGTTACTGTCTGTCAGGGCGCCTGGGGCCCTGAAATGGAGCGGTTGATTTCTCTTTACCCCCCAGGTCTTCACCATCCAGGGACTCCTGCCCCAGCACAGGGCTGATTTAGAGCCTCTAGGGCTACTCTCCCGGCTAGGCCACCCGGGAGACCGAGCATTCTTTCTTTTTTTTTTAAATTTATTTTTATTTATGGCGACATTGGTTAATGAAATCCAATAAGTTTCAGCTGTACACTTTAACAGTAAGGTATATATATATTTACACTGTGTGTTCACCTCCCATAGTTAGATTTCTTTGTATCACTACTTATTTGACCCCCTTTACCCCGTCTACCTCCCCCGCCCTCCCTCAGAGATCGAGCTTTCATTCATAGTTCTCCGATAAGGTTCTCAGGTAGTTGGATGAGGGCTGACCATCACCCCCCTCTGTGGGCCTCTTGAAAGCCATTTCTCTATCCCTAAGGAGCTCTTGGCTGGGGGTCTGGCCTTCCCTTGGACATAAGGGGCATGAGAGTGGAATGCGGGGAGAGGTCCTGTTTTTAGATGGGTCAAGAATACAGGGAGAGGACTTTGGAGAAAAGGAGAATGTCTAGGAAAGAGGACGCAGGGCCCAGATCCCTGTGTCCAGCTGTGCCCAGCCTGTAGAAGGAAGAGTCAGGCTGCCCCAGGGCTCAGTGGGCCTGAGGACTGGTCCCTTAGGGGACTATCCCAGAGACATGGAGCAGGGGAGCCCCAGAGTCGGAGGCCAGGCTTTGCTGAGAGTTCCCAGATTGGGAAACCCAGCCCAGCTCTTCGTTCATAGGCTACAGCAGACGGTCTGGGGTGCGCTGGGTGACCCTGCTGGAACCAGCAGCTGGGTGGCCCAGGGCGTCCCTTCCCTGCAGATCAGGCTGGGCAACTTCTTATGACACCACGAATATAGAGAGAATTTCCAGGCACTCAAATTACCACTCACCCTTGGCCTCCACCCTACAGAATGGACGTGCAGGTCACTCATGGGGACCCGGGCCAGAGCTCTGAGAGCCCCACCTAGGAAGCATGAGTGCCATATGATCTCTACATCCCTTCATCTCTGACCTCCCCTTTTCTCTGAGTTCACTCCATGGTGTGGTCACAGACACTATCTCCTTGATGACCCATATGTTTTTTGTTTTTGTTTTGTTTTTCTCCTCCTTCTGGGCCTGAAGAACAAAAAAAAGTCCCAGCTTCGGGTCCTCCCCCTTGCTCTGGAACTCGTGGGTTCAGCAAACACTTATTGACAGCTCACTAAAAGACAGGAGGCGGGCCCTCCTGTGGCCCTGGGTTTGCTTGCTCAAAACATTTCACTGTGCCGACGTTTCAGCCTGGCTTACCAGGCCTTCCACAGTCCAGCCAATCTACCTCTCTAATCTCCCTTACACGCAGGTTATTCTTCAGTCAAACTGGACAACCCGCACTTCTCTCTTCTTCTCCTTCAATTACTCCCAGTTAAAATCCTACCCCTCCTTTGAGACCCATGCCACTTCTTCTGTGAAGCCTTCCCAGATTTCCTGAGGAGTGGGTTCACTTTTTCCTTTGAATCTCCACAGCACCTTGACTTCCCTTTGAAGCTTATAACCTGTTTCGTCTCTGTTCTAGATCATAAGAACCCAAAGGGCAATGTTTGTATTTGTTTCATCTATGTGTCCCTCTCTCTTGCCTCCTACACAGAACTTTGCATATACTATGTGCTCAATAAACATATCTCGAATTGAGTGAAATGGAGCCTGCAGTTTGCGCTGCTGGGAGCTGAAGGAGGTGGAAATGGGGTGCTCTGAGGCTTCGGGAGACTACCTGAGTGTGCTCAGAATGGGGAGGCAAGGACCTGCACAGGGAGGTGAGAGGGGCGTCTGGGCCTCTCAGAACCTGGCCAGGGAGGGAAAGCACTTTGCCGAAGAGAAGCAGGTGGCTGGGGATGTGGGGGGTTGAGGAACGAGACTAAGTGTTGAGGGAACTACAGGTTGGCTCCAGTGCTAGGTATGACAGACACCAACTATCTTCATCCTGAGTGACAGGCAAAAAAAGGGGTAGGGATCTGGAGGCTTGGATTTTGGTCACATCGTCTTCACCTTCTAGCTGTGTGGCCTTGGGCAAGTTACTTCCCCTCTCGGGCCTGTTCGTCTATAAAACAGGTACCTGATCTCCTATGACCCTTTCAGCTCTGCTATGTTGCGGTTCTGAAGTAGAGGGGTAAAGCTCAATGGGGATTTGTACATGACCCGCCACCCCAGGCCTTAGCACCAGGAATGACCCCACCGAGGTCCTGGACCAGAGAAGATGACAGAGTTCACAGCCATGAATAAGGAGGCAGGTGGCCTGGGTAAGCTGCGGCCTGGCTTGGAGGATATGGACGTAGGTGGCAGGGTGAGCCAACACCCCTAATTCGGAGTGAGTAAAGTGCCCAGTTATCAGGCCCAGGAAAGGGTTTTCAGGGACGCCCCTCCCATTTCCTTTGCTGTGCTTCCCTGTCTTCTTCCTTGCCTCAAGTGCGTGGCTCTGAGAAAGTCACTTAACCTCTCTGAGCCTCAGTTCCCACATCCATAAATGCATTTGTTGAAATCAGCTCAGAAGACTGTCATGACACCACTCATGTGAAAGCGCCCAGGACTGCGGCTACCGCTAGCTCGCCCCTCCTGAGTCGGGACAAGGACAGTTGGTACAGAGTGCCCCACAGGTCACAGGACAAATGGTTGATGGTGCTTTGCAAGTGCACTGGGGGCGAAAGGGGGTTCATTCAGAGAGGCAGGCTGATGTCGGGGAGGTTGGGTGGGAAGAACAGGCAGAGGGGTATTGTCCAAGCCATCCCTGACTGCTAGCGAGGAAGAGCCACTCAGCCTGTACACCTATTTACTGTGTAGTTCTCAAGGACCCAGGAGCTCTCTGGGAACTTTTCTTTGGGGGTCCAGCCTTGAGCCCCAGCTGATGGATGGAGCAGTGGTGGGCAGCATGGGCTAGGCTCCCTGGTCTTATAGCAGGCTTGGCCTGCATACACTGTGGGTGTTCCTGCCACTCTTTTGAGCCTGGTTCATCCAAGGCCCCCAGTTTCTAATCTGGTTGGGAAGGATTTATTTTTGGGTCCCTGTAACCTAGCAATGGGCTCACATGACCAGTGGCAGCTGCAGGCTGAATATACCGTTGGATCTTGGCTCCTGGCAGGGGGTGTAGGCCAGACTGTGGGGAATAAAGAGAATGGAGAGGCTCTCACCTCTGCTTCCCTCCGTCTCCTTCCTCAGTCTCTCAGCCTGGCCGCGGATGGTGGGCAGGGGCTGGGGGCCTAGGGAGCGGGCACAGGGGGCTCGGGAGAGCTGAGGGTGAGCTGTGGGAGGAGTCCCAGCTGTGAACCTGCTTTCCTCCGAGGAAGGGCTGGGTGTCCATGGCGGAGGTGGGTGCAGGGAGGAAGCGATGTTGGCATCTTGAGGGGGTGAGGCCAGGCTGGGAGTAGGCGGCAGAGCAGACGGCCTGTGATATGGGACCTCAGGGACAGCCCTGGTCGGTGCTGGAATCCCAATGTCCAGCTTCTTCCCTCCGTTCCCCGTTAAATTGTTAATATTCCTAGGAGAGAGAACACATTAAGCTGCTCTCGGTGCGAGTAGATTTATCAGTCTCTTTCCTGAGAGCAGGTTCTGACAGAGGCAGAGAGCGGAGAAGGGGGCAGTAGGTGCCGCTGAGCAGGCGAGGGCTCTGGAGAAGGGGCGTGGGCACGCAAAAAGCATTTAATAGATATTTCTTAAATAAATGGATAGATGAAGAAAGAGGAACTTGGTCCACTTTAAGGTCGTATCAGAGGGGACAGGAAAGGGTGGGTGCGGGGTGCACATAGCCCTGTTAAGAGGCGCTGGTGGGCAAGTTCGGGCAGGGCTGCACCGCGGATCCATTCTGGGCTGTAGAAATCAGCCCAAGGGTCCCACCACGACACTGAGGAGAGGGGTGTCACTGCCTCGGGAGCCCACTTCTGGTATGCATGCAGCATGGGGGACATGGGCCTCTGACGTGGTTCACAGGACCACCCCAAGTTTCTCTGCCTTGGTCTTTCCCATCTCCTTCCTTGTGCGAGGCTCTAGAAGGACGGCTCTGGGGGAGGGGGGAAGGGAGGGCGTGATGTAATGTCAACAGCTATTCCAAACCCTGATTGAGATAATTTAATGAGATACAGCTTAAGAAGTGCCTCCCCAGACTGCACCCTCAGGAAATAGTATCATCATCATCATCATCATCATCATCATCATCATCATCATCATCCTTAGCTGCCTCCAGGCCAGGATTATACCCAAATTCCTTGTCCAGGCTCATGGTGAGTCTTTCTTAACCCCATTCCACCTCTGGCCACACACTCCTGACCTAAGATGGCTTCCAGAGACTAAAAGAATGTTCTAAGGTCCTCTGCCTCATGGAACCACCTTTCCCAGAGGCTCTCTGCGAGGGGCCTTAGGAACCTGAGACTTTGCCTGCTGACCACCACAGTAGTTATATGGCCTGTCAGGGTAACTGTACTTGCTCCCCCTACCGGCTCCCCCCCCCCCCCGCCCCCCCCGCCGCCCCCGCTATGTTTATATTGCAGGCTCCCTACCCCTACCAGATTAGCTGGAGAGTGAAGAATTTTGCCCATTTGACAGATAAAAAAAATTAAGACACAGATGGCCAACTCACAGGCCAAGGTCTTACCACCAACCAAATAGAGGAGAGCTCATTTAGAACCCAGGTGTTCTGACCAATCCATTGCTCTTTCTCTAATCCTGTTCTGATGAGGTCGAGTCTGCTCTGGTTCTTTTGAACACTTGGAAGGGG
>NW_011888787.1:8450909-8471679 GCF_000151845.1 Pteropus vampyrus | reverse complement strand
AGCTGCCTCCAGGCCAGGATTATACCCAAATTCCTTGTCCAGGCTCATGGTGAGTCTTTCTTAACCCCATTCCACCTCTGGCCACACACTCCTGACCTAAGATGGCTTCCAGAGACTAAAAGAATGTTCTAAGGTCCTCTGCCTCATGGAACCACCTTTCCCAGAGGCTCTCTGCGAGGGGCCTTAGGAACCTGAGACTTTGCCTGCTGACCACCACAGTAGTTATATGGCCTGTCAGGGTAACTGTACTTGCTCCCCCTACCGGCTCCCCCCCCCCCCCGCCCCCCCCGCCGCCCCCGCTATGTTTATATTGCAGGCTCCCTACCCCTACCAGATTAGCTGGAGAGTGAAGAATTTTGCCCATTTGACAGATAAAAAAAATTAAGACACAGATGGCCAACTCACAGGCCAAGGTCTTACCACCAACCAAATAGAGGAGAGCTCATTTAGAACCCAGGTGTTCTGACCAATCCATTGCTCTTTCTCTAATCCTGTTCTGATGAGGTCGAGTCTGCTCTGGTTCTTTTGAACACTTGGAAGGGGGCCATGTCAGCCTGGGCTGGGCCCCGGCAGGGAGGATGTGGGTGCTGATCAGGGACAGGCTTTACCTGATCCCAGAGGGTTTCATTGATGCCAAGATGATCTTGCCAACAGGAAAGCACAGGGTTTGATAAAAATCACTTTGCTGTCTACAAGGTTTAATTTGATATTTTAATTTGATTTCCCTGGACTCAGGTATGTCTAGTTTTGTCGTAGGCTATTTCCTGGAAGGCAGTGGCCACGTCTATGGAATTAGCTTTCGGGCTTCAGCCCAGAGTCTCAGATCAGGCCTCCAGAGAGGCTGTGGGGGCATGGGAGAAGGCATACATGCTTTGGCTTCCAGCAGACCTGGGTTTGAATACAGGCTCTGGCACTTACTCGCTGTGCGACGTAGGGAAAGTCACCTAACCTCTGGCGCCCATCGTTGAGTAGTGGCTGCCTCGTTGAACTGGTGTCTAGACCAAAGGGGCTGTATGTGGAGGGCCTGGCACTCACAAGAGCTCAAGAAAGGGTGGCTGGGGACAGTGGAGATCGCTGCTTCAGGCCCAGCTGCTCGCTGGCCTCTTCATTGTTGACTGGGGGCCTGGGGCAGCCACCTTGCCTCCTCTTGACTTCCCTGGGTAATTCATTGTTCTTATGCTCTTTGGGTTGGGTGTGGTACACAATTCTAAAATGTCCTTTCTTCTCTTTCAGAGACAGAAGGAATTTCTGGCTGGGCACGTCTCAGGGCAGAGGGCTTTGGAGTGGCTGTCACACCTAAATTCCTTGTCTGGGCTCATGGTTCTGCCATGTGTGGTTCTGGGTGATCTCTTTACTTCTCTGAGCCTCAGAAGCAGGGCGCTTTGGCCTGTGGGGTGTCTTACAGCTGCACAGTGTTAGGGTCCCATCCTCGAGTGTTGGTCTTGTACTTGGGGGACGGACCAATTTCTTCATAGTTGATGGGAGGCCATGTCCCTTCCTCTCACCTCCAGAGGCTCATCTGTCATGTGGCCTTGGACCTTCCATGGATCATGTCGCCTAGCTCTGTCCAGTTCTACAGATCCAGACCAATCGGAGCATCTCAAGTACCTGACTCCCACTCTGCCTTCCGGTAACAGGTTGCGGTGGTACCACAGGGTGCTCATGGGGACATTAGATCCCCCCATTTCCATCAGCTCTCACAGCCCCACACCGAGTAAACATACAATCTAATAAAACAGTAATAATATGCTTTTTGAGGGACAAGTGCAGAGTTAGGATAAGGCTTTTAGTACCCCTTCAAACCTGACTGCCACTCTGAAACCTGTCCTCCATACACATTCAGCAGGTTTCAAAGGATCCAGACCTTGAGCCATCCCTGGGGTCTCAGCCACTGCCAGGCCTGAGCCTGGGGCTCTGTGTCTGCACCGACCGGCCTCCTGTAAAGCACCTCTGTTCTAAGGTCACACAGAACCATGCACTCTCAGGACTATTAGGAACCTAAGTGATCATCTATCCTATATCCTCTTTGAACAGATAAGAAGCCAAGGTTGGAAATGGTAAGTGACTTGCCCAAGGTCACACAGCTAGTAAGTGCCAGAGCCAGGCCCTAAACTTGGATTTTCTGACTATGAGTGCTTTTTTTAACTACATCTGTTTGGCCAGGAGGGTCTACCATGCCTCCCATCACCTGGCCTCGCTAGGCTTTTGAGATGCCACTCCAGCAGCCTGAGAGAAGTGGGAGGGGCAGGACTAGCTTCTGGGTGCCTAGCCTGGGGGCACTGGTGCCTGAAGTGGCTCCTAGGGGCTGGGTGGGAAGTGGGAGGCCATTAGGACCCAGAAGCTCTCTGAGCATCCTGCTCTGCCGGCTGCCTCTCACGCTCACTGCAGTGGCTCAGGCTTCAGCAGCCTTGGAGAAGCATCAGCTGAGAGGAGCTATCACATGGGAACCCAGAGCGGCTCAGCAAAGGTAGGAGTTGCCGACTAGGCCAGGAATGGGGGGGGGTGGCCAGACCTGGGGCCTGGTGCTGGATGCTGAGGTGCCCTACGAAGGGTCGCTCTGCATCCTGGGACCAGCCCACCCTACCTTATGGTGGGCAGTTATGCCAGGGATGGCTCCCAGGTATCCTGAAGGCAGCGTTGGGGTGTGGGCATCTCCAAAGCCTAGAGATGGGGGGTTGATTTCCTGCCAGCCGGAGTACCCACATCCCGCAAGCAGATAGGGTTCCCCATCTATCTTGCTCCATGTCACAGATATGGGTCCCCCACGTCCTAGGAATGGGTACTTTGGCATCCAGGCTGATGGGCAACTCTGTGTCCTGGGTGTGGGCAACTCTTCTGAGGAGAGGTGTTGCATTGCCCTGGAAATCTCTCCTGGCTTAGGAAGGGCATGCTCTTGTCTGAAGAAAGGCCAGGCTCGGGTTCTTGGGATGGCAGTTCTGTAGCTAGGAAATAGGTGCATGTGAAGCCCATCGAAGCCTCCGTGGCCTTGGGCTGGGCACTGATGTGCATCTTGCATCTTGAAACGGGGACATTTGTAACTTGACCATGACCCTGCTAGAGGCCCAGACCTCAGTCCCTAGGGTGGCAAAGCCTTCAAGTCCTGAGTGGTCCAGAAGGTAAGGAAGTGGGGGGTGGTTTGCTGGAAGGAAGCAGTGGGAGGATGAGAGCATCTGAGATGGTGATATGAGCTTGGAGAGGAGTGAGGCCCCTGAGCTTCCCCTATGACACCCTTACAGCACAGCCCTCGCCTCCTCAGCCCCAGCCCATCACTGAGAAAGTGCTGGGGAGCAGGGTGTGTCATTCCATCTGTTAGGAGGTCAGTCGGAGTCCTGGAATTAAGAGTCAGTGTGGGGATACTGTCAAGGCCGGGGGAGCTAGGAAAAGAGAAATACCCAAATCCTTCTTGCCTAGGGTTCCATTATGGCTGCCCAGCACCCCCGCCATCTGCACATGGAAACCACGTCTGCTCCTCCCAGTCTGGGACCCTGGGTGGGCCCACTGGAAGACCCTCGATGTCCACACACACCTGGTGGGCCTTTACTCCTTCAGCCCCCAGAGCCGTGTCTCCTTGGCCTCGGGTAGAAGGGATGGGGAAGTCATGGCACAGAGAGTAAAGGGCAAGGATGCCTCTCCTAGCATTTCTTTCTGCATTTTTTTTTCCCGTGTAGTCTGGCTTATGAGAAGCTAATGTCTGTACTTTGGTTCTCTCCCTTCATCTTTTCTGCAGCCCCTGAGTCTACGTGGCCATTTTAACTGTGAAAGGAAGGAGCTTTCTGTTATCCTTAGGGAGAGGCACGTCTCTAGGCAGTTGTCCAAAGTTGGGGCTGTCTTGAGTCTAGGAGCCCAGGTTACTCTTTCCAGGAGAGAGGCTCCTGGCCGGCACGCAGCTGGCTGACTGAGTGTTCTTGGAATATGTATTGGCGGCAGGGATTCAACTGATCACTTTGAGTTTGATTCAGTTCACAAAATTATACTAAGCACCTATTGCCTGTACGGTATGCTAGAAGTTAAATCAGTGCAAGGTTGGTGGCTATGCCCAAGCCAAGGGGGATAGTAGGCTGTAACTCTGGGTCGGGGGGTGTCTCTCTGCCCAACATTGTCCTCTTTATTGCAGTTGGAGCAATGATGGGTTTTTAAATTGAGCAACTACCAGGCTCTCCACAGCCCAGAAACTTATAAAGCCGTCAAATGTTATCATATGTAGGAGCCTTGGAGGTAGTCCAGTCCAATCCTCTCATTTTACAGATGAGGAAGCTGGGACCCAGGGAACTTGTGACTCATCTGCAGAAAGCCCGTCAGACGGGGCACGTCCACAGTTTGCCTCTCATTTGCATACCTTAGCACACTATACTGAGGGAATCTGGACTGCAGGAATAGTATACGGAAACGAAAAATAAATAAATAAAACTGCATTGGGCAGCTTGATTCAGTTATATGCAGAGTCAGCATGAACAAGGAGGCACATAAAACAGATGTGACCTACCACTTAATCAGGAGAAATGAGACACCCTGAAACCCCAGACTTTTTCCTCTCCCAGTTTCTTCCAGTTTTCCGCTTCATGCTCACCCACTTCCGCGATCGCAGCCGTCTATCCACTCACACCTACCTCCCTCTTACACAGATGCCTGCTCCTCCCTCCCTGTTCTGTGGTGCAGTAATAGTCCTGGAACAAGAGGGCCTTGGGTCGGGGGTCCTCTGGTGGTCAACTCCGATGACCAGAGATCTGGGGCCCTGGGGAGTGGGAGGTTAGGGGCAGCTCCTCCCCCACAGGGGCATAGTGGCCTTGAGAAGTTAATGAGTAGGTAGAGAAGGGCAGCTTTCACGTGACTTACACCCTTGGCTTTGGGAGCAGTGGATGCTGGGTGAGCTGACCTCCCGGTTTCCTTCCAGCCGGGACGTTTGGACTGTTCCTTCTTAACACTCGCAAAGTGTCAGCTCTTTGTCTTGGGGCGTGGTGTTGTCAGAGCAGCCTAAAGCACAGTCCTTCCCCTTCTCAGAGGAATCTCTTCCCAGTGGCAGTCCCAGAGACGGTTCATATTCAACAACTATTTACTGAATGCCGATTATTCTATCTGATGTGGAGGGCAGCGTGGCATGGTGGGCTAAAGTACTGGCCCTGGAGCCAGACCACCTGGGGGTGTACCCAGACTTTGCCTCTTACTAGTTTTGTGACCTTCAGTAAGTTACTTAACGTGTCTAGGCTTCAGTTTCATCGATTGCAAATTAGGGATAGGAATAATATCTACGTGACAGGATGGCATGAGGATTAAAATAAGTTAATATACAGAGAGTGCTTAGGACAGGGCCTAGCCTGTGGAAAGCACCATGTAATATCATTGCTTATTATTAGTATTATTATTAATAAATCTCATGGTATTCTCCAAACACGGTTGTGAAGTAGGTATTATTCCCTTCATTTTACAGATGCCTTTATGAGGAAACTGAAGTTCGGAAGAGTCACTGAGCTAGTAATTCCCAGATTTGGGACTGGAAGCCAAATCTTGTGCTCCTTCTGCTCCCCAAATAGCTCCTGTCATTCCGAGGAGACAAAAAATCAGGAAATTTACATAAGCAACCTTGAAACTGGGGCACTGTCCCAGAGCTCAGCAGGACCCTGGGAAAGGGTTTAGAATTTCTGGATAACAGTTGTCGAAAGGGGAGAAGGGTATGGACAACAGAGAAAAGGAAGTGGGAAGGAAGGAGCCGAGGCTCTCTCGTCCTGAGTCTTCGCAGTCACCAAGGTGGACCCGGAGCTACCTCCTCTCCGAGAGATGAACTCCTGAGCCCTCGGTTACTGGCCTGGTGCTCGGTACCAGCAGCCCAGCCTCGAAGGCTGGCAGTGAGAGCCTGCCTGAGAGACAGACTCCAGCAGGAGGCACCCTCCCCTGCTGCCCCCAGACACAGCATTGGGAAGCCAGGGCCTGGGCTTGCCATCCCAGGGTCACTGGACTAGGATGGGGGATGGGTCTGTGATAGGAGGTGCCCTGGGTGTCCCCTTACCGCCCCATGGAGTCCTCACCCATCCCCCAGTCATCGGGGAATTCTTCCACTTTGGGGAGGATCCCTCAAACCCCAGGTCCCTCTACTGCCAGCGGGGTCCCAGAGGTGGGGCTGCGGGACGTGGCTTCGGAATCCGTGGCCCTCTTCTTCATGCTCCTGCTGGACTTGACTGCTGTGGCTGGCAATGCTGCCGTGATGGCTGTTATCGCCAAGACACCCGCCCTCCGAAAATTTGTCTTCGTCTTCCACCTCTGCCTGGTGGACCTGCTGGCTGCCCTGACTCTCATGCCCCTGGCCATGCTCTCCAGCTCCGCCCTCTTTGACCATGACCTCTTTGGAGAGGTCGCCTGCCGGCTCTACTTGTTCCTGAGTGTATGCTTTGTCAGCCTGGCCATTCTCTCAGTGTCGGCCATCAATGTGGAGCGCTACTATTACGTGGTCCACCCCATGCGCTACGAGGTGCGCATGACGTTGGGGCTGGTGGCCTCTGTGCTGGTGGGTGTGTGGGTGAAGGCCTTGGCCATGGCTTCTGTGCCAGTGTTGGGAAGGGTCTCCCGGGAAGAGGGAGCTCCCAGCATCCCCCCGGGCTGCTCACTCCAATGGAGCCGCAATGCCTACTGCCAGCTTTTCGTGGTGGTCTTCGCTATCCTCTACTTCCTGTTGCCCCTGCTCCTCATCCTTGTGGTCTACTGCAGCATGTTCCGAGTAGCCCGCGTGGCTGCCATGCAGCATGGACCGCTGCCCACGTGGATGGAGACGCCTCGACAACGCTCTGAGTCTCTCAGTAGCCGTTCTACAATGGTCACCAGTTCGGGGGCCCACCAGACCACCCCACACCGGACGTTTGGGGGAGGGAAGGCAGCAGTGGTCCTCCTGGCCGTGGGCGGACAGTTCCTGCTCTGTTGGTTGCCCTACTTTTCCTTTCATCTCTACGTTGCCCTGAGCGCACAGCCCATTTCGACTGGGCAGGTGGAGAATGTGGTGACTTGGATCGGCTACTTCTGCTTCACTTCTAACCCTTTCTTCTATGGATGTCTCAATCGGCAGATCCGGGGAGAACTCAGCAAGCAGTTTGTCTGCTTCTTCAAGCAGGCTCCGGAGGAGGAACTGAGGCTACCTAGCCGGGAGGGCTCCATTGAGGAGAACTTCCTGCAGTTCCTTCAGGGGACTGGCTGTCCCACAGAGTCCTGGGTTTCCCGACCCCTCCCCAGCCCCAAGCAGGAGCCAGCTGCTGTTGACTTTCGAATTCCGGGTCAAATAGCTGAAGAGACCTCTGAGTTCCTGGAACAACAACTCACCAGCGACATGATCATGTCAGACAGCTACCTCCGTCCTGCCCCCTCCCCTCGACCCGAATCATGATGGCCTCCTGGACACTTGGAAGGAGATGGGGCTGGGGGCCGGTTAGGACTGCAAGGAACACCTTGTGGGATCACCTTTTCCCCGCTAGCTGGGGCTGGGGCTGGGGTCTCTGCACACAGCTTTTGCTTAGTGTTTTCTGAGTCGGGAACAGAGCCAACAGGATGGACATGTGGCAAAAGCCTTGGACATGGCTATATGATCCTTGACTACTGGGGGAGGGAACCTGGTGAGATGGTGATGAGAGTAAAGGGTCACGAAGGTGAGATGATACCTTTCAACTAGTGAACTTTCCGTGCCTCAGGAAGCAGGGAAGCGTTCTAAGGGTAGGAATTGGAGAATATAGGGCAGCAGGCCAGGTTTGGAGTTGTTCTGGGGACTCTTTAGGATATTTTATTTTTCGGTGTAATTATCCAGGGCAGTAATTGCGCCCATGCAAGGTAAGAAAATGTCCTGTGTCTTTCTATCTCCTTGCTAAGAACTAAATTACAGCCAAGTGTTTCCATTTAAGTTAATAGATGTTTTTTTCTGGTTTTAGACCTGAGGACCACCTGGGTATATTCTTTTCTTGAGTTTGGCTAGAAGCAACTGGGAATAGCAATGAGGGTACATAGAGTAGAAAATAAGAAAGCTGACCGTTGTTCTCTCTCTCACCCTCCAGGAACAGTCCTTCTGTTCTATTTCTCTGTCTGTCTCCTGCACATGGGAGATTGAGCTTGGGGCTGGATCTCAGCAGAGGCAAGACAAGGACAGGATGGCTCTTCTTGTCTTTTAGGATAAAGAAGTAGAAAGATTGCGGGTTGATGACTGAAGGTGGGGGTTAGCATTTGAATCGCTAAGGTGGTTGGATACAGAGAGGCCAGGTCATTAACCTGACCAATAATACGTAAATCTTGTTTTTTTTTCCTCTAGGACTGGCCTCCCTGATCTCTCTCCTCATGGCAGTGACCCACCTCCAGCCCCTGGACAATCGGATACAGAGACTAAGGTTGGGAATGAGTAGGGCGGGGTTTCCATGGTTCATTAAATGCCTCCCTACTCCCATTCATCGCTCCCCAAATTAGCTTCAGAGACAAAGACTTAAATCTCTCTCCTATCTGCAGTCCTGGGTTGGAGAGAGGGCACAGGAGTGGGGCTTGGTTGTTCACTGATTGAGACTATGGGAATCGTGATGGTTGCTATTGGTGGTGGTATTTTTCAAGGGAGGAGGAATAATTGCAAACTGGATAGGACATCCATCTGGGACTATTTGTCCATCCACTTTCCTCAATTGAATCAGGTAACATTAAAATTAAAAGGTCGAGGCAGGACCAGAGAGTGGTTCAGTCTGTATTTGAATGAATTTCTGGCTCATTGAGCATCAAAGGGGAATATAGTCTGGTGGGAATGGTTTAGTTTCCCCTTTGAACAGCCAATAAATAATTCTTATTATAAAAGTTATACTGATAATAACATCGACTCCTTCAGTTTAATTCAGTACATAATAGTTGAATATCCAATATTCTCTGGGACCCACATAGAAGATGTGGAGTCACTACCTACAAGGAGTTCATAGTCTAATTTGATCAGGTGCCTTGTATTTTAACAGAGCGTTTGTTTACGTCTGGTGAAGCACCACAGAATGTGTTAGAGAAATGTACTGGAGAATACATTCATGGTTCTAACTTCTGAGAGTTCAGTCCATTGCAGCAAAATACCTACGCGGAGGATTCCTACAGACTGTGGAAAGTGTGGGGGTTGTAAATGAAGCTGTAGTTGAAAAAAAATATTAAATGAAACTGGGCAAACAGCTTTCCACCTTTAGATCTAGGAAAATTTCCAGGTTTCTGTCTTCCTAGCACTAGACTTACTCTAGTCTAGCGCCTATTACATTGAGAAAATCCCTTAGATAGTATATATACCGAGAAGAGTCTTTTGTGATTGCAAAATATATTCTCCTCTCTCTCCTCCCCCTTTTAAGATAAACTCCTAACGGAGGAGTTCTCTTTCCTAGGTAGCGGGAAAACGCTTCCAAACGTCACTGATTTACTAGTAGTCCCTACGCATTGCCAGTAGGTGGCAGTGTGCGTCCAGTGGAAATACGAAAGGTGCTTGTACGTGGGTGGGAGGGCATTAAACGTTGTCTGGCAGCCATTTTGTTAATTTATTTTGCCTTTTCCTTTGACTTTGCCCTCCAACCCTTCTTTCCCATACATCAAAGAAGAAACATTTAAGTGCAAGGATAACTCTAATTCAGGCTGAAATTTCCTGACACTGTGATCTCACTGGCATTTATTACAGAATTTGATATACGCTGGTTCGTTTGCCATTTATTTTTCCCTGAGTGGATCGTGAAGGAAATAAAAATTTCTATTCTATTATGCTGAGAACTTTCCCAACAGTTTCTGCCATGACCACCTTCTAGGAGTTTTCAGGATCGCTTGGTAAATTCAATGTGTAATCCTTAGCTGTGAAAGTTGTTCCTGGATTAAAACGTTGTTTCTCTCAAACCCACTGAAGAATCAGCAGGTTGAGACAATTGTCTTGTCAGTTACTTTTTTCTGCACCCTGGTGGTGCTGGGGAACTCCTAATCCCAGATGAAAACCTTCCGTTGTCAGGTCTCCCCAGGTAACATCTGACATGGTAGAAAGGGGGGAATTTGGAGTCAGACAGATCTACCTACTCACTGTGTGAACTTGAGAAAGACGCTTAATTTCTGAGTCTATTTCCTCATCTGTAAATATGGGGATAACATTACCTACCTCACAGGGTTGTTGTGAGGATTCAAAGAGATGACAGGTGAAAGCACCTAGCTAGCCATACCTGGCTAATAGGTACTCAATAAATGCTGGTTTTTCTTCCTTTTCCTCTTGCCCTTTTTCCCCACAAGTATTGATCACAAGAAAGCAGTCCCTTTTATTCTAACAGTTTGTTAGGGAATGAGTAGGAGACTTTTCAAACTTTGATGAACTGATATTAAGTTATGGGAGATGAGGCTGTTTAAGGTGGCTCTCAAGAAATCGCTCTAATTATTGACTCATCACCACGTAGACCTTTCTGTTGGGGCCTTCCTTATATTTGAAGGTTTAGATTCTATTAGGAAAGTAATTTTTAATCACAGGAAAAAGTGATTAAAGAATTCCCCTCCTTAAAAGGTATGGAGTTATTTTGGGACTGTTCGACAGTAAAGGTAATTTAGGGTCACTTTCACGGTAGTACCCAGGATTATGAGTGAAAAAGACTCGGTCTGGGCTCTCATAGCGGATTTAATAATTTTCACATGATACTACAGCCGAGAGGCAAATTTTAGAACTTCCCTTTTTGTGTGGTACCAGAACAGGAAATTTTAGATTTACAGGATGCACTGGTTTTGGGGTGTGGGACTGAGGCGAACTAATCTCAGTAGAAATCCTAAGCCCCCTAACGCAGACGGTCTGTGAGCGCTCAACGGGCTTACATTAGGAAAGAGAGCATGAAAATTTTATGAACTACACGCTTACATTTCAGGGAGTATCTGCTAGCGATTTCAAGAGGCCCTTTGCCAACACAGTAGCTGGGCACTTCTCATACCCACAGAAATTCGTACATTATTGCACAAGGACCAGAGAGCAGGAGGCAGTGGGCCAGAGAAGACTGAAAGGGATCGCTAAAGTCCTAGGCATGGTTAGTCGTACACATCTCGGATGAGAAAAGTGGCGGGGGACCAGACTCTGTAGTTTGTTCCCATCCCATAGATCTGGCTGAGACGACCACGGCAGAAAACATGTCCTATACTCGGACAGGGAACCCGGGTTTCCACAGCCAGAGACTAAAGGGGGTTTTCTGGTCAGTGAGAAATTCCCAGTAGAAATTCCCGTGCGGCCTACGGGTTCTCATTTGGGAATCCCCCCACCAACCTCCCCTTCCAAAAGCAGGGTTGTATGACCTTGTGAGGGCGCCACGAACTGAAGCCAGTCCCCAGTTTTTCTACATTATCTAATTAAGACAGCCGAAAGCGTGAAAAGGGACTAATATCGAGCAGCACAAGGTGAGTGCCACAGTACCCCGGTACTCCGCGGGAACCGCAGCGGAACCCGCCGTCCTCCTCCCCGTACTTCCGCTTCCGGTTGCACCTCCTCTACCCTAGCTAGAGAAGCATGAGCGGTAACGGCCGCGGGGCGTTGCCGGAAGTGTCGTAAACGCCGGATATCCGGGTCCTCTGGGCGCTCCGGGAGCTGACGAAGAGGACCGCCGCCCAGCAGTAGACGCTGTCTCGGCCAGCCGGACCGCAGTCTCCGCGGTGTGTGAGTGAGCCCGGGCCTGGTCCCCTCTCCCGCCGCCGCCATGGGCTGCACATTGAGCGCCGAAGACAAGGCGGCGGTGGAGCGGAGCAAGATGATCGACCGCAACTTGCGGGAGGACGGGGAGAAAGCGGCCAAAGAAGTGAAGCTGCTGCTACTCGGTGAGGGGCTGGGGGCGGGGCTGGCGGGGCACACGGGAGGACCTAGGCACTTGGGGGCCTGAGGTGGGGGTCTTAAGGGGAAGGACTCCGAAGGGAGTGGAGGGCGTGACGGACAGGGGTTGGGGTGTTGGGTTGGAGGCCGAGGCCCGGAGGGCGTGATGAGGGGGTGGGGTTTTGGGGTTGTAGGAATTAGGCTGGAGAGGGTGTGACTCGGTGCTGGAATTTCGTTTAGCGAAGAGTTTGTTTAGGGATGTGGGGCAATAGAACATTGAGACTGCTGTGTGGGTAAAGCTCATAAAGGGAAGGATATCAGAGAAGGTTTTGAAGGGTTTGGAGTGTGGTAGCGAGGACGAAATGAGTGTGATGGGCTTGTATAAATGGCTTGTAAGTTTAGAGCATGGTGATGCTTTATTACAGGATAGGAGCTGGAAGGTTTGAATGATTACTACAAATAGAGGGACTAGGATAGAGTGGTCACAAAAAGACCCTGTCATATATTAGAGAGAGAGCGTTTTGAACTGTTGGTCAGGTGGAGGAACCCTAGATTATCCAGAAACAGGAAGGCTGAGATAAATTACAAATTCTCAGATATAAAGGAAAAGAGCTTGGGGGCAGAGGCTGTGTATACTTTTTCACCTTTTCTCTCATTTTTATTCTCTTAAGGTTTTATAACTCCTTGTTTCTGTAAAAGGGAAATGGCGCGAGCTGAGGAAATTTAAGGACTGGCTTGTCTGAGGTTTGTGGCAAAAGACGTAGTGGACAATAGATTACACTTTGGTAGTTGCCTAATAGTTGCTAGGGATGATGTGCAGTGAGAATGGAATTACCTTAGGGTAAATGACAGAATTGGACATATTTACTGTAAAAGCTGTGACAGACTTCTGATGAGCTGTTTTATCTTTTCTGGTCTCTTCAAACTAAAAATAGGAATTACTGTTTATTTTACCTGACATTTGTTTAAAGTGGCATTTATGTGTAGTCAGATGCATTTTACTCGGCATGATTAGTTTTAAAATTTCTGAGAGACTACCTTCTAGAGGCTCAGTAGCCAGATAAAGTGCCCTGGCATCAGCTTACCAATACATCAAGCCACATTTCTTCACTATAAGTATTTCCTAGCGTTCTGTTGGAGAAGAATAAGCAGGTATAATGGTTTCTGTAAGCAATTGAACTTTACTTTTTTAAACAATTGGTTTTTGAGAAATAGAAGTCACTTCAGAAGTTCCAAATTTCCATGTTGTAAAGCTCAAGAGAACAGGATGCACCACCGTAACCTAATTTTGTACTCCAGAATTGGGTTTTATTTTGGGTGCCCATGTTAGTCTCTTCATGTTAATGTATTTGGTGGTTTGTAGATTGCAGAAACCCTGGTAAAAGCTTTTTGGATGGAGTAAAGTTATGCATTGGAGCTTGAGCTTTTGGTTTGAATACCTGATCTTTCAGAACGTATGAATTCAAATTGTAGTTCTAGATTGCCAGTCTCTGTATAAAGGTATCATTTGTGAATGAGCGTGGTCCCTGGCACATAGTAGGTGCTCCTTAACATTTAACCAGCGTGACCCAGCTAATGTTGGACATTGCTCCTTGTGGCCTTTCAGAAGTTTGATATAAGCCACAATACTTAAGGCATTAACACTGTCTGTGTTGATTGATTGGTTATGAAATCAAAGGTGTATCCATCTTCTTTTGGTGTTTTGATTTACACTGACCATCAGAGATCTCCTCTAGACATTAGCCTATTGTAATGCAGTTGTAAACTGTGAGGCTTTCTTCCAAATGGCAGGATTTGGCAGGCAGAACTTGGTCAAGCAGAACCTAGTCAAGCAGAACTTGTTCAAATGTCTGGAAAAATCTTTGTTCCAGACTCTATAAATAGTACATTTAATTAAAAACAAAATTAAACACGTGATGACTTAGGGAACTTTAAAAGCAGTAAGTAAAAATCAAACTACGAAAGCCTTTGCTTTTAATTTTTATCAATTTCCTTGTTTTAAGTAAAATTTTTTTGTATTCTTGAGCATGTTAAATTCAAATAGGTTGCAGAGGCAATCATATAATGATCATATAAAATTAAAATTTTCTTCCTTGCTATGTCTATAAGCAAAACACACCCATCGTAGTATACAAAGATTTTCTTTTAGCTGTAGAATGCCTCTTTTGATGTACATGTAAGTCATTTTTACTTCATCACTATGAAGCTATTGAACTTAGTCTAAGTCGAGATCTATTACCTGCTCTTATCTTTCTTGGCACATAATAGGTGTTCCTTAAATATTACTGTATTAAAAAAAAAATCCTTAAGACTTCAGAAAATCAATGGCCTCTTAGCAAAATTTGCATTATATACATTTTTCTGAGGAGAAGGGCCATCCTCTTATCAGGTTCTTCCCCAATACTGCCTAACCTCTATTCTTTAAAGTCCCTCATCTGGGACCAGGAAAATCAGTAGCCGTGCAAAAATATGTTGTAAATGCAAAAGAAAAGACCTAGATACTGTGAAGAGTCTTTTATTTCCTCTAGTAGAGGACAGTTTTTTACTTGGAATTTTTGAGAAATCTGTTTTCTGTATTTCAGATGGTTCCTCTTTCTCCCATTTTCCCAGGGAATTAATGAACTGCTCACTGCCACTTACCTCAGGTCAATATATCCAATACAGAACTTGCCTCCTCTGCTCATTTCTCGCCCCCATATCCACCTGTTGTGAACTTTTCTGTTCCAGCATCATCATTCTCAAAATCATCTAGGCTGAAAACAGAACTCATTTTTTTAACTCTTGCTCTCAGTTTTATAACCAGTCAATTGCCAAGTTCTATGAGTCAGTTGTTTTCAGATTTTTGGAGTTCATGGACCAGTAAAATTAATTTTTTATTGTCGACTGACGTAGGATTCCAACATTTTCATTTTCTTAGTAACGCATTTTAAAAATACCCCAAACTACCATCTGTTATGATAACTATTTAGTTCCCTTTCCTCCATGAAACCTTTTTAATGATCTGAATTATACATAATCTGTCCCTGTCTTTGAAACCTCATAGTACTTTTATGCCTCTTATAATCTTATTTGCCTTATAGTGTAGTTATTTGTCTACTTAGCTGTTCCTAACTATATGGTCCTTGAAGGCTGACAGAATGAGACATTTCTCATTTTTATATCTGCTGCAGGACCTTATATAATGCTAAGGTGTTTTGCCTGTAAGGAACAGAAACTCACTCATACTTGTTCCAGTCAGGGAGGGGTTTATTGAAAGGGCATGGTAGGCAGCTTCATAGGCATCAGACATCCAAGGTAAGATAAGAAATGAAATACACCCAAGTTTTATGCACATGGTTTGTGATACGAGCCCTCTCCCCCAATTTCTCCTAAAGCAGTATGGTCACTTGCTCTGCTTTGTTAGTAAGTCACCTCTTCAGATCACCTTTCTCTGCTCACTTATGACTTCTTTGCCCTTGCTCCTACCACCAACACAATTTTCAACTTTGGCTTTCTCTGACACCTCCAGCTCACACGCCGCCTGTTCTGGTAGTTCAAGTGCTCATATCATCTGACCCAGAATCTGCATTCCAGATTCCTGGAAAAGAATATAGATTGACCCAGCCTTGTCAGGTGTCCATCACAATCTAGTCAGCTGTGGTGAGAATATGGCAGGGTTGATGGGATATTATGAGTTCCATAAGGCTCACCCTTTCAAGGACTGAATGGGTCAAATTCTCTATTAAGGGATAGCTCTAGAGTTAATGATTAATAGATGACTGTGCCTACCATCTTATAGACATTCATTAAATAGAAGTTGAACTTAATGGAATGAGATGGAATTATTGAAGAACTAAACATATAACTGCTTTAGTTTTTTCATTAATTTACAAGAACATGCCTACTAATTCTCAATATTAAGTTGTCATTTTGTTTGGTTAGGAGATATAATTAAATTCAACTTGAGATAGGATGCAGGATTTTAAACTCCCGTTACCAACACATCCAACTCAGAATAGTTAATGTCACCTGAATTTAATAACCTTTGATATTAATTCAGGAATCAATTTTTTAAAATGCATATAATCATTACGGGTCTGTGCTTCATTATCTCTGCTTTTTCATGTTTGTTTTTCCCCCTCCTGTTTTTATGGGCACCAGAAAATTGTCCAAAGCTAAAGGAAGAGGTAAAATAGACTATTTAGCTCTTCGTTAATAACCCGGCTTAGAGGTTTTTTTTTTTAGGGAGTAGGTAAAAACAAAGCAGATTATTCATAGAATTTAGCTGTCTGTGCCCTATCTTCTTTTTATATTTAGTTTAGTTTAGTTTTATTGGCGGTAGAGCTTGTCAGGGGAAGTGGGGCGTAAGAGATGCTTTAAGTACTCAGGAGCTAGTATATTAGCAGTAAAGACCAAAAAATAAAAATGTGGATCTCCTAAGAAATGTCTAGATACTGGACACTAAAGTTGTTCAGATTACTGAAATTGTTTTAATATTCGTTTTCTAGTCAACAGAATACGGTAGACTAGCACTAATAAAGTACATCTCTTTGAACTGGTAACTCAATTCAGAAATAGGAGATACCATGCAGTATAGAGCAAAGAGCAAAAAGACTGAAAATTGGGAGGTCAGTTCTAATCTCTGAGCTTCCTTTTCCTTTTTCAGTACAACGAGGTCTGTCCTCAAAGGTCTCTTGTCCGTGAAGTTTAACAACCAGATGGAATATTTTAGCAAGTTATAAAAAGGCTTATTTTTGTGTTGTTATTTCTTTTATTCTTGAGTTTGATTGAACTTAGTTTAACACAATAAAGCTGTTTAGGAAGGTAGTTAAATACTGAAGTTAAAAACCTGAAAGACAGATTCATAAAGTGTCCATAATATAAATGTTCAAAGGAATATAAAGAAAAATTGTTCTAGTATTCAATTTCTCCTCCAGTTTTAATTATTTTCATTTTGGTATAATTCTTTTTCAGTGTTTAGCAAGTTAGAGTTATCTTTAAGCTTTTATCTGTGCAGGCTATCTGTTACCTGCTTAGCATCATCTGTATCATTTCTGTAATTCAAGCTACTTGAACTGAATAACATTGTGTTAGGATCTATTTAATTGTTCTAGTTTTGATACAGTGCTCTATGTAAATGAAATTTCCTATTTTCCATGTTTTGGTCTTAAGTTGTAACAAATGAATATATCTAATATGAACTGAGCAAAGAAGAAAGATAGCAAAATACCAAATTTTACTTGTACAGGAATAACAGTCTAGTGATCTTAGAGACAACTTTCAGGAGGATATAGTCTTTAGACATGAATTGCCTTTGATTTCCAAGTTAGACTTGGAAGATACTTAAAAGTTTAAGATTGTTAAGGATTAGCTGAGATATTGTATTCATTGTTTGTTGCCATGGGCCTCTTTTTGTCACCGTTTGTTTCTCAAAAGGGTAATGTTTTTAATAACCATACAGAAGTCTTCTAGTTTTTTAAATGATGTTAGTATTTTATATCTCAAAAAATTCTTGTTGCTTAACTTAAAAGTAAGTACTGCTCTAAGTTTTTCTTGCTGCTCATGTAAATCTACAACTGTAGAGTCAGGCAGGTCTCACCAAGATCAAAACATACATTCTATTTGTATATATAAAATGTGCTTGTATCTTCTGCATTGTTCACGTGGCCTGCTGTTAAATCAAACTTCTTTGAAATTAGCGAGGTAGTTTGATTCTTATCATCTTTAATTAACCTTCCGGTAATGGTTGGATTTTAAAATTAAAATAGTATTTCATTTAATTCTAAAAACTTATGGAAATGTTACTCTGTATTTGGATTTCTGTGTTAGTCATTTGTTCATACCCTTAGTTTTTATATTTTCTTATTACATGGGTAGTGTTGTATGGAAATGGATTTTGCCCAGGACCTTGGAAATTACATTTTACAATTTACTGTAAATTACAAAAGGCATGCGTTAGAGTGACATATGTTTAATATAACATTTTCCCCTCTATTTCCTGAAGGTAGAACATGGGAATCATTAACTTCAAAACAGGGCTCTGCTTGATGTGAGGATATAGTTACTACCATGATTTCCATAGATAATGTGGTTCTGAGGTATGTGATATGATAGCGCAGCATTAAATTTTCTATGGAGGTCATTTCAATTTTGATTTATATATTTCAAAAAATAATAATCAGTTTCAATTTAACAGTGTAAATCTTTTTCACCATTTTGCAGCATTAATAAATTCTCACATATTTTGGTTCATTTCAGATTATTAAATAATTTCCTTTCTTCTATGAAGAGAAGTGTATTTCTTATTCTTTTATTTTTGTTATGGTTGTAATTAAGACCCACATTCATGTGCTCATCAATATTTGTAGTTCAACTTTTTCTAGACTAAAAGTATTTTTAATTTTAAAGTTTGGAATAATTTTAGTTTTATAGAAAAGCTGCAAAGACAGTGCATGGCGTTTTTGTATACTCTTCACCTGATTTCCCTTAATATTGGCATCTTACATAGCTATGGTACATATGTCAACACTAAGAGATTAATATTAATAAAACACTTTATTGGGATTTCAGCAGTTTTTCCACTAATGTTTTTTTCCTGCTCTAGGATTTAATGCAGGGCACTGCATTGCATTTAGTCAAGGCTGTTTTTTATTGAGCTTTTTGGTTTTCAGTGTCACACTGTCCAGAGGGAGTTCATTTATTAAGCCGCTTATGATTAGGTATCTCTGATCGTCATATGTGCACAGATACTTTCCTAGTCTGGAGATATAAATGAGAAATAGAACTCTCAAGCAGTTCAAACTGTGGAGATATACAAGTAAACAATAATATATGTGGAACGTAGTTCCAGGAGTAGTCAAATTTTGGAGAAGGAGAAAGTGACATGTCAAGGAAGTCCTCCCAGAAGAGGCGACATTTGAGATGGACCTCGAAGGATCGTAGGAACTCTTAAGGCAGATACTGGAGGGAAGCATATCCAGACAGAAGGAATAGTATGTACAAAGGCTCAGAAACATGAGTGAACAAGTAGTTACATTTACCAGGAATGAAGGGTTGGTATAGGAGTGGGAGAGGATAAAGCTGAAAAGGGATGCAGGCCATTAGGAGAGTGTCGATTTGAATATTTTACATTTCTATCTCACAAGAAAATTTTGCGGCAGGGCTAGTAAGAAACATACCTTTGCAAAATTAGTTTTCAGTCACGTTATATGTGCGTCCTATATAATTCAGTTTTAGCATCAAAATGGCTTTATGTTTACCTGCTTTCAAAGAAGTGAAAGAAAACTTACCAGAGGTCAAAATTAGAACACTGAGGCAGCCAGGGGTTAATCACCCTCCTAGTTTCAGATGGCTACTTCCATAAGCATTCTCTATACTCTGCAAAAGCAAGGAGGAAACCCCACTCAGCCCTCTTAATTGGCCAGTTGCCCAAAGAGAACACATAATCTTTAGCAATACTCAGTTTTCCTTGTTCATATTCTTAAGTGATATTTTGAGGATTGCTACTTGGCTCTTTTTTTCCCCCTTTTAATCAAATTAACATCTACCTTAGGTGATTTGTGAATGTTAAAATAGCTAATAATTTCCCACTTTATGGTTTATAGTGTTCATAAAACGATAGGATCATGTTCCTGTAATTGGAGAAAGGTGTAAAACTGAAAAAAACATATACTACTGTGTAAGCCAGACATATTTTGGTTGTTAGGTTTTTTTTGTTTTTTGGTTTTTGGTTTTTTTAATATCTCCCACTCTCTCATTGCATATTTGCCTGCTAGAAATATTTACTTAAAAAGGAATTAATATTGGGGAGAGACATAGGTGGCTTCAAAGATAACTGGTAATGTTTAACGTTTTACGCTTTGGTGATAGGTGCACAGATGTTTGTTTTGTTATACATAGGTCATAAATATTCCCTTTGATGTGTTCAGTATTTAATAAAAGCAACTTAAAAAATTTTAAAGGCCAAAAAGGGATAATTGATCCTAATTAACTTAAAGCCAGTTCCATTCAGTTCTGTTTGTTTGTTTGTTTTGGCCACAAGGAACAGAAAACTCGTTCAAACCAGAAGTGGGAGGGAATTGTTGTTAGAATGTAGAGAGATTTTCTGGGGATGCGGGAAGAGCAGAAGAATCGGGGTGCAGGAACTGAGGCAGCTCTGGCGTGGGCCAGGCTGCTGTCTCTGCCTTCCTTCTGTTTCTGTCTCTTTTTCATTGTCTTCACAATTTCTGCCTCTTTTTGCTTTCTTGTCTTTACTTGTTCTTTGTCTCCTCCTCTCTTTTTGTCTCCTTGGTCCCATTCATTCTCTCCTTGCTTTCTGTCTCTTCTCTCTCATGGTATCTTTAAGTCTCTGTGCACATTTTCTATTCTCTTTTCTCTCCAGACCAACTTCCTCTGAATCTTTTCCTTTATGACATTGATGTTTGTGAAGCATAAAGTCTCTTTAGTGGTAGCCTAAGTTTTTATACGCTGTGACCTTGTAGTTTAGGATGATTTTTTTCTGTATATCTCTGTGCAGATTCTTCAGATAATTTGATTGGTCCTACTCATCTTTTGGAGCTAAGTCGCACAGGGTGTAGGCCCTCTATCAGCTTGTGACTGGGTGACTCGTGTGTCAGGTATTTACTCCTGATCCAGTCACAATGGCTAGATAGTGTAGGCCATTGCCACTGAGGAAGCAAAGTAGGGATTTCTCTAGAAAGTGTTATGGGAAGGTAGATATTCTGAAAATCTAATAGTTAAGTTTTTATCGAAACATTTATTTGTGCTTTATGCCTTTTCGGTGATTGATATGTGATTGCCTCCTAGAAAAATCTTTTCTGAAATGAGACCATTTTCTCTGTCTCAGTTGCCATCCTTTACCCTTAAGATATTTAATCATTCATTCACTGAACAAGTATTTAAAGAGTACTCACTACATTTCATGCACTCTTTAAGGTGTTGGAATACAGTGTGGACAAGACAGATTCGTGGCAGTTTCACTGAAGTGGGTAGTGGATAGAAGGGAGCTGGGATAGGGTA
>NW_011888787.1:8429320-8449684 GCF_000151845.1 Pteropus vampyrus | reverse complement strand
TTTTTCATCTGTAATTCTAACTTCTTTTTTTTTTACTGAATTAGGAAGCAACTGGTTTTTGTATTAAGAATGATACCTTGAAAAGCATTTTGAATAAAACGTCATTTTTCACCTTAATCTGAATTTTTAGTCTGTTAGCTACCTAAGTTTGTCAATAAAAAGGAATCAGTGGGAGCAATAGATGATCATGGTTGGAACTAGTGCGGACTGTGCTGCTATGATCTTTAGTAAAGAATATTCACTTTTTTTTTTTTCTTTAAGAATGGCAGTCTAACTTGAATGTTCTGCTATTTGGAGACTGTGTAATTATAGGTACCAATGAGCATGAATACATGAGGTTCCTTGTCCGACAGCCCTTACTTCCTTAGTGTTGCTGTACTGTTTAATTCCTTCTACTCTGTCCCTTCTTGGTCAGGAGTGCATGATCAGAGAACATGCTGATCACTGAATTATGGTAGCTGTTGTGAATGATTGAGTCAAGAATATGTAGATTCGTGCTTTGATTTCAAGCTTCTGTGTGTCCGAATTAGAGATTTAGTTTGTTCTTAGCATTATAGTAATTATAGTCACAGAATATTAGAATGCAACCATAGAGCATATCTAAGGCAAAGCTGTCCACATTTTATACATAAGGAGACAGGCATTGTGAAGCTAGGTGACTTGCCAAAGGTCACAGTTAGTAATGGCAGAGCTTGGACTAAAGTCTGCTCTTCCATGGAGCTTATTACTACATGGTATTATTTACTAAAAAAAAAAAAATCTTTTTAAGTAACTGAGTTGTAAATGAAAAGTGAGAATAAGTTGGAAGGAAAAAGCAAATTTATTTGCTGGCCAAGCTTTCACCCTGCTGTGAGCGAAAGGCTGTCTACGCCTGTTCAAGTTGTATGTTCTCATATGTCTGATAATTGAGGCCTGGAGAGAGACCAGAAGAGTGTCTTGGTCTAGCACTGGTCAGAGGGTTATTTACACATGGCGCCATATTAGAACCTGGCTGTGCAGACCTCCGGAAAGGGGGCCGTGCTGTAGTTAGAATGCTGGGCTTTTAGACGGTTCAGGAATCTCCACAGAAACAGATATTTAAAAGGAAAAGAAGATGTTTCAGGTGCCTCTGGAATTACCACTAGTACACCTGGTACTGGTACGAGGACCTGTGAGGAAACCAAGGAAAAGCTGTAGAGGTCAGATGGGCGAGGAGTGTGGGAGGGGAGGGAGGTAGTAGACAGGTTTATCTAGGGTTGAAAATATATTTAAGGAAGAGAGTTTTTCTGTTCCTCAGGGTGGGGTGGAGAAAATGACTCATGCTTTGACGTAGTTTGCTGTAACTGTTAGGTTATAAGTTGCAGTTTAAGAGTGTGAATCCAGATCCTATCTAGGGTTTTATTATTGGGAAAGAGCTGCTACATACTTATAACATTTCTACTGTCATTTTGAACCAACATCAGTAGTCAAGGAGTTTTTATTAAATTCTTCGGACCTTAGCATTACTTGGTGGTATTCTGAACAGTGAAAACAGCATTCACAAATAATAGCTGGTTAACATTTATTGAATATTTACTATGTGTCAGGCACTGTTCTAAGCATCTTCTGTTAACCCCTGTTATACAGATGAGGAAATTCATGGTGCTTGAAGGCACAGAGGTATAAAAGAGCATAATATAGTCAGTACCTTCTGTGGACTGGCTTTAAGTTTTCTTTCAGTCACAGTGGAAGAGGAAAAAAGAGAGCTGTAACACTGTGACACATGACACAGTGTTTTTGAGGATCAGCTGTCTTTCAGGGTTAATGTTTAAAGTCAAGTGAGCTGAATGTGTTTACTCATTATGATGATTTATTTATTTCTATTAGGAATTCGTGGGCCTTTATCCTTTCATTCTCTGCAGCTTGCCTTGTTTCTTTAATTGAGAATAAGATCATCTAACTTAGCTTCTTTTGCACTTTTTCTTTCAAAAATCTGTAGCTTTATCCCTTATCCTCTCTTCCTATTGATACAGGATGTCTTTTAGATATACATCCTTTTAAAGATAAATCTTAGTCAAACTGATCCCATTTCCAAGACCATTCAGACTTCTCTCCCTTGTATATTCTGTCTCCTGCCCAGTTCCGTCCTTCCTCCTTGTTGTCATCTTCAGTTTCTCCCTCTCCAAGCCATAGATTCTGTCTTTGCAGTTCCTTTGTGTCGATCCCATTCGTTGTAGCCTTATGATTACTACCCTGGTGGATTGAAGATGGGCAAATGAATCACCCCTTACACTTGTGATGAATTTCAAAGGAAGCTAGATAAAAAAGATGTAGATAAAATTAGGACGTTCCCATTACCACATATGAATTGGAAGAGAGAGAAGAGATGGGGGAAGCAGTTGGGGAAAACCTAAGAGTGAGATGTTATTAGAAGGGGAACTTAAGACTACAGAAGCAATAGAGCACAAAGGATTGAGGTAAAAATTAAGAGTTCAGACCTACGAAAGGGTTGTGGAAAATGTTAGAAGAATTTGGTTAATTATTAGGTAAACTAATACTTTTTTAATAGTGCCATTTGGAAATGATAAGGAAAAGGGGCTTTGAGCTAGAATTTTGAGAAAATTATAGCAGTAACACATAATAGGCGCAACATCAGGCTCTGACATGTGAGGAGTAGAAAGGATTAATTTGAGAAATGAATAAGAAGACAAGATTTTGTTACAGCTTGATGTAAGGAGAGAAGAGTGAGTGGGTTCCAGATGACTCTTAGATTTCGTACTTGGAAGAAAGGTAAGATGCTGACATTTTTCATGGTGATCTAGAAGCTGAATAGGCCAGAGACTTTGGTATAAAGCGATTCATTCTTTATGTGTGTAAAATGCCCTGGAACACCCACTGAAACAAACCATGTATTTAATTCTGTGGTCAGTAAGAGGTCTCTTCTTTTTAAGAGACAGAACTAAATACCTAATAAAAGCTTGGGTGAAATGTGTGTGTGTTTATGTGTGCGTATTTTAAAATCAGCACCTTCATAGGGTAGACCTTAATGAAGTGGATAGGAATTGGTTCTGAGATTAATAGCCTTATTGGTTATTTCACTCAGAATAATCCAATATAAATGATAGAAATGCTCTTTTCAGTATATAAAAGAATGGTGCACAATGCTTCATTAATCTCCACTTTTGTTAGTTAATTTGTAGCTATTGCTAACATGGAATAATCTAGGAATTCTGTTTTCAACTATTTTAATATATAACTGGTATACTTTTGTATTTTCTTCCCCAGAAATGAGTCATTACGGTTTGTTCTTTTTTCAGATATACATGGGAGAAACTACTTCTTTCTAACACTGTTGTTAGAAAGTTCCTCTATTCTATTTGAATATTAACTATTTTAGTGCTACTCTTGATTAGGTGATAAGAACAGAGATAAAGTCATATGTAAATGTCCCTTTTGATTCTGTAAAAATGTAGATATCTGGAATATTTAAGTTATTTGAATTTTATTTTAACATTTTTGGTCGGTAGAGTTGAGAAATATTTAGTAAAGGATCATGTTTATTAAACATTAGTCACTTATCTGTTTAGCAGCATTTATTTGCATAACCAGTTTATGTCAGGCTCAGTTTTAGGGCCTGGGAATATAAGGATAAATAAACCTTGATGGAGCTTATATTTTATTAGAGAAAACAAGAAATGAACAGATCTGTAATATGAAGAAGTGACACAAGTACTTTGAAAAATTATATAACATAGTAAGGGGAGAGAGGGTGATTGGGATAGGGCTTTTTCTATAGATTAGTCAGAGAAGGCTGTTCTGAGGGAAGCAGAAACCTCAGTGAAGAAGAAAATTCCAAGCAGAGGGAATAGTAAATGCAAAGACCATGAGTCAGGATCAAGCTCATTGAGAACCAGTTTGGTATGTTGGAGGAAAAGCAAGAAAGCTGGTCTGACAAGAGCAGAGAGAACAAAGTGGAGAAGGTTAGAAGTTGAGGGTGAAGTGGTAGACGGGAGCCACAGCATACTGGGTCTTACTGCCCGTGGGTTTTTATTTTGAGTGTAATTGGAGGCCATAGGAGAGTTTTTAGGCAGAGTTGTGACATGATCTGATTTACAAAGTTCATTCCCGCTACCAAGAGGAAAACTGACCACCGGAAAGGGACAGTGTGAAGCATTGGACCTTTTAGGAAGCTTTTGCAGTGATGGAGGCTTGTGGTTTCCCATGTGCTCATGATGATCCATTGTCGTACAAGAAAAGACTGTTAAACCTATATTTATTTTTAAAAATTAGGTTTTACTGATATTTAGTATTGGTACTGGCACTCACATTTCATCTGTATGTTAGTTACATGTCACTTACCATTTTTTAGCCTGAGCAGCTGGGTGATTGCTGGTGTCATTTACTGAGATGAGAAAACAGGGTGGAGCAGGTTTGGGGGTAAGTGTGGAGAAGTAGTAACTCAGTTTAGAGCATTTTAAGTTTGAGTTGCCTACTAGAAATCTAATGAGATGTATCAGGTAGGTGCTTTAGATATATGAGTCTGGAACCAAGGTTAGAAGCCAGGATTAGAGATCTAAATTTAGAGATCATTGACATAAGAGGCAATGTAGGATTTTGGAGCCAAACTGTGTGAATGCAAATTTCAGCTCTGCCACTTACTGACTAATTGTGGACAAGTTAACTTGATATCTCTCTGCTTTATTTACCTTATCTATAAAGTGGGGATAATAATAATATCTACCTTGCCGGGTTATTGTGAGGATTAAATAAGTTAATACAAGAAACGTGCCTAGAACAGTGTCTGGCGTGCCTAGAACAGTGTCTGGCGGGCAGTACTCCCTTGATGTTAACTGTTATCAGTTTATGAGTGGTGTTTAAAACCACGAGATTAGATGAAATGACCTAGAGAAAGAATCGAGATAAGGAAAAGAGCCAAGGAAGTAACATAGCCTTTAGAATTGAAAGATGGGAGGGAGGAGACTGTGGAAGAGTATGGTAGGAGTCAAACCAGAAGGATGTGGGTTCTGGAAGCCTGTCTAGTGCAGAAAATATTTCAAGGGGAGAAGTCATCAACTTGGATAAATTCTCCTTCAGAGATGAAGATGAGGACTGAGACTTGACCATTGGGTTTGTTAAAATGGAAGTTGTTGGAGACCTTGAGACAGGTTTCAGTAGAGTGGTGGTTATGAACATCTGATTGGAGTGGGTTAAGTAGAGATTTGGAGGTACAGAATTGGAGACCATGGATATAAGACAACTCAGAGGGGTTTTGCTGTAAAGAGGACGAGACAAATAGGGTGGTAGTTAGAGGAAGATGTGTGGAGTCAAGGGGGAGGTAAGAGTGAGGTGACTTGATTTTAAGATGGAGAATAAATAGTATAGTAAGTTTGTATACTGATGAGAGCAACTCAGTGGAAAGAGAAAACCCAGTGGTATTTGAGTGACATGAGATAATTGTGGTAGCCAAGTCCTTGAGTAGGAGAAATGAGGTGGATAAGTGCACAGTTGGAGGGGTTAGTTTTAGACATTGGCAGAGACAGTTCATTTACAAAGGTAGAGAATATTCATGGCAGTGCAGATAGATTGGTAGATTTGGTTATGGGAAAATGAGATTTTTCTTTTTTGAGTGCTTTAATTTTTCCAATAAAAGAGAGTCAGGATCATCAGCTGAGAGTCAGAAATGGGAAGGGGTTTGTAAGGTTTGGGAGGTAGTAGTGTGAAATAGCCATCTTGAAAGTGGGAGAATGGATTGACTAGGGAAACACAGGCGGAATGTCAAGGAGGTCCCAGCTGACGTTTGTGGTCATTAATGTGATTCCAGCTGGCTGAGGAAGGAAACATGGTGTTGAGTGGGGAGAAGTATACAGTGGAAAAGTGGTTGGGACAAAACATAGTAAGGGGAGAGAGGGTGATTGGGATAGGGCTTTTTCTATAGATTAGTCAGAGAAGGCTGTTCTGAGGGAAGCAGAAACCTCAGTGAAGAAGAAAATTCCAAGCAGAGGGAATAGTAAATGCAAAGACCATGAGTCAGGATCAAGCTCATTGAGAACCAGTTTGGTATGTTGGAGGAAAAGCAAGAAAGCTGGTCTGACAAGAGCAGAGAGAACAAAGTGGAGAAGGTTAGAAGTTGAGGGTGAAGTGGTAGACGGGAGCCACAGCATACTGGGTCTTACTGCCCGTGGGTTTTTATTTTGAGTGTAATTGGAGGCCATAGGAGAGTTTTTAGGCAGAGTTGTGACATGATCTGATTTACAAAGTTCATTCCCGCTACCAAGAGGAAAACTGACCACCGGAAAGGGACAGTGTGAAGCATTGGACCTTTTAGGAAGCTTTTGCAGTGACGGAGGCCTGTGGTTTCCCATGTGCTCATGATGATCCATTGTCGTACAAGAAAAGACTGTTAAAACTATATTTATTTTTAAAAATTAGGTTTTACTGATATTTAGTATTGGTACTGGCACTCACATTTCATCTGTATGTTAGTTACATGTCACTTACCATTTTTTAGCCTGAGCAGCTGGGTGATTGCTGGTGTCATTTACTGAGATGAGAAAACAGGATAGAGCAGGTTTGGGGGTAAGTGTGGAGAAGTAGTAACTCAGTTTGGAGCATTTTAAGTTTGAGTTGCCTACTAGAAATCTAATGAGATGTATCAGGTAGGTGCTTTAGATATATGAGTCTGGAACCAAGGTTAGAAGCCAGGATTAGAGATCTAAATTTAGAGATCATTGACATAAGAGGCAATGTAGGATTTTGGAGCCAAACTGTGTGAATGCAAATTTCAGCTCTGCCACTTACTGACTAATTGTGGACAAGTTAACTTGATATCTCTCTGCTTTATTTACCTTATCTATAAAGTGGGGATAATAATAATATCTACCTTGCCGGGTTATTGTGAGGATTAAATAAGTTAATACAAGAAACGTGCCTAGAACAGTGTCTGGCGTGCCTAGAACAGTGTCTGGCGGGCAGTACTCCCTTGATGTTAACTGTTATCAGTTTATGAGTGGTGTTTAAAACCACGAGATTAGATGAAATGACCTAGAGAAAGAATCGAGATAAGGAAAAGAGCCAAGGAAGTAACATAGCCTTTAGAATTGAAAGATGGGAGGGAGGAGACTGTGGAAGAGTATGGTAGGAGTCAAACCAGAAGGATGTGGGTTCTGGAAGCCTGTCTAGTGCAGAAAATATTTCAAGGGGAGAAGTCATCAACTTGGATAAATTCTCCTTCAGAGATGAAGATGAGGACTGAGACTTGACCATTGGGTTTGTTAAAATGGAAGTTGTTGGAGACCTTGAGACAGGTTTCAGTAGAGTGGTGGTTATGAACATCTGATTGGAGTGGGTTAAGTAGAGATTTGGAGGTACAGAATTGGAGACCATGGATATAAGACAACTCAGAGGGGTTTTGCTGTAAAGAGGACGAGACAAATAGGGTGGTAGTTAGAGGAAGATGTGTGGAGTCAAGGGGGAGGTAAGAGTGAGGTGACTTGATTTTAAGATGGAGAATAAATAGTATAGTAAGTTTGTATACTGATGAGAGCAACTCAGTGGAAAGAGAAAACCCAGTGGTATTTGAGTGACATGAGATAATTGTGGTAGCCAAGTCCTTGAGTAGGAGAAATGAGGTGGATAAGTGCACAGTTGGAGGGGTTAGTTTTAGACATTGGCAGAGACAGTTCATTTACAAAGGTAGAGAATATTCATGGCAGTGCAGATAGATTGGTAGATTTGGTTATGGGAAAATGAGATTTTTCTTTTTTGAGTGCTTTAATTTTTCCAATAAAAGAGAGTCAGGATCATCAGCTGAGAGTCAGAAATGGGAAGGGGTTTGTAAGGTTTGGGAGGTAGTAGTGTGAAATAGCCATCTTGAAAGTGGGAGAATGGATTGACTAGGGAAACACAGGCGGAATGTCAAGGAGGTCCCAGCTGACGTTTGTGGTCATTAATGTGATTCCAGCTGGCTGAGGAAGGAAACATGGTGTTGAGTGGGGAGAAGTATACAGTGGAAAAGTGGTAGGGACAATGCCTCCTCTCCTTCTGTTTTGATCTTTAGTCTCTTAGCTGAGAAGTTAATAAAAGAGAATAGGCCAAAAACTAATTTCATTTTTGCCTGTGTTCATTCAGTGTCTATATTTTGATATTTCATGTAAAGGATGAGTTCCTAGAAGTATTATGTTGGTTTATCTCCTTCAGTGATATCAGGTAGGCCCTGGGACACTTTCAATGAATTATATTTGGTTGCTGAGTTATATAAAGAAAGTGAAAACTCTAATGGAGAAGTTCAGTAGTTTTTCTGATAGAAAGCATTACCAGAGTTTCCCCTAGGACCTGTGTTTTTCATTAATCTGAAATTATCACTTATATTGATTTCATGATTTTGTGTGAATTCAAAGTCTGGTTTTCTTTCAGGTGCTGGAGAATCTGGTAAAAGCACCATCGTGAAACAGATGAAGTAAGTTGAAATATGATCTTTTGTAAGACTGCATTTCCTCATTCTTCATACAGATCTATATTATCTTTTTAAGTCTATGGTAATGATTTGTGGTTTTTCTTCTTCTTAAAGAATCATTCATGAGGATGGCTATTCAGAGGATGAATGTAAACAATATAAAGTAGTTGTCTACAGCAATACTATACAGTCCATTATTGCAATCATAAGAGCCATGGGACGGCTAAAGATTGACTTTGGGGAAGCTGCCAGAGCAGTAAGTGTTTCTCATTTCCTCTTTACTTGCTCTTTTTCAGTAGATGCAGTTAAGCAAAATTTGTTTTGCGTTTTAGGGAAATGAATTTAAGCAACGAGATAAGATGTAGCAAAATTCTGTGTGCTCATTTGAGGAGTGTTAGTAAATATTCTGCTTTAGGAGATATTAGATTACCACACAAAACAGAGCCCAGGGAAAGGGATTCTGTGGCTATACTGTCATTTTTGTGATAACTGTTTTATTCACTTGCTTTTACAGCACTGTTTTTCTATGTTATAGTAACAAGTGATAGTAAATTGGTGTAATCTAAAGGAGGTTCCCATGATGTGTAGCTCTGTTTTCTGGGGTGTAGAGATTAAAGGTAAATATGAGTCTCCCAGAATAAACTTGGTAAGGACATGAATACTAAGTCTGAATTTTAGAGGCAGTTTTAAGGTACTCAGGATTACTATATCCCTATACTACATTGAACTATAGACTGTAGAATTCGATTCTGTCACGTCTAATAAAATTTTTGCACATGTCAGAGAGTTAAAAATCGTGTTAATTAGTTACAATACTTAGTGTGCCCGAGGTCTAGTTTGTAAATTAGGATATTTATTGCAGTAGAGAGAGAGCCAAAATGGAGGGAAGGCATCTTTTATGTCATCAGCTAAATTCCAAGAGAAGGTTGGGAATGTATAGGATGATTTTCTGGAACTAAAGATCAGCTGTGATCAGTGTGTCATACTAAGACACTGTGGGCAATAAAAAGAAGTGACCTGGGAGGCTGCCTGGGAAGGCAATCCTATATGTTGATGAAGAAGCTTAGGGACTCTGCTTAGCGACTCTCAACTCATCACATGCAAATTAATATTCAGTAAGTAAGTGGGGAAAAATTGATGGGAAAAATAGTAGAAGGGTGGTTGTAATTGGGTGGTATTGGACTGGGAAGTCTTAGAAATGGCATAGGGAAGAGCAGTTAGAGTAGGGGTTGTAAAACGACGGAGAGAAGATAGCAGAAGAAGGGAGGAAGAAATGTGAGAGGCGTGGCTTTTATGTTTTTGTAAAAAGGTGCCATATCACAAAAATTAGAGACTATTTTTCTAAGCCATTAAACAGGGAAAGTGTGATAGATGAGGCAAGAATAAAGTCTATTTTTGCCTTACTCCTTTCTATTCTCTTACCTCCTATTTTCCTTCTTTTCCGTATTTTCCTCTTTCTACCAGCTCTCTCTTGTGTTCTTATTTTTTCCCTCCCTTTTCTCATTTTTTCCTGTCAGCTAACTCTACTTCTCTGTTGTATTTGCTGTGCCCGACAACTGGTCAGTAATATTGTGTTTATTCTCTTTCCTTTCTTTGTTGGCTTTTTCTCCACCTCAGTTATTTACTTCTCTTAGTTCCTTCCTTTTTTTATTTCTCACCCTCTCTCTGTTCTACTTTATATCTCTTCATTGTTCCTCCTTTCATTTCTTTACATTACCAAATTAGTTGTTGTTAATCTTTGGGTCTTGACACTCCTTTGTCACCAGATGCAATTGACACTTTCTGTCTGAGTCTTAGTCCATTTGGGCTGCTATCACAAAATACCATAGACTCGGTAGCTTACGCACAACAGAAATTTATTTCTCACACTTCTGGAGGCTGGAAGTCAAAGATCGAGTGCCAGCATGGTTGGGTGGGGGCCCTCTCCAGGTTGCAGGTGTCTTGCTGTGTCCTCTAATGGTAGAAGAGGAAGGGATCTTTCTGGGGTCTGTTTTATAAGGGCACTAATTAATGAGGGCTCTACCCTCATGACCCGAGCACTTCCCAAAGGCCTCACCTCCTAATACCATCACATTGGGCATTAGGATTTCAACATGAATTTTGGAGAGACACAATCATTCAGATCATAACATCTTTTCTCCTTTCATTTCTTTAGTTTATCAAATCAGTGTCATTAATTTTGAGGTCCTAACACTCCTATTTTACCAGGTATATTTGACATTACTCCTTTCAGGCCTGAATCATCTAGCTTTCCAGCATCCGCCCATCCTAATCTACATATAATTTTTTGAAGTTTCTTTTTTCATAAGTTAAGAATTTATATTTATAGCTCCTCTTATCTTTATTTTTTTGTGGTCGGTTAGAGAGAATGGAAAAGACTAGAGCTGGATGTGGAATAGATGTGGGATAGGGTGAAGGTATGATGTTCATTGTAGAGTGTGGCCTCTTTATAGACCTATAAAGAAGGTTTATTGTGGGGAAGCAGGATTGGTTAGTGAAAGAGATTAAGTGGTAAGAGAAAAATGCTTCCTCCTAAAGCAGTGTTTACAAAGTCAGAACAGCAAAATTATGTAGCAATAGCTCTATTTTAAAGTTTCTAAAATGAGATTCATGTTATTATTTTTTTTAAAGTAATGCTTATTGAGGTTTTTTTAATGCCTGCATGAGTATAGGTCAAATTTCAGAACCAAGGGACTGAAATGTTAAATAAAGCACTATGCCATATACATAGAAGGACATGCTCACTGTTGAGTGTGTTTGCCGATTTCGGTACTTTTTCAGCTTTTCAGTCATTTATTAATTTATAATTTTTATCTCTGAAAAGAGAGGAAGGGAATGTAGATGTTAGATAAAGTTTCTAAGAGAGTTGGGCCTAAAGTATTACTAGAAAGCATAGAGAAAGTATCTTAAAGGACTATTACTTAGCGAGTCATTAAGGCAGAAGACCCTGAGTTTGGCAGAATTAATTGGGGCACACCCTGGTTGGATTTGTTTTGCTTTGCTTAGATGGACACACAAGTCTGAGGAGTTTTGGGTTGTGACTTCACCTACGTTCTGAAGTGCTTTTTGCTGGCTCGCCATTGTCTTGATGACTCCCAGTGATACAGTCGATTGCTTTTCTTTCTCCTTTCCTTTTTCTTTACCCAGTACATGCTTTTTTAGTATCTGCATTTTTACAGTTACTTGGAAATCTCCTGAGGCAGATGAATATTAAATTGAGGTGAGGCAATCATCCCACGAGACCTCATTTTTACACTATCTGACAAGAAGAATAAAGCAAAACAGTCACAGTTTTCATAGCCCTTTTCGGTCCTCTCTCCCTCCCATATTTTAGGTTTAAAAACTGTAACCACTTCTAAAGGTATGTTCGTGACTCACGAAGTTTTGATCAGATCTCTCTTTGTAACTTTCTTTTCCCCCTGCTGCCTTTTCCCTCCTATCTTACTTAGAGGAAGAGTATTCCTTTGGGGAAATCTAGAGACTGAATTTTTCCTGAGGGATTTATTTCCCCCACCAGGCTTCCAGACGTTTTAAGTGCCTGTCTCCGCTTCTTCCTGTTCTTCTCTCTGAACTGCAGGGGGAAGAAGAGAACAGTGTTTCCTTAAACTTGCTTTACTCACTTGGACGTGTTTAGACTTTACTACCTCTTACGCGCTGGTCTTTTCATTTCTATTTTTATTGTAGGCCTCCTTGAACAGAATGGGAGTGAATAACATGTGTCTGTCTCACGGGCCAGTTTTTTTCTGTCAAAAATTGAGTAACCAGGATGGAGATTTGTAGGCCTGTCAGAGGAGATCTTTGCGGGAGGAGACGATGTGTCAAGTGGTAGGGGCCGTGAAGTCATCCCTCAGCTCAGCTCTGCACTACGACTGTAGTGGACTGAGAAGGGGGATGACTTCACTGTAAATTCTCTGACTGCCTGCCAGGAAAGGTCTCTTTAATGCCTCTTTTAAAATAATACAACCGTGTGTGCTTGCATTCATGTGTGCGTATGTGTGTGTTTTAAAGGCATTCTTGTCAGGTCTTTAAGAAATGTCTCTCTTTCTTCAGGATGATGCCCGGCAGTTATTTGTTTTAGCTGGCAGTGCTGAAGAAGGAGTCATGACTCCAGAACTAGCAGGAGTGATTAAACGATTATGGCGAGATGGTGGGGTGCAGGCTTGCTTCTGCAGATCCAGAGAATATCAACTCAATGATTCTGCTTCATAGTAAGTAGTTTTCCTCTGTGGAAGTATAACAGAAAATAATTTGGTGACTCATGTCCATCCTTAAGGAAGTGTTTAAGTAACAGACACTCTTAGAAGTCTGTAGGATCCCTTATCAAGATTGTTTCAGTTTGGTTATAGAGCCCTTAGACATTTTTTATGACTTGGAAAAAAATGTTTCCTCTTGGAATGTAAATGGGAGACTTGGCACCATGAAAGCAGCTCTGTGAAAGTTTATAATAAGCAAGTGAAAGAGGAGAAAAATCTGTTGCAGCTGCATCCTGGATCTCTTCCAGCTCAGTAAGTTCCCTCTGCGTAAGGGCTTTGCATTGATTGCCAGCTAAGGGGGAATTTAAAATTGTGATATCCCTTTTTATGCAATCCGACTCTCTCTGACTGGGTTGCAATATGGATTTTTCTCGTACTAGTCACCACTTAGAAATCTTTCACCAGATCACAGTAGCAGACTTTATATAGGAAGAGTATGTTGAGTCTTGAAATGAAGTTGAAACATCTACTTGTCAAGGAAATTCTCAAGTGTTACTAAGTTTTAGAAAATTTGTAATTAATACTTTTGTTAAGCTATAACATGTTATATCCTGTTTTGCTTCTTTTATAACATATTTATTTATAAGACCTATATTCAGAATATTTTTTTTTAACGTGCACGTTTGGGGTTTGATGAGTTCTTACTTGTATCCATTTCTTTACTAAAATGAAGACACTTAAGTATTAAGGTATTTTCTCCATTATTATATTTTCCTACTTTTCCCATCATTCTAACTTAAGTTGATATAAGAAGAAATTAAATGATATTTAAAAAAATACTTATTCTTTAAATAAAAATTTGACTTTAGAATCATTTCAGGATTCTTGCCCATCTTTTAATAATATTAATTGCAGATATTGGTAGTTTAAATAATTCTTCCAGTAGTCATCAAAACTAGATTGTAATTTTTTTTCATCATTAGTAAGCTCTGAATCCTTCAGCTACACCTGAAGATATAATGATTTATAGAATTTTTTTCATAATTGTTGATCTAAGCTTGACTGATTCTTTCACATTAAGATAGTACTTAGTTTTATAGAAGATTATTAATAATTCACGTATAGTGGTGCCACCCGTTCTTCACTTCTCTAGCCAATAAAATCTTTAGGAACCCTGAAATTACGAAGAATTTAATGTAGGTCTGAAGCAGTCTTTTAATTATTTTATTGACAAATTTCTTTGAAGGTATTTACAAGTTTTTTTTTTTTTTTGGCTTAGATAAAAAAACAACCCACAACTCTTGTTTCATGAATGAAAACAGAGCTATTCGTTGAGCATGGTTTTTAAAATTTTAGTAATTCAAATACTGTTCTCTAATGTCCTGTCAAATGTTTGAACATACAAATGACCGATTAACTTTAAATGTCAGAGGGCTTTTGCTTTGGTTTGGTTTTTGAACTGTGCAACGCATAGTTCATTGTGTGGTATATATAGAACCTTCTTTAATTGTCCTGCGCTAGGTTCACATTTTTCTCGTTATTTCTCTGATATTGAAAATCTGATTTTGTTTTGCCACTTTAGTGACAGGTTCAGAATCTACTTTTAGCAAAGAACTAGTTTTGTCTTTTGACTGCTCTGCACATGGTTGGCTTTACCAGGTAAAAATAAAATGTATGTTTTATTTAGTTACCTAAATGATTTGGATAGAATATCCCAAACCAACTACATTCCAACTCAGCAAGATGTCCTGCGAACAAGAGTGAAGACCACAGGCATTGTGGAAACACATTTCACCTTCAAAGAGCTGTACTTCAAGTAAGTCATTAGCCTTTACGCTAGATGTGCCAAACCCAAGTATCTTTCCTTTAGTTAGTGTCTCTTAATCAGGGTAAAATTTCTCTAGGCAATATTCCTTGGTTTAGAAACTTACCACTATATTTATCAGCCAGTATAAATGTCTGTGGGGGCCCAGTCCTTTTTTCTCCAAATAGCATCAAATCTTTTTGTCCTTTGGAGGAACTTAAATCACAATTAAATTATAACTTCAATATCAGTAAAAGTAATCATATGGCTACCAATTTATTTTCTATTTAATTTTATTCTTTTCAGCTGCATTTTTATTGGAATCACCAAAACAGGTATTGAATGTTTGTTGTTTAGAAGGGTAGCAACAATACTATAAAAGGATAGAAAACCAGTTTTTTGGTTTAGCCATGTGGCTTTGTTCTGCCATTTCGATGTTAAAATGGAAATTCTTTTCTTACCAGCGTAAATCTTTTCTTACTGGATTGCGTTTCTTTTTAAGTTTAATGGAATGGGGCCGATGTCATGGCTCTTGGACCGATTTGTGCACAGTATCCTGCGTAACTGAGTTCTTAACACAATGCAGAATGGGAAATCGAGCTGGGGCTAGAGCTATCTAGCGCAGTGTGAGAACATAAACAATGATTGTCTTAGAGCAAATTGTAGGATTCTAATATGGAAGATTTTCTTATCAGCATTAGTAACTCAAATAGGCTTCAGCTAGTCTTGCACCAATGGTCTTTTGTAAATATTAGAACTGTCTTTTTGGTTCCTGTTTTCTGCTTGTGTGACCTTTGAGATTAGGAGTAAACTCTTCTCCCTTTCAATATATATTAAAATATATATACATATATGCGTGTGTGTGTGTGTGTGTGTGTGTGTGTGTATAAAATGTTCTTTTTTGCTACCTCAGTATGCTTTTTTGTAGAATGTGATATTGAGGATTGTTGCATACAAATGTAACTTTTAAAAATCATTAATGTTTTTATTTCTTTTTAAATGCAAATGAAACTTCTAGCTCAGATCCTCATTTTTCCTTTCTCTGAAAACACTTGCTTCAGAGGATTTGTTCAGTCCACTCAGAGTTTAGGTATTACTAGATACCAGTTGAGGTCTTGAAATCTTAATACACAAAAATGGATTTGAAACTTGGTACAGGAAAAATAGCAGTTCAGATGCATGTTTATAGAATAGAACTGCTTATCTTTAGTACTGATGAATTTATTTAACAAGAGTAGGAAAGGCCACATGGATCATCACCCATGAAATCATAAGTATAAGGTGTCTCTTTGTGTACTATAAGATTAATCATCCATTTATAATTAAATGCTGTGACCTTTATTTAGTACGGGAAACTTTCTTGTTGATGTCATAGATTGATCTTTAGTTCGGTAAATCCTACTGGTTATGTCAGCATCAGTAGCCAGATCTTATTAAGGTGCTGCACCCACTTTATTGTTGGCATGTAGATATCTTGTTATGAAGTACTATTATTTCTTCCTTTTCCTCTTCTCTCTAGGCAAAACCACTATCCATTTATTCAAACATTTATTGAGCATCTACTATATGCAAGGCATTGTATAATTGCTTACTTGCCTCTCAGTTATGAGGTAATGTTTATCAAATGTTGATCTGTTAGTGAATGATATTGTAAATGTTCATATGTACTAAAAGCCTACCTTTGGAACTTCATAGTGTTTGACCAGATTTATGGACTTTGTAGAAGAAAATAGAGAAGTTAACTAAAATTATTGGTGTCTCCCCTTGAAAGACTTCCATGGTACAATATATGTTAACTTTCCAAAAACCTATAATATGACCCTGTGTTAAAGCCAGCTTTGATTGCATCATTTTAGGTATCATGACCAAAGGTCGAAAACAGCTGCAAAATCAATCAAAAGAAAAAGTTGGGTCCTGAAGAGATAAGATAACTGTTCTTTTTCAAACACACATTGAGAAGTTACTCAACTGTCTCTTGTTTCTCTTAATCTCTGGAGGAAGAATTCTCTGGAAATAAACCCCTAGTCACTGTAGATCTGATACACTAAGCCAGCTTGATTGAGTTCAACCTTTAAAAATTTTATCATTGTCATCAAACATATATCTTAAGATATTTACCCATTTGTTTGCATACCCCCTCAGACCCAAGTACCAGTAAAAGACAAAGCTGTGTAGTTGTTCCTTTTACTGTAGGAGGTAGATGAGGACACTGTTGATAGAACTTGAGCAGTTGACTCTGGATATCAAATAAGACCTCCAGAATGGAGCAGTGGACTAAAACTAATCCAGAGTGGAACACGAAGTGTGTGAATAATTGAGGCTTTGCTATTATTAATTAGGTTCAAATATGACTTGGAGTTGGGGAACATTGGTTTTGTTTTTAGATATTGGGTTCTTAGAGTCCTACCAAAAAATATAATTTACTTTTTTTAATAATCTCAAATATTTTTTCCTTTTAAGTTAGGAAAACATACCTCAATTATACCTCAGTAAAAAAAGAAAGAAAAAAGGAAAACTTTTGAATCAGTAGGGAGAGTCTATAGAAGCAGAATGCAGGTTGGGGATTTATATTTTTTCATTGTTCTCTTTTAACTGAAGAGGTAAATCATTTGAAAAACAAAGTGATGGTGTGGATAAGAGCTTGGGTATTGGAGTTAGAGTGCTGGGTTCAGATCCAGTCCCCATTTGTTAATAGCGTGTGCCCTTGGGCAAATTATTTAACATATCTGTGCCTCACTTTATTTGTAAAATGGGGATGATAATATAGGAGCATTATGAGGGTTAAATGAGTTAATGTACTTAAGATGTTTAGGGTAGTGTCTGGCACTATGGTAAACACAATAAAAGTTATTATTATCAAGTTGTATTTTCAGCTCTTTATTTTTTCTGTCTTTTTTCTCTTCCCTTAATCCATTTCGGTGCTTTTTCTGCCAACTTTTGGCACATCTGATAAGCTTTGATAGAGAGGAAGCTCAATTGTGTATATAACATGAGAATTTTGGTTACTCCTAAATTTGGTTTTCTCATGTTGTGTTTTACTTTTAACTACAGAAGATTATTTTGACTACATTTTATCTATTTGTTTTTCTATTACAAAGGGGGTTTAGAATAAGCAATAGTGTGAAGTTCCCTAACAATTTCAATTTAGGGAAAAATGTGTGTGTGACCTTGCTGAATTTGTGCTTTTTTTTCTTCTTTCTCAGAATGTTTGATGTAGGTGGCCAAAGATCAGAACGAAAAAAGTGGATTCATTGTTTTGAGGGAGTGACAGCAATTATCTTCTGTGTGGCCCTCAGTGATTATGACCTTGTTCTGGCTGAAGATGAGGAGATGGTATGTTGGAGCTTCTGGTAAAAAGCCTTTCTCATGCAGTGAGGAAATAGAAAATAACTCTTAGGAAGATTTTGGGCATCCATGTGTTCATTGAACCAAAACTTAACATCCTTAATTTTTCTCCTCGTCAGTGAGATTAGATTTTCAAAATATTGATCCATGCCCTATTAACTCTTAAAAGATATAACAGCACACTGAGTTATGTGGGCAGGATTAAGTCCTCTTGTCACTCAGATATTTTTTCCTCCTCCCAGCCTCTTAAGAATTACAAAACTGAGGACTGGCCCAGCTTTTGTTGTTATCAGTGTCTGACTTAATTCCATGAGTGCCATTCAGTGCTTTTAAAACTTATTGGTCTGTTTTTTCATGAACAGTTAATCCACTTTTACTTTTTGCTATTGACCTATCCTTTATTTCTTTTTCAGAACCGAATGCATGAAAGCATGAAACTGTTTGACAGCATTTGTAACAACAAATGGTTTACAGACACTTCAATCATTCTCTTCCTCAATAAGAAAGACCTTTTTGAGGAAAAAATAAAGAGGAGTCCATTAACTATCTGTTACCCAGAATACACAGGTAAGGGATCATGAGAGATTTTCTTGGAGGTACACATCTTAGATCAGCACCTCAGTGATGTTTCTACAACTCTTTTTTGTTTTGGACGATGCCTGCATATCCTTACAGAGAGCGTTCACAGATAGAGATGTCAACATTAAGCATGTGATTAAGACCTCTTAAGGCTAAAGTGCTATTCCAGACATAATCGAGTTTACTGGTTTTTATATTTCTGTTCTCATTTTTTGAGGAATATAAAGAAAGATAAAAATCAAAATTTGGTATAAATATGTTCAAAAATACAAGGATAACATGCAGTCTTTGTACTCAAAAAACTGACATTAGTTGTAGAGAAAGACACAAAGAATTTCAATGTAGTATAAAATTTTTCTTAAAGAGGAACAGAAGCAGTGGTTACTTCTATAGGGTCAGTATAATCTTTTTCTAGGAAAAAATGACACTTGGAGTGAGACAGTAAGAGCAGGAATTAGAAATCACTATGCAGACAGGGGAATAAAAGCATTTTAAGAAGACAATAGCATATGATTTGTTCTAAAACTAAAAGGAATTTGGTAGTGCTGGAGCTTTAAGTGGTAAGAAGGACTGGTTGGAGAGATGGGCACAGATGCTCACGGAGAGCCTAGTTTCTCACGCTGAGACACTGGGTAGCCATTGAAGGATTTTAATTAGGGCACATGATACAATAGGAACTGAGCTTTAGAAAGATTATGCAATAAAAATAGGGGAGTTGAATTAGTAAGGACCCTTTGTAGGATGCAAATAAAAATTTTTGGTGAAGATATAGGGATATACCAAAGAAGCCAAAGGCAAGAATGCAGACAGGTCTTCAGAATGTACTTAGGACTAGGAAATAGAAAGCTGTTAACCCTGGAAGCACTTTTTTCCCCATGTCTTTTCTCCTTCTCTGTTATTTTTATTCTCTCTGTCCTTACCAACTTTTTTACTACTCAGTTTATGTGATAAAAGATGGCCTTGCCACATTTTCTGTATCTCCTCCATTTAAAAGACCAGGCTAGACTTGGATCAGTTGGCCCCAGGTTCAGATTCTTAGATCCTGGCCAAGGTTAAGGCAGGAAGAAATTCTTAGTTCAGTCAGCCAGTCAAGGACAGGGATACAAATATGACTGCCAGGGCTGCACCACTGTGCTCTTTAGATTAGACTTGGGTATTTCCAGGGAAAGGGAGCTCTTACTTGCTGAGCCGACACTGTAAATGCCTTCTGTAGAGTAGAGTAAAATAAGGAAGTGGGAAAAGTCAAAGGTACTCTCAGAGTTCTGTCTTGATTGGGTGCTGATTCTGTCATCTGAATTCGTATTTGGGAATGTTGATTTTGACGTATCTGGAACATCCAGATGGAGATATCCAATAGGCACTTATATACATTGCCTTGAAGCTTAGGGAGAGGTTGGGGGTTAAGATAAATTGATTAGAGATCATGAGCAAATACAACATGGAAATGAATTACATAGGGTGATGATACATAATGAGAGAAAAAGACTGTGGATGGAATGTGAGCGGACACCAGCCTCTGTCAGCAGGAAAGAAAGAAAGATTTGTATAGGATCCAAAGAGAAGAACCAGGAGAGCCAAAGCTTCAGAAACTAAGGAAAGTTTAAAAAGTGAGGAGCAGTCAGCAATGTGTGCTGAAAAACAAAGTAAGGCACACATTGAAACCTGGCCTCTGGAGTTAACCATTATTGAGAGCATTATCGGTGGAGTGATGAGCATAGAGCCAGCCAGGTACAGTGAGTTACTGAGTAGGCAGGGAAGGAATGAAGGCAAGTGCAAGCCTGCTCTCGAACCGCTTGGATTACAGGGGAAGGAGAGATTTAAGAGTATAGCAAAAGAGAAGTTATAAAAAGTGCATGTAATTGGTGGAGCACGATTCGTAAGCAGGTGGGAAAAGAAGGAATCAAGAGTCTAGGCATGATGAATAGGTACAGAATGGTAAGTCCATACAATGGAGTATTATTTAGCAATAAAAAGGAGCAGAGCTACAACTTAGATGAACCTCATAAACATGATGCTAAGTGAAAGTAGCCAAA
>NW_011888787.1:8410790-8428310 GCF_000151845.1 Pteropus vampyrus | reverse complement strand
TTCATTGAGATATAATTCATATATGACAAAATTTACTACCAAAAACTGTATAATTCAAGGCCTTTTCCCTTTGCATCTCTTAGTTTACCTTTGGTGGTTTAAATTATTGTCATAAGGCTTTGAGGCTAAACTCCTTTAAAACTGGAATGACTTTTGAAAAGAAGTATGGCTTACCCTTTTGAATTGTTTATTTCATGATCACTCCAAGCAGCATAGGCTCTCTGACCTTTTAAGCAGGTATATTCTAGAACTGTATCCTCTTCCTTCCCTAATTTCCTTTTATACTTTCTAGATTGTTTAGCTGAAAAGTAAATGAAAGGGGAAGGAGAAACTTCAAGTTTTGTTTCCCTGGATCTTCGTGAGGATTTTGTTTTACCTACAGTGATGGGTCTGCTCTCAAGAAAAATCTAATGATTGTAGAAATATAGAAATACGTCTATTCATTTGGGTCATGTTCCATCTCTTCATAAGTAAATGGCGATGGCCTGACTAGGTACTGAATTCAGGCAGCTGTTATAATCTGAACTGAGACTATTTGGTGTCTGCTTCAGGTTCCAATACATATGAAGAAGCAGCTGCTTACATTCAGTGCCAGTTTGAAGATCTGAACAGAAGAAAAGATACCAAGGAGATCTACACCCACTTCACCTGTGCCACAGACACCAAGAATGTGCAGTTTGTTTTTGATGCCGTTACAGATGTCATCATTAAAAACAACTTAAAGGAATGTGGACTCTATTGAAGAGTGTGGCCGTCAATGAAAGGTAAAACTTTGAACAATTTAGTTATAGTGCTGAAGTGATATCTCTTGATTTTGTAAACTTCCTCTAATTAAGAATATTCTTTTTTTCTAGTTATTACAGTGTGGAGTGTTGAGACCAGACTTCTCTTGCTGTCTCATTGGGCAGCTGCAAGCATGAACGGGACCAGGGAATGGCAGCAGCATGCAGAATCTTAGCACTCTTTAGCACAATCTTCTGTATTAGGGAACTCTTAATTGACACGAGATGCTAAAGTCAGACATTGGAATTGGAACAGTTGTAAAGTATGATTCACTCATCAAGACATCACTTGGATTTCATAATCTCAAATGTTTAGGGCAGATGTGAAGTTGAGGTGCTGCATTCCAGAACTTCAATATGTAGCTTACTCTTTTTTTTTCCTTCTTGACAGACAACCAATAGTTCTTTTTTAAAGTTTTTTTTTTCATCAAGAATAACTTTACTAAATTTTATTTTTCTGTTTGCAAAAGAATCTATTAAAACACAGAGTCTTAACTATGCACATGATGAGATCATCCTGAAAATATTCCTCTTAGTAGGACTCTGTTTTTAACTCTTGATATGGTCAAAACAATTTTTCCGTAATTACTTAATTCTTCATAGTATTGGGGCAATAATTATGGCATTTTTGGATGAAATTTATGTTACTTTCCTTTTGAAAGTACCATTATGATTTCTAAATGGTAATTATATTGGAGAGTTTTGTAATAGGATTCTAGCTCTTTTTTTTTTTTTTTAAAGCTTAGGGTTGAAAGTTAACCTGGTTTATGCTTACTAGATAAATGCTTCTGTAGTATGATAAAGTCAGCTTCTTGAATCCAGACACACACAGGGCATCTGCCAGTCAGAAATGCAAATTGCTAAATTTGAAACAGAACCAGTGACTTTGCTGCTACATAGCTACTAAATTGACCGCTTTGATTCTTGCTTGTCTGTCTGTCATGGGGAGTTTTGTAAAAGATGCCCCTTGTTTTTCATCTCCCATGGCTGTTTCTCTTGGGAAACACCTGAAGTGTATTAATAGCGCATGCTTCTACTTTGTAAATGTGGTGCCAAACCCTTGTTTGCCGTTGTTTTTATTGTAGCAATGTTAATTGTAGTAATCCTTAGTTAGTGCCTTCTTTTGCCGAAACTATTGCATTTTGGGACCTTTTTCCACTTTGTCGTGTGTACAGATTTTAATCTGTTATAGTTGGCAGCAGTATTAAAATGGTGAGTAAAGAGTCCAGGTTTGTTCCTGTTTGTAACTAGTCCTCTCTGGAATATTTTCTACTGTTTCTTTTTGCCCCCACTGAGTGTGCTTTGGCCTTTGTCTGAAAATGGGTTTAGGAAGAAGGGTTCCCTGAAGGTCTAGTCTTTTGGTATAATAGTATTGTTGAATCTTGGCCAGACTGAGGGTCTTTTGTCCTATCTGTGTAAGTGATAAGCAGTCCTAATCCATTTTCCAAATTTACGTTTTGGTCGTGTGGAGAGCTATGTTCACCTTAGCCTGCGGGTCCTTTTGTACAATGTACAGCAAATGTCATTAAATATTGAATGGTCCATTGGAAGAAGGCAAATGAAGAGAATGCATTATGGGCATTCCGTATCAGTAGTTTGAGCAGTGCCTTATGGGGTCCAATCTTTTAGGATTGAATTCTATTTCATATTTTAATGTGACCTTTCACTAGTTTAAAAGAAAAAATAAGTTTCATGGTCATCAAAGCTGGTTCAGAAAGCAAGCCACAGTAGTTCGGTGCCTTTGTTAGTAGTTTTTTTTTTTCTTACACCTTTTTGGAAAAATATAACTATGCAGATGGAAAACTATTATCTAGCAGGGTTTAGGGTTGGGAAAATTGGATCTGAAAGCAAGAATATTAGCTTCAGTTGGTGTTTGACTTATACCCACAATGTAAATAGGGTCGATAGTACTTGTTCATTTTGAATATATCTTTTTCTTATTGTATTCTGTAATATAGGATCATCTGGAATGAGACCTGGTCCAATGTTGTTTTAACTGTAGTCCTTTTGTAGTCTGGGTTAATGGGATGGTATTGTTGATAACCCAAAATAACAGATAATCCAAAAAAGTTAATTTTACTTTGAAATGCATTTTATATTTTCATTTGAATACATCTATCTGATACATTCATTTTTTTAGCCCTTCTATTAATGAAAAACAGTAGTTCTCCACTTTTCTGCCACTACACCATTTATCTTGTTCTGTATTTACATTAAGATCATCTCCCCTGCCACACCATTCCAGATAATTTATCTAAATGCACATTCCTTGAGACACAATATAAGTCAGTGGTTTTCAAATATGCTTTAAGTCAAAATCACTTCGCTCCATCTTAGAGATTGATTCTTGGCCAGTAGGCTAGCAGTCTATAATTTTAAAACGGTTATTCTTATCATCAGTCTTGCAAATCACTATTGTATTTTAAAATAAAAGATTTTTTTCTTACAGCAGAGCCAGAATGTGGGGATGAAACATCATATCTACTAGCATGGAGAAAAAGGATTGATATTTGTAATCAAAGAAACTAAAAATTGCCTTGTGTCTTGTCTGTGGAGAATGCTGGAGATTGTCATAGGTCATGTATCAGAATTGAGGTGGCCAGGCTTTGGACCATCTAAGAAATCAGCACGTCTAAGAAAATTAAATTTTAATAAAGAACAGTGTTTAATAGACCCTAGCAGGAAGGACAGAAATAATAGCTTTATTTTTTGACAGTCATATCTTCTCCACCTAATTAAAGCCTTGGGCTGTAGAATTGCCATCTATTAGGCTCTCTGTAAAGAGGAAGTATTTTGCTTCTTAATGGCCAGTTTTCACTAACCTTATAAAATTTATTCTTAGAACAGATTTCACCTCTTGGCATGAAAATTCCAAAAACTCTTACAAGTATTCATAAGTGGATCTTGAGATGACATTTTATCTTCGACAGTTTGATTTCTAAATCTAGTATACCATTTTATTATTTCACTGATGGATTGTTAATTTTCACAAGGTGCTACATTCTAAGAATAGATGGACCAAATTTTTAAAACACTGTTCTCGTATATTTTTTATTCTCTTATGTATTCTATTTGTGTTTTATTATATGCACACTTTGGAGTATTTAAAAATAACTGCTGGTTCTTCTAATTCATTTGTGTACATTCTTATATCTGGGCCACCATTTGCAGCTGTAACTTTCTTTGGACATTGCTTGCCTGGCCTGACTAGCTACTTCATATAGTTATCCATTTGCTTAGCATAGTTCTGGAGTTTGCTGTCTCAGAGCTCCTTGCTGTACCGGCAGTTACGCATAAGGTAAAGTTAGTCTCATTCCAGGTAAACTCCACCATTGACTGATTTTTTTTTTTTCCCCCTTTCTAGATGTTCAAAAAATTGCAGTCTTCTCATTTATAAAAACCTAAAACAGCACCAATTCCCTTCACTCTTATTACTTGTGAAATCTTTCATATGTGATACTGACTTTAAGAACAAAGTTATATCAGTTTCCCAGTACTAACAGGGAATTTTTGTATTCTACTTGTCTTTATAGTACAAATGAGAACTCTGACTTTGGACCAGCCATAGCTGTCCACATAGCTTCATAGCTGTCCAAGCACAAGAGAAAACCAGGCTGCTTTGAGGCCTGAAATTGGAAGTTGATCTCGCTATTAACTACTGAGAAGTAAAAGGAAGATGTACGTGAGGTACTGGGGAACTGTCTTCCAGGACAGTCAGGATCTTTGTTTCTTTACCGTTTTTTTAGGTTTTAAACACCCCCCGACCCCAAACCCAATTTTCTGATAACCTTTTATGAGTTACTTTTGCTGAGGAGAGCATATTTCAGAACTCTTTAGAACAAGTCAGGGCAGGACAGTTTTTTTCTGATACTGTGTCAGGCCTAGATGTGGCCTGACTCAAGTCTTCTGAGGACTAAGACATAATAGGGAATGTTATACAGGAGTAGATGCCTGAGATGCAAGATTAAAATCATAAATTCCTTGGTTAACTCCTACATTAAGATATCAGACATGTATTTTTAAATAAGTTTCTTAGGTGTTTCTGATGCAGCTAACCTGGACCAACATTTGGGGATAACTGAATAGGACCTAATATTAAAGATCAACACAAATAGTAGACAGATAACCTCAAAATCACTAGTGAATGAACAGCTAAATTATTTTTTATTTGCCAATAAGAAGCACCTTTTGTACATGACTTAAAAGTGCCTTCCACCAAAATTATTAAGAGGACTCTTCAAAACATTCCTACATTTTAGATAGACTGTTTAATTTTTATACAAAATTAAAGACAAAACAAGAAACTTGGGGTTTGCAAACATGTTTAATGCATTTAATTATGCAGTGAAAATTGAAAGATACACCAAAATAAAGGTTATTCTGTGACAGAGGTACCTGTGTAAATGCATGAATGTTCATTTACAGTTGGTGTATAAAGAGCAAAGATAGCTAGCCTCAATATAACCGTATACTGAAAGTTTTTGAGGGCTTCGGAAGGGGTAGGTAAGGATGATCGAGGAGTCAGATATTAAAGGCTGTGTATGCCCAGTGCTAATGTTTTCTTTGCCTGAAATCAAGTGGGAATGAACAAAATAGAAATAATCAAATATTAGTGAATACACTGTCTCTGTATTAGCATTCATTAGCTGTAAGAACTTTGACAACTGGAATGTTAAATTCTATACAGTTTGATTTCTTTATCTTCTATCCTCTACTGTCCCCCTGTTCCTGCAGCCATACTCCTTTGGGTTATCCATTTTACCAAGAAGCTTGTTGATGTGTATGAGAGATTCCCAGTAGACACAACAAATCACAAGAAATTACCTGTTGTAACTGTTCATTCTTGCTCATGTAGGATGAAGGCCCTGAGACCTCTGTGAATTTTATGAGGGAGAGTTGTTGGGCATGCTGAGTTCTGGTCTTTTCAGTCTAACATCCCTCATCTGTTACCTAAAACAGACTTAATTACTCTTTCCAGCTATGATGTCCTATGGCTCTCATCAAATAGAATATATAAGTGCTCTGTAAATATTCACAATACTCAGGATTATACTGCACTACAAAAAGGTAATCTAAGGCAATACCAACGAAGATATTCACTGTAGATAGTGGTCTTTTCTCAGCATCATTTCCCATATTCATTTTGAAGACCCGAAATGAATTTCAGCTATAAATTGCTCTAAAATTTGTGAAGCAGGATAAAAAGGGTTTTGTTTTGCATTTAAATCCAGTTTTGTTTTGTTTTTTTCCATACTAGTGCTTTTTCATGGCCAAAAGGCAGAAAAGTTCCCTTTTGCAGTAGGTCTGTTAGACCTTAGAAATGTCTTCAGGCTTTCATGTAGCAGGACCACCAGAGGCCTTGGCACACTTGCAGCCCCTGGCCCAGCACTGAAGTCCTGCTGGAATCTGCTCCGGGGCTGCATGCACCTGGTAGAGCGGGCAGTGGGAGGTACGCGCTCCTCACCCTTCCCCACCACCTCCGCCCAGCATGGCCGGCATGCTCTGGGCTGCAGCACATCTCCAAGTAGAGAGTGTGTTTTGGATGCTGTTATTTCTCACCTTGGCAATGGGTTACCCTGGCTTGGACTGTTTGGGGTACATGTAAGTGAACCTTTTTATCAGAATAGGAACTGTTACAAGTAAGTGTCTTTTACGTTGCTTTTAAGACTGCAATGTGCTGCTTTTCCTCAATCTTTTTATCCACAAAGACATAAAAGCACAATTCCAATTATATTGTATTTTTTCCATTTTTTCTATTGTAGTAAAATATACATAGCATAAAACGTACCATTTTAATCATTTTAAGGTGTATAGTTAAGTGATAGTAACTACATTTACGTTGTTACACAACCATCATCACCACCATCCATCTCCAGAAACATACCCGTTAAACAATAACTCCTCCCCGCAGCCTCTGGTAACCATCATTCTATTTTGCCTTTATAAAATTGACCACTTTAGATACCTCATATAAGTGGAATCATAAAGTATATGTCCTTGTGTATCAATCATACTGTATTAAAAAAAAAAAAAGATTTTATCAACTTTACATATGAAATGGAACCTAATGGACATTTGGTTTACCGTCGTCAGTGTCTAATCGTGCAACGCAAGGGAATACACGATGAGCTTTGCCCTCTAAGGATACGAGCAAGAAATTATACCTCTGACAAAGCTATTTCTATTTTTATTTTATGCTAATTTCACATTCCATTGTGAGACTGATTTGTATTTAGTTTGGAGATGATTTTGTTAAATATGATTTAAGAGATGACAATTTAAAAAAATAACCAAGAATTTGGTTGGGAGTAAGAGGAGCTTAGAATGAGAAAATTGGCTTTGACCTTACAGTGTATGGTGGGCTGTTGGTTGCATGGTGCACATAGAAAGACCAATGGCTTTTGATTCAGAAGACCCGTTTTGGAGTTCTCGCTCTGCTCCTGCCTAGCAGTGTGATTTCGATAATAGATACTCCACCTCCGTGGTGGGCTCAGTTTCTTATTTATAAATTGCTAGCGATGGGCCTGGAATGTGTTTATATGTTCCTTCTAGCTTTAACATTCTAAGAATTAAGATTACAGTTCATGAAAATAGGGCTGAATATTTGTTTCCGACCTACATTGTTACAGAAAAGAATTTCTAATGACATAAAAATACATCAGATTTAACAGTTATAGTTAGTGTAAATTTAAAATGAAGCAAAAGACATAAAGACAGCAGAATGAGTATATGGGTTAATTTTGGTTAGCTTTCTCGCAGCTATTTTATGCAAAGAACATTCATGCACATGAATCAAAGTCCATGAGATAAAAATAAGCCGACATGTAGGAGAAGCACTAGTGTACTTTGTCTCTAGCTCTAAACAGTGTGAGGTTTGGAAACCTTCTCTGGGCCTGACAGACAAGCTGGGGTGAGGATTAATGCCTCTTGGAAGCCTATCCAGAGCGTTTGACATGACGTACTCTTGCCTTTACTCTATGAGAGCCCAATGTTGGCCAAGAGTTTCAAAAAATTATGTTGACTTTGTTCTAAGGTACAGGTGAATGGATGACCAATGCCTCAAAGTTTTATCCCACGTAGACTCGCCAGAAGAGTTTTAGCTTGAAGACACTGTAAGATGAATAACCTAACCAGATCCTAACCTCGGTAAAGCAGCTATAGAACGCAGTTGCTATAGGCACTGCTACTTCTGCATCCAGCCTCCAAAATAAACTTTTTTGCACAGTTTTCATAGAAGGTGGCTTGTGTGAATTTGTTTACATACCAATTAAAAGTTGCGATGTCTACCAGAGAAAAATTTAAACTAACACCCGTGTTCTGCTACAGATTGGTCTACCAAAGGACCTACCCCACTGGCTCTTTTCCTGCCATAGGGTCGGTTCATACTACAGGGTAGGTTCCAGATGATCATCAATAACCAAGCAGTCTGGGTTAGGCTTTTACAGTTTGGACCATAACCAATTCCTGCCTTGAGTCAGAGATAAGGAAAAGTTAATAAAAAGACACAATCTGGTATTATTTGGGGGGAAGTGGGCTGGCTACCCTATGTGAAGGTGGAATAAATGGGATAAATTACATTTGGCGCCTGTAGCGTGGATTCTTAACCTGGAGCGTTAGAGCTGCATAGATAGAACTATATTCAGTAGGTTGCTTTTCTTTGTAATTCTCTGAGTTTTATGTGTTTTTAAATACTCTGAGAAGAGGCCCATGGGTTTCATCAGCATGCCAGAAAGATCCATGATAGAAAAAAATAGAAAAGACTCAGAACCTCTGTATGTTGACTTAAAGCAAACAGGTTAGTGATAGAGCATTACCATTTAGAATGGTCCCTGAACAGCTCTTGGATGCAATATATTAGTATTGCCCAGGTTTTTTCATTGGCTTAAGTTTTTTGATCTGCAGTAGGCAGAGTAGTTTCCCTTATTTCTCTGGTAATTTTCCCAAGTTGGTTTCTTTTCAAGGAATCAGAAAGACTATTAAATGAATCCAATTTTAACAGCTGCAAATTTGAGTGTATTTCAAGTTCATATGGCTTTCTAGTATCAATATTGCTAGTAGTAGCCTAAGTGTGATGTGTGTTTCTGGCAAGGAGCATATTTTCATTTTAATTGACTCTTTTCTATACTACATCTTGATGCCAAGAGCCTTCCTCACTAGTAGTTGTAAATGCTAAATCTATACTTGACTTCACCACCTCCTGTCAAGATAAATACAAGCTTCGTTTCTCCTCAAAGGAATAATTTACTTATTGGTCTGCTAGGGGAGATGTTGTTTTCAGCCAGGATGAAAACGTGGACACAGCTGCAAAGATTTTTAGTGCCTAAAGCAAGATCAGCTGCCTTTTTTGTTCTCCTGAAATATATAGCAGTTGAAATGAGAATTTTAGAATTGTTCACTTATTCTAAGTTGTGATGGGGAAGCGGCAGCAATAAAATCAATACTGTAAGTGGGAGTGTGTTAATGTCCAAGTTTATTCAGAAAGTATCTTGTGTAGCTGAGAAACAGTTACTTATAGAGATGAAAAAACAGGCTTTTTGGCAGCTTGGGGAGCAGAGGGATAGTCTCTGTTTAATGAAGATGATGGTTTTAGATATGTGCCTTAGAAACTAACAAACATATCTGCTAGTCAGTGATCCAGATCTCTGAGCTAAGGCACATAAAGGTCTGATAATAAAAAGGAGTGGTACGTTTATTGAGGTTTTATTTCTGACTGTTTTTGCTGTTTTGTTTGGGATGGTTCATCTAAAAGCCTAGTGTTGAATTTCATAAATGGCAGCTTTATATTGGATTTCTTTCTGTGATGAACACAGCCTTTACGTGCCTTCCCTTCACTTATGTTTGTGATCATCAGAATAACCCTGTGAAGCAGTAGAGAATTTATCTTCATTTTATAGATGAGGAATTCAAGGCTCAGAGAAATGAAATATTTACATTTTGTAGTAAATTGCAGAACTGAGACTGGAACCTGGGTCTTCTGACTCCTGGCCTTGTGCCCTTTACACTGCACTAGCTATCCCACTTTGAGAAGAATGTGTGAGACACGGTTACAATCACGCATACTCTATCTCCAAGGGAGGAGGCATTCATTCTCCATGTCATGGTATATTGACCCGTAATTTTCTGCTTGAAATTACCCAGATTCCAAGCCTGTTGATAGAAGGTATACTTGAGAAATAGTGAAGGTTAGAAGAGCCCGCAGTCTTTGAGGTTTTCTTTGATGATAATATCTGTAACTGCATCGAATACAAATTTGACATTTTGGGTGTCTGTAGCACAGGTCATGTGACTATAGATTTCTTTGACATCTTTTCGCATGTTGAGGTCAAGGAACTGACTCTTGATATAATTCCCTGCATCCTCGTAAGAGTTGTTTCCTGGTTTTCCAGAAAAATAGTGAAAAAGTGGGATAAATTAACCTTTCTTAGTTGCCCACTTAACGTTTTAGGTGACTGACTTGATCCTCAAAATGCTGTGTCAAACAGCTGCAGTTGGAGGGCCTACTTATGGAGGGAGGGTCCCCTCTTGCATTCCAGTGTTTCTCGCTTGAGGTGAGCAAAGAAATTAAGGAGAGGTGTCTCTATGTCTCCACCCTTAGTTTCTGGTAGGTATCTCAATGGTTGGTGGTTCTCCCACATCTAACGTCTGCTCTATTTTAGAGACATCTGAATTTAAACCTATTACTAAATGCCCAAGTTTCTTAGATTAGACATCCAAGTATCACTTGAATATCATAAAGGTCATAAGAGGAATGAATATTAAAGGAATAAGGATCTTTGACTCGGCTAAACAAAGGAGTCACACTTAGTAGTCCTTAAAGACAAGTTCCTTTATGTCTGCTTGGTATAGGAAATGAGCTAATCACCAGTCATTACTAAGAAAGCATTACCATGGTCTCCAGCCCTTGACACTTACCATCATACTCTGGAAAACAAATGCTGAGATGGACTTTCTTGATTTTTTCCCCAAAGAGGTCCTTCTTGTTGAGAAAGAGAACAATGGAAGTAGCCGCAAAGAACTTGTGGTTACATATGCTGTTGAACAGGTGCAATGACTCATGCATACGATTCTGTTAAGAGGAAATAACCAGCAGAGGTACCAGAGTGGGCTTTGGAGGTATCTTGTCTACCTCCTTTTCTTGGAGAGACTAGTGCTCCAAATGTAAAAGGAAAGGTAGGGAGTAGCGTATCTCTTTTTAGTGTGGTTTGCCATCTCTCCTGGGCACTCAGTATATGTTTAGGCTTCCAAGTAAGGTCAGCAGTTCAAACTCTATCATGTTGTGTAAAGAAGCACATCATATGTTTTTTTCTGCTCTGCATTTTCATCTCCTATCCTTCACTTCCACAGGCACCCTTGGAGAGCACAAAGTATAACTCCTTTACTTTTCCCGAGTTGAAAATCCCTAATCCCTTCAATACTTAGTTCTTTCTATGAGCTTTGTGCTGTCCAAGTGATCCTTGGATGTCTAATCTGAGACTAAGCTCACTTTCAGTAAGTCTAAAGCTCTAAAGTGCTAACTAGAACCTGCAGAAGAAGGTTTTTCTAGGATCATTTGCCTGAGATATGGATTGATCTGTTAGAAAGAAGACTGCTAGACGGTCCGTATTAGCTGAAATCACCCATGTGGGGCACTGAAGTGACACGAAGCTTAGAGGAAGGGTCATGGGGGAACTCACCACTTCGTCATCTTCCACCAGCACCATATCATAGGCACTGAGGGCTGCACAGAAAATGATGCAGGTGACTCCCTCAAAGCAGTGGATCCACTTCTTTCTCTCTGATCTCTGCCCTCCCACATCAAACATCCTGAGGGAAGAAACAGCTATTTCATAGGTATGCTTATGACCTACATGCACTTGATGTTTACCCCCAGAAAGGTAGCCACTCTGGGGCCAGTTAGTAAGATGGGAAAGGGGGAAAGTAGGACATTAATTCAGCCTGGACGTTAGTGAAGGTCAGGAAATGTGCCCATGCCCTTTTGTGATATCTGAAGTGTCTGTGTTGCCTTCAGGGGACCACATACTTACCTGAAGTTCAAGTCTTTGACGGAAAACTTGGTCTCAATGATGCCTGTGGTTTTTACTCTGGATCGTAGTACGTCTTGCTCGTTAGGGAGGTAGTCGGGGGCTGTAATCCGGTCTAATTGGTTCAGGTAGCTAGAGAAAAGTGATTGGCACTGATGATGTTACATTTTCCGCAGCCAAGGCCAAGAAAGGTAAAGAGTCTTAGCCGAAGTCATACAACTAACTTGGTGATAGACCCAGTGCTGGAATCCATATTGTAAAATCTAGGATTCTGTCCTTCAAATTCTCATGTGCCCTTACAAAAGGAAGTGGGGGATGGTCTAAGGCCCAAGCCCATTCGAGGCAGTTTCCGCCTCATTTCAGTCAAGTCAGATAACTTTTCTTTGCATTTTACCTGACTACAAGGTTTTCTAGAACCTTGAATGAGATTTGGTGTTTCAAATGGATGCCAAAAGTTTCATCAAGAAGCAGGAGATTAAAAGAGATCGTAGAGACATGTAAGACATGAATCACTGCAATGCATGGGCTTTGTTATATCTCGAATCGAGTTGGGGAAAAACATTTGACATAATTGGGGAAATTTGAATGAACATTGACCTGGATATCTGACAACGTTAGGGGATTATTAAATATTTAGGTGTAATGATTATGTTGTGATATCTTTTTTAAAAAATTTTTATTTTTAGAGATGTAAATGAAATTTTTAGGATGAAATTTTAGGATATCTGGGATTTACTTCAAAATAATCCAGTGGGGGATGGAGATGAAATCAGAGTGGCCACGTGTTGATAACAGCTGAAGCCAGATGATTCATGATGTTATTCTCCTTTTGTGTATGTTTGACAGTTACCATAAAAAAGTTTTAAAAAGAAGTTGGAGGCAGATGTGAAGAGATATGACTGAGAGAAGGAAGGAAAGTGAACACAAGTGCCTACTGTGTGCCAGGCATTTTCACATTTAAAACCTCATAAGACTTTAACTTTCATATCCCACTTTACAGATGAAGGAAAAATTCTGAGGAGTGAAATAATTTGTCCAGGGTCAAGAGGCATTGTGGTATATCGTAAAAAACGTTCAACTTTGTGGTTAAATAGACCTTAATTTAAATCCAGCCTCTGCCATTTACCCGTATGACTTTGGGCAAGTTAGTTAACTTCTCTGAACCTTAGTTTTATTATCTGTAAATGAGATTAATAAAAAATACTTGAAGGCTTATTGTTTAGATTAAATGAGGTGATGACCTAATACACGTAGCAATGCCTGGGCCTCGGTGAGTGAGTGAGTGTGCATGCGTGTGTGCGTGTACGCGTGCATGAAGGATAACGTAATTACAAGGTCAAGCCACAGAATAAGGGCTAAGCCCAGTTCTGTTTGACTCTGAAGCTAATGCCCATCTGTGATACTTTGCTGTTTGAGATAATATTAATAGACTCTGTGTGCCTTATGTTTTTGGAACCAGCTTTGCAAATTTGGTTCTCTCTAATCTCTGACCAGCTTTCTTTGGTTTGCTCTGGCAGTTTCTTTGACCCATGCCCTAGCACCCTGACATAAGATGCTGTGGGTGAAGGGGACTTTAATTTTTGGTTATTGGCCTAAGTAGAGCCTGGGTTACCAGCTAGAAAATTCAACCCTGAAAGGGCCATCATGAATCACATGCCTCCTGGGAGAGTGTGGCAGAACTTCAGGGCCATCCTAGTGTTCATAGTTCTGAAAGGAGAGGCTACGTGAATGAATTAAGAGGGCTGCTAAACAGAGCCCTTCTGTTTTGAATGTTGGGTCTTCAGCTTTATAGGCTGCAGTGAGCTGGAGTAAAGCAATTCAGAGTAGTGAGAACTACTCTAATGGCTTTAGATAGGGTCAGATGTTCCTATCCAAAGGCATTAAATTTGAAGCCCAGTAGAGCACTGCTGAAGCCTAATAAAACATACAAACTGAATTCAGCCCTGGGGTGTCCAGCTCTCAGTGACTGGAAATTTAGGCTGAGTGCGATTTCTAAAAAGTGGCTTACACCTCACCCTTCCACTTCCCCAGAGTCTTACTAAGATGCCGAGTCGTTGAGCTGGTACTCTGCAGCTCTGTCGAAGCAGGCCTGCACCCCACCGTCCTTCCACAAGTTCCTGATGACCTCCACCAGCTCAGGGGGCATGGTGCCCTCCTCAATGGAGTCGGCCAGGTTGTTGAGCTGTCGCCCGTCGTCCTGTAAGGCAGAAACCTGGCTGAGAACTACTCAGGAGTCCTGGCCTTTCAGGAAGCTTCTGGGAATACTGCTGGAAGGAAAGAATTTTGCATTGCTACGAAAGCCTGAAGTGGCGTCAGTGTCCAGTGAGATTCTAAGAAAACATACTGATTAGGTTTTGAGTGGGCTTCTGAGATGTAGAGAGTGGCAATCTCTCCAGTCCTGGGATGCCTAGCAGAGAGCAGAGGTCTCTGGGGCTTCCTCTGTGGTGTTTCCGACCTCCAGGCTCGGTCCAGAAGTGTGCCACCGTGAAACGTGGGCCCTCTGCTGCGGGGATTGAGCTTATAAAAGTTCCATGGCCATGGGGGGGGCCATTTAAATGGTAAAATAAGCCAAAAAGGCAGAGGAAGCTGAGAGCAGATTTTTGTAAACACTTATTACAAAGGTAGGAACTGCATCCTTATCCAGGACTGAAGTAGAAAGAGTTGAAGCTCAGCAGGTGGGATTTTAGTTACACCAAACTTTTCTGACCCATGTTTCCTCATAGCTTGTTGACCGCTGATCTGTTTAGCCATTTCTCCCTCCCTTAACCACATACCGTTAACCACGTACCGCACAGCTTGGTTCAGCATAGTCGATGCCTAGGGTGGACATGGCCCGGATGATGGCTAGGATGGACTGCAGCACATTCCCATAGATGATGGACTTGTACTCCAGGCATTCTTCTGGCGAGTAGCCATCCTGATGAATGATCCTGTGAGGAGTACACGCCTCACCCTTAGCTGGCCTGAGAAACCAGACCTAAGGGACTAGGAATCTGGGAAGATTTAAAGGGTCATAATAACCCATTCTATTCCTACTGCCACCCCAAAGTGGGGATGAGGGGCAAGGGGCATGCGGATGATGAGCATTGGGTCCTTTATATCCTTTATGTACGGGTTCCTTAAGGCTGAAGCGCCCTTCCTCCAGGAGCCTCCCTGGCTCTATGAGTTCTCCCCCTCCCCTGGTCCCTCAGGGCTTTGTTCCTACTTACTTCATCTGTTTGACGATAGTGCTCTTTCCCGACTCCCCAGCACCTGCAGGGAGAAACGCTTATTCCCGCCAGCTCTCCCCAGCCCTCCAGTGAGGTGGCCCCTGCTTGCCTGGGAGCTGAGTGAGGGGACAGTGCTAGGGATCCCCACCGCTCTCCATTTCTGCCAGCCGCAAGCTCAGGCCATTCAATCAGGATTCAGAGCAGAGCTTCTTAACCTCTGCGCTGTTGACATTTTGGGCTGCATGATTCTTTTTTTGTGGGGGTCTGTTCTGCGTGTTGTAGAGTGTTTAGCAGCACTCCTGGCCTCCACCCACTAGAAGCCAATAGCACTCCACTCTTCCAGCTGTGACAACCAAAAATGTCTCCGGAGCTTTCCAAATGTCTCCATCCTGGCAGGGCTGCGGGGTGTGGCAAAATCTCATTGAGAACCACGGACCGATTCAGGAGAATTCTGTTAACACATTTCTCCTCTCTGACCATTTTTACTCAGGAGAATGAGAATGATCTTGGGGCAGGACTGGAGAGAGCTGGATCACTTCACTGAAATGCTGTGTTTTCATCAGTATGCTGTTTCCTTTGTTAACTAAAATGTCCTAATACCGTCTTTCACATTCTCTGTTCCTCCATCAAAACCCCACACACCCTCAGCCCTCTCCCTCAGCCTGTACACAGACAACCCCTGGTGCCTTAATGCCCTCTGCCTTAGCCTTTGCTTGTTACCTCTAAGCTGCTTATCCTGAATGTAGAAGGAAGCCGATTAGGCTTAAAAGATCTCCCAGTGGCCTTGCCATCTCTCTTCCCCTTTCTTTAGCCTCCTGGGCAACTCGAAGTCTGGGTCCAGCTGACAGAAGAATGCTCTTTGAGTGAGTCCTTAGAGCCATGCCACAGATCAGTTGGGGGAGGGGAGGTGCCCTTAGCCTGGGGCTCCAGTTCCCAGGCTGCTCATAGGCTTGGAAACGCATTGCAGCCAGCCAGTCTTCTGCTGTATAGACCCCACCTGCTCCAGCTACCTCCCTCTGTACTACCACTGGGGATTTTTTTCTAAGCTGGCTGTCCCAAACTCTTTATTTTCTTGGTTCTATTTACAGCCGTGATTAGTTTCTCCTACTGGCCACTGAGGCGCTTTGCTTTTTTCAGCCCAGACCTGTGATCTGCTTAGGAGCTCATCTAGGGGACAAAGCTCCCATCTGGCAGGGGCTGTAGAGGCAGCTACTGCATAGAGAGCCAGGAAAGCACCGCGGTAGCTAAAGACTCCATCCACCCTCCCAGGCTCCCTACTTCTAAGATTATTACTGAAAGCAATGAGAAGGAACCGGTATACTTGGCAAGTGGGCTTGTCCCTAGGACAACATGACACCGACTATATGGTAGGACTTCTGAGTCCGCTGTGCTTTCTTGAGTCCTTGACTCACCTCTCTGACTGCAGATTGGGTCAATGTCTGCAAGCCCAGGGTTCACAGTATTTGCCAAGCCATGAGGTGTTAGGTTTGGTTAGATTTGGAGATGGGTGGGTCCATCCTGACCCTTGCACTGTTCCTGGTTCAAGGATGAGCGTTCTGCATCTCCCTGGGGGTGGCCGTGCTCCGCTCTAGAGCTCCTGAGCCCCTAGCCTGAGACTGGATGGGGAGAGAAAAATGACCTGCCCTCTCTCCTCCCCATGGGGCGGGCTAAAACCCACCTCCATCCAGGATAAGCAGGAAGGAGCAGGACCTTCTCCTTCTCTGGCTCATCTTCCCATCTCGCTCACCCAGCAGTAGCAGCTTGACAGTCTTGGCTTCTTTGTCCGCATCCTCCTGCAGCTTCTTTTCCAGCTCCTTGGATCTCTTGGCCAGTTCTTTGTCCTCAGCGCTGACTCCACTTCCCATCTTTCTGCTGTCTCCTCCTGGGCTGCTTCTTCTGGCCTTTAAGTGTCTCTTCTAGGGTTTCCTGTCAGTGGAATGGAAGATAAGGAAAAAGTAAATTGGGATCTTGTATCAGTTTCTCAGTCCTAAAAAGCTGACTATAGGGGCTGGGTGAAGGAGCAGACTGCAGGTTCTTGTTCCTTGTCTGTCTTGGCCGAGACTCCTACCCCAGCTGGAGACCTACTTAGTCTGGGGATTGTAGCCTTAATATCTAACAGTGTGATGGGCCAAAGCCAATTAAGAGCTCAGTATGACAAAGAGCAAAGCTTCAAGTATTTCCGTGACTAGGGAAACGGTCTGCTGGATTCTGACACAGGAAGATAGGATGTGGGTACTGGAGCTCTGGAATAAGATCATGGCGACCTCATCCTTTTGAGGGGCTGACCCCCTAAGAGTCTATTCCTCGGATTCACTTGCATCTCAGAGTCAAAGATTAGAGGCACAAACAGGAAGCTCCACTCAGAGTCCAGATTCTAGTGTCTTGGTTTCAAGGGCTTCAAGGCATCAAAACACAGGCCTCCATCATAGCAGGTGGGTCTTGGCAAGGAGTTTTTGTTTGGGGTGGTGCCTTCCTTGGAAAGATTAGAAATGTTTCTTCCAGCTCCTC
>NW_011888787.1:8396416-8409630 GCF_000151845.1 Pteropus vampyrus | reverse complement strand
GGGGACCCTGAGCCACCACTGACCATCTTCCTTCTCCCACCACCTTTCAGCTGCATATCTGGGGATCCGACTGAGAAGCGCTGGGCCTGGAACCCAGACTCTCAGGGCTGATGGAGAAATAGGCAGCTGCCAAGGTGCCTTCCATGGCGATCATGTTTTCCCAATGAAAAATTGGCAAGTGCTTATTGACTTATGGGAAACCAGTAGAGTGTCTTTGAAATTGTGACTGTCTTGGAATCTTGACTATAAGGTTTCAGTAATGATGCCTGCCCTAGCCTACCCACGACTTTGGTAACTTAAACCTAGGCCAGAGCTGTGCTGAAGCCTGCACTGTTCACAGCATGGGGCTGCCAGAAACTGTGCTAGTCGATGTACGTGGCTCATATCAGTTAATTCTCACACTAACTTCAAGGTAAGTGCTCTTGTTCCCAATTTACAGAATGGATGACTGAGGCTTGAGGGTTAAGTGACTTATTCAAGGTCATATAGCTTAGTAAACAGACCAATCTGGTGATCTATCTTTCTACCACCCCCACATAAGCAGCCAGTGAAAGAACACTTAGGCAAAAAAGGCAAATGCATGGGCTTAAAAGCGAATGCATGAGCTTAATAACAGAAGCATTCATTTGGTTAAGGGAACCACTGACGTCTTTCACGCACAGGGGAAATGTTTGAGCTTGTTCCTTTTTCAGCTACCACCTCTGCAAACTTCTGTGCTGCTTCTGCTTGTTTCCTAGCTTTCTGGCTCCCCGTTCCCACAACTAAGCTGAGTAAGAGAACTCCTGGCCCTCACCTGGCCTCTGACTGCAGAGACCCACCTCTACTTCTTCATGCACCATCCTGACACCAGTGATGCCCTGCCTCCTGTCCTTAGCTCCTGTGCCTTTCTGACGGCATTTCTACTTCATGATTGTATTTGAGTTCAGCGGCCTGGTGGAATAGGTTAAGCATGTAGGTGCCATTCCCATTCTAGAGGTGAATGAACCAAAGTACAGAAAGGCAATTCTTAATAAACAAGTTAGCATCAGAATCACCTAGAGCTCAGGTGTCCTAGTCCACAGCCCTTATAATCAAATCCTTTTGAGTGAAAAAAGAATCACCATTTCCCAACGAATTTGGTCTTTTTTTCTGAGTTAAGGGGAGATCTCAGGATCTGTCTTACACTCAGTAGTAGGAACTTGTAGGTAAAGCCATGTCCCATTTGGATTGGGGAGGGGACATGAAGAATGAGTAATTGCCTTCAAAACTTTCCAGTCCAAAGGAAGAGGTGGGGTAAATTCACAGAGGAACACTTTAATTAAAGGAGCACTGTGCCGGTGCAAGAGAATTCAGAGCTGTTTAAAACCTAGCCTCCACCCCAGGAGGAAAGACGATGATTCACACATCTGTCAGACTGATAAATTCTATAGTAGAGGAAAGAAGGGAGCAATTGTAAAATGAACAGACTTTCAGCAGAGAAGCAGAACACAATAGAAGTAGAGGACAGGCATTTTGGGGAGAGGAAAGAGCATGAGAAAAGACATGGAGGCACAGGGTACCAAGTGTGCTCAGAGAAGACTGGGACGTTAGATGTGACTGGGCTGGAGTGACAGAGTGGAAGGGGCAAGAGGGGAGGGCTGGCAGATGAGGACAGGAAGGGAAATTAGGGCTAGCCAGTGAAGGGCGTTGAACGACAAAGGGTTAGAATAAAACGCATAGAAGACATAAACAAGTACAGATGGGTGCAGCTGTGTGGCACTGTAAACAATGCTGGGTGAGTGGGGGCTGGCCGCTGGGACAAGCTAATAAAAGAGCTGAATGGCTTGGTTCTAAAAGGATCTAGGCATAGGGTATGGTTTGGGAAATAGTCCTGGCCAAAGATCTGTTTTGAGGCTGCAGGAGTTCTCTCCCAAATCTAATATCTGCGGACAGTGGTCTGGCCCCAGTAGAAAGCTGACATCACAAGTGAGCTGCAGGCCAGAGCTTAGAGAAGCAGTTCTCCCCAGAAGGAGTGCATTGTCAGTGGAGGCCTGGGATTCTAGAGGGCCATTTAAGCAACCGTTTGGCAAATAGGCTAGGGGAGAAAGAAGCTATGTTTAGATCCTAGAGGCTCATAAACATTATTAAGGCCCCAATGTGAGAAGCCATAGGGAATGACTCACACCTTCATTTCCCAAACTCTTTTCTCTCTGTAGGCAATGGAACCTCCCTGAGATTCTTGCTGGTGTTGCGTAGGTGGGGAGATTGATGCTTAGGTGTAATCAGGGCAGACGTCCTGGCAGGGACAGTATACCAAATGGCCTGGAAGTGGGGGAGGGTTACAGGGTGTTGCACATGGGACTAGTGAACCGGTTTGCCTGGGTAGGGTGGAGAGCAGGGGTTGCCTCCTGTAGGCTGGTTAGGTAGGTAAATAGGTAAGTCTGGATTAAGGGGTAATCCTGAAGAGACCTGACCCGATGCAAGATACCACTGCTTAAAACTATGTCAAAATTTGTATTTCATCAGAATATAGTTGACATTTTACATTGTTACCAGGTGCTTGATTTTTAATTTTGAGATTTATTATTCATTGTTGGGATCCCAACAGCCTCAAAATTCCTAAGTGCCCCAAGACCAATTTAGCCTGGGGCTAAGACGCAGGAGAGTCTATTGGGGCTGGGATGTGGAGGCTATTACAGATTTTTACAGACTTTTGTCATTTTCCATTCCTTTGATTATAACGGTAATAAATGCATATTTTGTAGACAGTGTTTTAAATACAGATAAGTATGAAGAAGAAAATAAATATAACCTATAATTCTGCCTCTCACAGATAATCATTTGTAACATTTGTGGTGTGTTTATTTTCTATGCATATATGTCACATAATTAGGGCCATCCTGTAGGTACGTATTTTTGCATCTGTGTTTTCACCTAACCTTGCATTCTAAACATTTCCACCTCAGTAAGAAATTCTCCAAGAACAATTTTTGAGGGCTGTATTTCAGTGTATGTATATGACATAATTTAAACATTCCACTATTATTGGATCTTTAAATTGTCAACCTTTCCATGTGATAAACATAGCAGTGACGAACAACTTCATGCATGTTTTTCTGGCAGCTCTTTTTAGAAGAACAATTTCCTGGAAATAGAATTACTGGGTCAAATAATATGAACTTTCAAAAGATTCTTAATTATATATTACTAAATGGCTTTCAGAAAGATTACGTCAGTGTTTATACCCACGAGTAGTATGTGTGTGTGTCCCAGCTCACTGACTACACGTTTGCCTGCGTTACTTTTTTTCCCCTTGATGTTTGCTAATTTGATGGGTAAATATGGTATCTCCTTGTTTTCTTTTTATTTTATTGGTTCTTTGTAAGGTGAACTCCCCCCCACCCCACCCCACCCCCGCTCCGCCCCGCCCCCGCCGCCCTCTGTTTATGGAAGCCATGTTTTTTTGAGCTTGTCCAGTGCGAGGACAGTAGGCAGGGATCAAGGGAGGTGACACCAAAACGCAGGTAGAGAACAGGGTTCAGGGTCCAGCCTGGGAAGTAGTGAGGGAGGCAGAGTTTGGGAAGGAATTTGTCTGTGGGGGTGGTGAGAACTGGGAGAGGCCGGACAAACCGCATTAGTCCAACTGGGCGTGGGGGGCAAAGGGCTGCCACAAGGTGGAAAAATAGGAAAGGCTAATTGCTGCTAATACACTTAGTGGTCTGATTTTTGGCCACTTGGGAATGGGGGTGCTGGTTGGGTGGGGTGTCTGCAGTCCCCAAAACAACCCAACTCCACTTTGTAGGCTGCAAGGTGAATCAACCTGTAATGTTAATAGGGAACCAAGGCCAAGGCCATAGCACTACTACACAAATATTAACCGCGTAGTAACAGACTGAGCACTGTTCTAAGCACTTGTATTAGCTCATTTATCCTAACAACCATCACATAAAGCAGGGGTTCTTACACTCATTTTATAGACGAAAAAGAAGTTCAGCTAAGTTAAGTAACTTTCCCAAAGTCAGTCAGGAAGTAGGCGGAGTCTGGAATTGAACCCAGGCATTCTGGCTACGGAGCCTAAGGAGCCTAAGCGCTTAACCAACAAATATAGAAATAAATGTGGGAAGGGGAGCCAGAACACAGGGCACACCCTGCCTACCTCTGCCTGCCAGGAGAAAACAGACACCCAGAGTGAGAATGCTGGGCTAGAACTGCTAAAAGTGACTGGGCGCTGACTTTATGCCAGGCACCGCACAAAGGTGCTGAACATTTAATCCTCATAACAACGCCTTTGAGTGAGGTAGCGCGATTACCCCATCCCATTTACTGATGAGGAAGCTGACGCAGAGAACTTGCACTAGACCCCGCAGGGCCAACAGCGGTGTGGCTGCTGCCCACGTGGCGCCGGGAAGAGGAAAAAATGGCGGGGGCGGGGCCGGCCGGGTAGGGGCGTGGCCTCGTGGGGGCGGGGCCTGAACCCGCGGAATCCCAGGGCGGCGCTGGCCAGGTTTCGGAGGGGTCGCACCTGTTGCGTGACTACCCCACAGCCCAACTACGAGAAGCCGACCCCGAACACCCAGAGAGTGTGGAAAGAAGCGCAGGCGAGTTCCGGGTCCCGCTGTCTCGGGAGCACGTGGCCTGCCCGCCTCGAGTGCGGGGCTGGGGGTCTTCCCGGCCGGTGCTGCCGCCAAGGTCTGTGGGGGTCCACCTCCCACCAGCTGGCAGTTTTGAAAGCCTTCCTTACTTCTCCCATCTCGGTGCCAGGGCAGGGGCTCTTGGAGCGATTTGGCCGGGGTCTGGGCCCCAGCCCTCGTCCCCTCCCTCGCGACCAGAACTTCCCTGCTGTGCACATCCTGGCGGGCAGCCTCACCGGTCCCCTTCAGGGCTCGGGCAGCATGGCCTCAGGTGAGTGTGTGTGTGTGCCTGTGTTGCGGGGAGGGTCTCTGGGACAGAGGAGTGCAGGTTCTCTGGGTGACAAGAGGGTGGTGGTGGGGGGGGAGAGTGTCTCGGCACAACCAGCAGACCTAGGGAATGAGGCCAGCTTCTCTTGGGGAGGGCCTGGGAAAGCGGAGCCTGAGTGTGGAAAGACAGAAGGAAGAGTCAGAAGACGCTGGAGTCTCTTTCTCAGACCTCAGAGAAGCCCCAGCCTCCTGGCCTCCCTGCCATCCTATTAAGTAGCTTCTTCTGGACAGTGGAATTTTCCCAAGACAGGCTCCTCCCGTCCGGGCTGGGATTCTCCGTTTTACTCTATCCTACCAGAGCTGGGCTAGCCCTGGGGCCGGGGTGCAGATAGAGAAGAAAAAAGGGGATTCTGTCCCAGAGGGGCTGGGTGTTCACTGACTGCGTCTGCCATGAGCAGAATGTGTTTTGAGCCTGGGGGAGCTTGCTGTGGATTCCTGTTTATTTATTTTTTTCCCTCCCAGGCTGGCTGGACCAGCTAGCCTGGACTTTGAGTCTTTGACCCAGAGCCCTGGCAAGGGACGAGGGCTCCAAGTCTACAGAGAGGGTTAGCGGAGCGCTGGATGTTGGCCCTTCCGTATCTTGTTCTCACCTCCATCCCCCAGGCCCACGTCACTCCAGGGATGAGGGAGGGAGAGGAGGGGAGGGACAAGGGGCGGGGATGGAGGCCCCCTCTGGAGGTTGCCTAGACAACATCAGAAATCGTGGCCAAGGCCTCTTCCGCCGGCGGGGCCTCTGCTTCCTGCATCAGTCACTCCCGCTGGGGGCGGGGCGGAGGAAGGGGTTGGATGTGGCAAAGACAGGCCCAGCTGGTGCGGCTCAGACTCCCCCGCCATCTCCGCGGCCAGAGCCATGGCATCTTATGCATCCGGCCCGGGCAAACCCAAGGCCAAATATCCCTTTAAGAAGCGTGCCAGCCAGCAGCCCTCTTCTGCAGTACCAGGTGAGTGTGTGCATCCTGGCCCAGGCACTGGCTCTGCTCCCCCATTTTTCGCTCTGGTCACTGGTCCCCTGGGGGCGGGAGGAGCTTCTGCACCCTCTCTGCTGTTGTGCCCCTCGTCCTTGGTCCCAGGGACAGCTGGTTTGAGAGGTGGCGTGGGGAGAGAGTTGGGGTGGAGGGTGACAGGTTTCTATGTCGGGCATGCTGTCCTCTGTAACTGGGAGTGGGCGTGGGTGTGGGTGCTGCAAAAGCTGTGTTTGCACACGTGTCAGTGTGTGGATGTGCTAGGACTGTTTGCAAGTGGAGTGTGTGTGTGTGAATGGAGTGGGGGATGTGTGGGACTGACTGGTTTGCGGACTGGCCATACTGCTGGTGGCTGTGCCTTTGCCAGGCAAGCTCAGGCTGTTCTCCTGTGGCTAATTCCTCTTTCTAGGACCCTAGATATCTGACCCCCTCACTGGGGGTCTGATGTTAGGGCACACTCGTTGCTGACGGGCATCCCAGGGCTGGGGGGTCAACCATATTGATTGTTTGCTCTGTGCTCATTCCTAGTCTGTCTTGTGAGCTTCCTCAGGAGTATGAGATGTCCTTGGGCCATGCTCTGCGGTGCTCAGGCTGGGTCTGCTGCTTACCCCTGCACCTTTTGGTTTGGCTCCCACTGTGGTAGGCATCTCTGCACCATTTAGAGCTGGCATCCTGGTGCAATTGTGCCCAGTTCCTTAAAGGCTGGACTGCCTGGGTCTGTGCTTGCTGAGGGATTTCCACCTGTCATCTGCTGTCCCCAGGCCTTGTGTCTAAAGAAAGACCACCCCCACTTTGGTGACCAGGTCAAGCCAGTCTCTCTCCCAGCAGCTTTCTCTACCTATAGCCTGATCATTTACCTCCCGTGTTTTCTTACGCCTTTGAAGATGCTGTCCTGGTCTGTACTGTCCTCAGGGTCTGTGTTCTCTGTGCCCGGGTCTGTGCCATCCAGAGGGTGTGCTCCCTGGAGCTGGATCTATATATCTTTGGGTTGGTCATATGGTGGGAGCATCATACTTGTGGGTCGAAGCCTTGGGCACCTCTCTGCCTACTGAGGCAGTCCTGGCAGTGAGTGAGGGGAATCCTGGTTAAGAAAGTGGATGGCATGGCCAGAATCTTGGCATTGGTGGGAGTGGCTGGCTTTTGGTCGACTCCCCTGCCACTTCCCCGTGTGATTGTGTGTGTGTGTGTGTGTGTGTGTGTGTGTGTGGGTATGTGGGTATGTGTGTGGTGCTGCACAGGCCCTGAGAGGGGACCAGCAGGCAGCTGGGTCTTCTAGGCCTGGCCCCAGGGAGTGTGGCGATTACTGCCTGTCACCCCCAGTGAACCCCAACAGCCCTGTGCAGTGGCCTGGCAGGCTGGGAAGATGGCTTTGGCTGCTGGAACTTGTCCCGGTCACCCCAGCATTTCTGGGAGGCCGTGGGGCACCCTGCTAGGAGGGGCGGTTGAGATTAGGGCCTTTGAATCAGCTCTTGCTGGACCCCTTACAGATCACCCCATAGGCGGCCTCCTCTGGAGGGGGTCAGAAGTGGCGAGGAGGTGTAAGGTCAAAATTCTTGGGCAAGCAAGGACCTTAGGCTCCGTCTCATACCCTGGGGGGCAGAGCAGGTGCTCTCTCTCCCTCTTCCTGCTCTACTCTCTTCTAGGTAAGAGATAGTGTCGCCCCCGCCCCCCGACCCCCCATCTCCACCCCTGCCAAACTGTTCTCTTCGCTGCCCTTTACTGCTCAGTTGTCTTGGTCTGTGCTGGGCCCAAGAACCTCCCACCCTCCCCATGGGTAGGACTGCATGTGAGACATGTTTGGAGGGTCCCAGGAATTCATAATCGTAGATTATGGTGTTTTACAGAATACTCAGAGAGCTGTATCTCTGTGAGCCTTATGGCAGCTGTGGCTAAACAGGATAGGACCTGCTTATCACTCCATTATAGACAGGACTTGAAGCCTTTGAGAGGTAGAGACTTGCTAGTAAGTGGGAACAGAGTCAGACTCAAGTCCTCCAAATTCTAGTCACCCTTCTCCTAAACCTCTCCTCCTGGGCAGTTCGTCCCTGATGATAGGCTTGAAACAGGGCTTGGAGTCTAGGACGCCATGAACTTGCCCTTGGGCTTCAGAGAGTCTCAGTAACTAGTCCCTACCTGTACTGAGGCACTTCCCCAGCTTCTAGCCAGCTCCTCTCCCAGGCGGAGGCCCTGTCTCCCGAGGGACCCCATAGGCAGGGCCCCAGAGGACAATGGGAAGCAAAACAAGGCCACTGGACAGAGGAGGGTGCCGTGGGGCTGCTGGGTATGGAAATGAGGGCTGCTTGACCCCTTTCTTTGCCCCACCCCCATCCTTTGGCCCGCCAGGTCCTACCTACTCACTGTACCCCAGGGCAGTACATTTTAAGGAGGCTTGGCCCCTCCCTGCCAGCCTAGCCTGCTCCTTCCCCTTGGGGACCCTCCTTTGGGCTGGGCCCTGGCACTGTGGAGATTAAGGCCCTGGTCAGGCTGGGGTTCCTTTTATCTCGAACTCTGATGCTCTTTCCCTTGATTTCTGGGCTCCCCTGAGCTCCTTCAGCCCCCTGCTTGCCGTCATCTCAGGGTCTCCCCTGCATGCAGCTGCACTTGGTACAGCCCGTGCCGGCCCCTGAGCTGTCCTGGGGGACTGGCTGCAGCTCCACTCAGCAAACAGGCGGGCAAGGGGCACAGGGCTGTTGGCTGGCGCTCCCTGAACTTTGCAGGTACGACGCAGGCAGGCACGAGGACAGGTGGGTGGTAGGTCCTGGATCTGGGGCAGGCACCTACTCTTCCCTTTGTCCAGCCTTAGGACTAGACTCTGGGGCCTCGGAAAGTGGGCCTAGAGACTTTTAAGGTGCTCTACCTGGGCGGAGCCTCCACTATGTCCCTCAGTCACAGTGGAGAGGGGAAAAGAGGGAGCTGGACTGGAGGAGCCCCCTAGAGCTGGATGGGAGAGCCCGTTTGGGTGTGGGGAGCTTCCTGCTGGGGAGGGTGGGGCTGGTGGGCCCACAGAGGGTCCTTCAGGGTGGTCTGGGAGCTCAGGCAGCCCCTGCAGACTTGTAGCTTCAAGGCCTCTCGTCCAGCCTCATAGTGTTGCAGCCCAGGAGTTCTGCCCTCCATGGGGGGAGCCCCTGCTCTCCGACTCCCTTCCCCAGGCCCTCCCCGGGGCCTCCGGCCCAGATCCTGGGGCCTCTGAGTGGCGCACACTGTTCATGGCAGCTCCCTTTGGAGGGGCAGCCAGCAGTGGGAGGGGCAGGCTGGGGCCAGGCCACATCTTGGCAGCCCTGGGGTCCCGGGCGAGAGGGCAGGCCTCCGGGGAGGTGGTAGAGTTCCTGCTGCCAACCAGGTCCTCCACGTCCTCTCCTCTTCCCTCGAGGGCTGGTCCCCAGATCAGAGCTGAGTGGCAGCTGTGGCTCCCCCTGCTCTGTAGGTCTAAGGCATCGGGCTAGGGCCCTGGCCTGAGAGGATCTGCTGGCCCAGAGGCAGGTCCCATCCTGGACTGACCGCCCTGGAAGCTGTGGGCTGGGGATCGCTGGTGTGGCCACCAGGTCCTTACTGAGTGCTTGGAGCACACGTGCGTGTGTGCATGCGTGTGTGTGTGTGTACACACACGTGTGCCTGCCTGTAGGAGGTTCTCACATGGAGGTTCTGATGGCCTGAGGGAGCGGCTCCTAGTGCAGTATTCCGATTCTGATTCCTGGAGTGGATGAATCCACTTGTTCTAGGGGCAGACTCAGGACCCCCACCCCCGAGCCTGGGATGTCTGAGGGGTCCCAGTGCCAGACGAGGGCGAGGTCCTTTGGGAGCCACACATGGGCTCACTCCTCGGTCTCTGAGAAGGGACTGCCTCCCTTCCAAGTCCTGGCCTCTCTTTGGGGCTGGCCTGGGGTGCGCAGGGGCCCAGGACTTCCAGTGCACCCAGGTCCTGCACTCCACCCCTTGACCCTGGCATCACTGTCTCCACAGAGGCGCGGGGTGGGCTGGGGGCCCCTCCGCTGCAGTCTGCCCGGTCCCTGCCAGGCCCCGCCCCCTGCCTCAAGCACTTCCCGCTCGACCTGCGCACGTCTATGGATGGCAAATGCAAGGAGATCGCCGAGGTATCGCCTGGCACCTCACCCTGTGTCCCTCCGCACTGTCCCCGTGCTCCGTCTCTGCTCCCCGTCCCCTGACGTCACGCTTGGCTGTGCCCTGATCCCTAGCCTCTCCCAGGTGCCCCCAGCTCCTGCTGCCATCACGTCCTCCTCAGACTCTGCAAGGGAGGGCCTGGGGGCTGAGGGCCAGGCCAGCTGACCCTTCCTTCCCTCCACCAGGAGTTGTTCAGCCGCTCCCTGGCTGAGAGCGAGCTCCGCAGTGCCCCGTACGAGTTCCCCGAAGAGAGCCCCATTGAGCAGCTGGAGGAGAGGAGGCAGCGCCTGGAGCGGCAGATCAGCCAGGATGTCAAGTGAGCCCCTGGCCCCAGAGCCTGGCAGGCAGGCAGCCAGCTGTGGGGTGGGGGGCACAGCCAGGCATCCTTGGGTGTGGGAGTCTAGCTAGGTAGCCTCTGGGTAGGGGAGCACAGCCAGACAACCTGGGATGGGGAGCACAGTCAGGCAGCTGCAGTTTGCTGGGGACAGCCAGGCAGCCTCGGGGCAGGAGGTATATAGCCATATAGCCTGGGGTGGGAAGGCACACCTAGCAGCCACAGGGTGGGAGTGGGGGTACAGCCAGGCAGCTGCGTGTGGTATGGGGGGCACAGCTAGGCAGTATCGGGGTGGGGGACACAGCCAGGCAGCTGTGGGGTGGGGTGGGACACAGACTAGGGGGTTGTGGTGGGGGAGGGGCATAGGGTAGTCTGCCCAGCATCCCTCTGTCTCCACTGGACACTTAGAGCCCCATCTCTGTCCTTTTCCCATCCCATCCCTCCTTTGGGGCCCACTGGAGAGACAGCACAGAGCAGTGGTTGGAAGCGCAGGCTGTGGAGCAGGCTGCTGGGTTTTGGTGCCGTCTTCCGCCCGCCAGTGTGGCCTGGAACATGCTGCTTAACTTCTGGGTGTGCTTTCTCCTCTCCACCGTGGGGCAAGAGCAGCACCCGCAGTGCGGAGTTCCACAGTCCCGTGCGGACCACGTGTGACAACACATGCACAGCACCGAGTATGGGGCAGGGACCTGGGAGCAAGGGCTGTCCCTCGTTATCTGCCTGACCTCTGGTCCCTTCACCTCTAGGCTGGAGCCGGACATCCTGCTTCGGGCCAAGCAAGATTTCCTGAAGACGGACAGTGACTCGGACCTCCAGTGAGGCGGGCAGAGGGGTGCGGGGACATGGGGGAGGTGAGGCTGGGGCCTGTCCCACTGCTGGCCCCAACCCCCTTCCTTGTACCCGCCTCTCCATAGGCTCTACAAGGAGCAGGGTGAGGGGCAGGGTGACCGGGGCCTGAGGGAGCGTGACATGGTGCTGGAGCGGGAATTTCAGCGGGTCACCATCTCTGGGGAGGAGAAGTGTGGGGTGAGTGTGGGCAGGGCCGTGGGCCCCGGTGGGCTTCCCCAACATGGGGAGCTGGGGGTGGGACTAGAGAGGGTGTTTCTCTTTCCAGAGCTGGAGGGACGGAGGATCTGTGGGAGCTAGTTGGTGTGCTGGGAAGTGAGAGGTGTGAGTGTTTCTGGGGTCAAGGCCTCAGGGAAGAGGTGACAGGAAGCTCTGCCTGGGTCAGACTGAGGAGAGTGATCACGTGTCCTTGTCTCCAGGTGCCGTTCACAGACCTGCTGGATGCCGCCAAGAGTGTGGTGCGGGCCCTCTTCATCCGGGAGAAGTACATGGCCCTGTCATTGCAAGGCTTCTGCACCACGACCCGCCGCCACCTGCAGCAGCTGGCCGAGAAGCCTCTGGAGACGCGCACCTATGAGCAGGGCCCCGACACCCCTGTGTCCGCAGGTGGGTCCCCATCCCGGCCCTGGGGTCCCAGGCTCCCCGAGCTCGGGGCCCAGGACCCTCGCCCTGCCTGCGTCTTCCCACACCCAGCCTCGTTCCAGCCTCCCAGTGTGGGGTAGAGACGGGGACAGGATCTGTCCTGCTGAGGCCTTGGCTTCTCTGCCCTTCTGCTGGGCCTCTGGGCTGGGTGGTGGGTGGTGGCCCAGAAGAGCATTGGCCCTGACCCCACCCTCCCCACCCTGCAGACGCCCCGGTGCACCCTCCGGCGCTGGAGCAGCACCCGTACGAGCACTGTGAGCCTAGCACCATGCCTGGGGACCTGGGCTTGGGTCTGCGCATGGTGCGGGGCGTGGTTCACGTCTATACCCGCAGGGACCCTGATGAGCAGTAAGAAGGGATGGGGTGTGCTGGGGGGAAGTCTGGGGGCCCACGGGGCCCACTTGCTCTCGTCATCTAAGCTTCCCCCACCTGCCAGTTGCTCAGAGGTGGAGCTGCCGTACCCTGACCTGCAGGAGTTTGTGGCTGATGTCAATGTGCTGATGGCCCTGATTATCAACGGCCCCATGTGAGTCCCCACCAGTCACAGACACTCAGCTCCCCTCCCAGCTCGGACTCGCCAGCCCCGGACCTGCCCCAGACACCTGTCACCAGTGTCTCCCCACTTCAAAGTCACTGATTCCTAGACTTTCCCGCGGTTTGCCGCCCTGTTGACAGCCTCAGTCCTGTACCTTCCTGCCGCCTCCTCTGCTCCCCGGCTCCCCAGTTTCCCCCTGCAGGCCCTGAGCCCCTGCCTTTTTCTCCTCCTGCCAGAAAGTCGTTCTGCTACCGCCGGCTGCAGTACCTGAGCTCCAAGTTCCAGATGCACGTGCTGCTCAACGAGATGAAAGAGCTGGCCGCCCAGAAGAAGGTGCCACACCGAGATTTCTACAACATCCGCAAGGTGGGTCCTCACCCGAGGCCGGCCCTGCACCTCTGGCCAGCCTGCCCCAGGGGGTCTGGGCCCCCACCAGCACCCAGCTTAGAGAGGCCTCTCCCAGCCCACCGCCCAGGAGCTCGACCCTCCCAGCCTGGTGGACTCAGCAGCCCCCGTTTCACCCCAGGTGGACACACACATCCATGCCTCTTCCTGCATGAACCAGAAGCACCTGCTGCGCTTCATCAAGCGGGCGATGAAGCGGCACCTGGAGGAGATTGTGCACGTGGAGCAGGGCCGTGAGCAGACGCTGCGGGAGGTCTTCGAGAGCATGAACCTCACCGCCTACGACCTGAGTGTGGACACACTCGACGTGCACGCGGTTTGTCCCAGCAGTGGGGGCCGAGGGGCTGGGTCAGGGTACAGGCCGAGGGTCGGGGTGACCTGGGCCTACCTGTCTAACCCAGGACAGGAACACCTTCCATCGCTTCGATAAATTCAACGCCAAATACAACCCTATTGGG
>NW_011888787.1:8389171-8394896 GCF_000151845.1 Pteropus vampyrus | reverse complement strand
ATCCACCACCTGGTGTCGGCCTTCATGCTGGCTGAGAACATCTCACATGGGCTGCTTTTGCGCAAGGTCAGGGCTGCACCCCCAGTCTCTTTCCCAATCGTTTACTTTCCTCCCGACCCTTCGGGCCCCTTCAGCAGCTGATCCTCCTCTTCACACAGCCCCAAGTCCGTACTGCTCCACGCCCCAGCGTCCACGCTGGGGCCCCGACGTGGATGCTGGCTGTAACTGACCCTCCACAGATCGGGCCCAGCCGGGACTCCCCGACCACGACTGTGTCCTGTACCCCCAGAACCTGGTGTGTTTCCCAGCCCGGACGCCGCCCGACCTGCCCCCTCCCTGTCGCCTGCCTAGGCCCCTGTCCTGCAGTACCTGTATTACCTGGCCCAGATCGGCATCGCCATGTCGCCGCTCAGCAACAACAGCCTCTTCCTCAGCTACCACCGGAACCCGCTCCCCGAGTACCTGTCTCGCGGCCTCATGGTCTCGCTGTCCACTGATGACCCCCTGCAGTTCCACTTCACCAAGGTCAGAACCTGTCAGGCGGCAGACGGCAGGTGTCCTGGGACGAGGACACCCAGGCACCCGGTCTCAGGGCTGGCGCTGCCCCCTGCTGGTAGAGTGCTGCATGCTGTGTGGCAAGTCTCTTGGGGAGGGACCAGGTGGCGGGGCTTGGAGCACCTGTCTGAGGGAACCTGGCCTGTGCAGGAGCCGCTGATGGAGGAGTACAGCATCGCCACCCAGGTGTGGAAGCTCAGTTCCTGCGACATGTGTGAGCTGGCACGCAACAGTGTGCTCATGAGCGGCTTCTCTCACAAGGTACCGTGCCCGCCGGCCTGGCCTTAGCATTGTCTCTCCCTCCTCTCTTCTGCATTGGGGGAAGTCCTGGGGGTCCTGGGACATGGCCCTTCAGAGCCAGCGACAGCCCTGCCTATCACCTCCTCACCCTGCAGGTAAAGAGCCACTGGCTGGGACCCAACTACACCAAGGAGGGCCCTGAGGGCAATGACATCCGCCGCACCAATGTGCCAGACATCCGCGTGGGCTACCGCTACGAGACCCTGTGCCAGGAGCTGGCACTCATCACGCAGGCAGTCCAGAGTGAGATGCTGGAGACCATCCCGGAGGAGCCAGGTGTCACCATGAGCCCGGGGCCTCAGTGAGCCTGGCCGCCGCACTGCCCCCCACCTCTCAGCCCCATGACCATGTTTTGTCCTTGGTCCCCTCCCAGCCCGTTGTGGTCTCTGCATGTGTTCATTCTTCTTTGTCCTGCATGTCTCTGACTTGTATCTGTCTCTGTGCCACCCCAGTGACAGCAGTGCCCAGGATTTGCTCCCCCTAGTGTGGTACCCGATGGCCCACATTTGAGGGCTGCCCTGCTGGTGGCCCTGTCCTAGGATCCTCTGAAGCCTGGTGGTCCTTGGGGGCCGGGGACGGTGGTGGAGGGCTGGCCCCTCTAGCCTTTGGAGTCCTGCCTGGCAAATCTGAGTTTGGACCAGGGCTTGAGTTTAGGCCCCGTCTTGTTTACATGGCTCGGGGACAGTCAGGTGGGGCCTGTACATGTCCACTGTGGGCACAGGGCTGCAGGGTGGTTCACGGGGCTCCAGCATCTCTGCGATGGGTAGAGCTGGGCTGAGAGCTCGGTCGTAGCCCCAGCATCCTGGACTCAGGCCTCGGAGGTGCTGGACCACCGCCTCTGCCAAGTCACTACCTGGCAGACCTCTTCGTCCTTCCTCTGGTCCACGTGTTCCTCTGGTGTCAGCTTCCTGTGCCTCTGTGGGAGGGGGCAGCCGCCCTGTGCCATGTCTGGGGCCATTGCAGCTGGAGGGTCCTGGATCTGCCACCAGCCCTGGGCGTGGTATCCCCAGTATGGTCCCCAGAGTTTTGACCAGACCTGGATCCTGGCTGGTTCCCTGTGTTGTTTTCCGGACTGAGGCCTTGGCTGTGAAATGCAGTGTTTCATACAATCCCGTCTTTCCTAGTGCATGAGAAATAAAGATTATTTAAGTAATGAGGCAGGTGGGGTCTCTGTCGGGAGAGGGAGAGCCATGTGGGGGTGGCTGAGATGGCGGCCAGGAACATTTTGGTGGAGGGAAAGCAAATTCTGAGGGGAGCGACTGGGCTTGGCTGATGCGGCTCCGTGTATGCGGAAACTGACGAAGGACGCTGTGGGTGGGGGGAGAGCCCGCCAGGCCCTCATCCCGCAACCCCCTCTGATGGGGTTTCTACTCCTCCTACCCCCTCTCCACTTCCAGCCGCTTACAGCAGCCTTACAAGCAGAGTGGCAATGTGGCAATATGCACTTCCAAGCAGGCCCAGGCCAGTGGTTCTTAAACCCGGGGTTTATCAGGATCTCCTGTGAACTCGTTTAAAAGGCCATTTCCGGGTCCTACTCCTCGGATTCTGATTCAGTAGGTAGAAGGTGTGGCCCAGAAATCTAACAATTTGGCTTCTGTCCCATGTTTAATACACAACTTCTGGAGCAGCTCCAAGGCGGAAAGTGGAATGTGCCCTGTGCTGTGCAGGGGCCTGGGCTGGCAACAGAGAAGCGTGTGGCTGCTGCTGCTGAGCAGGGAGAGTCAGGCTGGCCGCTTCCGATACTTCTGATGCGGGTAGCCCTAGCACAGCGGCAGCCTGCGTAACTGAGGGCCTGGGGAGGGAGCAGGAGGCTGGCTTCCTCCTCCCCTCCCGTCAGCTTGCTCGGCCCCAGCCAGCTGCCTCTGCACTAGCTCGCTCCCTCCCCTGAGCAGGAGCTCTCCTGATGTCCCTGCCACCTGAAGGCCGCTAGCCAGGCTCACTCCTGGCCGATACCCGTACCCAGGGCCCTTCAGTCTCCAGAAGGCCTCTCTCGTTCTAGCCATTTACATACCATAGAACTAAACATGAGAGCTGGATGACGAGCTAGAGAGTATACAACGCTGGCTGATTTCTGGGTGGAGGAGCAGGCTCAGGAGGTACAAGTGGCCTGTGGCAGGACCTGGACTGGAAGCCAGGGGAGCTCAGCAGCCAGGGCTGCCCCAGCCCACACTGGGCCTCGTGTACCCGAAGAACATTGCTTTTCCAGGGTGAACTTATTTTCAAGGAGGTGTATTCACTTACTAATAATAAAATGTGCTGTATCTTCTCTAAAGGTTCCCCAAAGGTGAACACGGCCTGTCTCGTGTGCCGGCACTCAGACAGCAAACCCTCTGCATTTACTCCTGGGCTCTGCCATGCGCAGGACCCTACATCCCATCTTCTTGTCCCTGTCCATTCTCGGTGTGTGCTGAGACCCAGCTGTAAGAATGCTACCAGTTTCAAGAATTAGCAGCCTCCCTTCTGTCTTTTCAAAGAACTTGCTTCTGGATTTTTCGTTTCTCAGAAATTTCTCTTTTCTACATGTATCGAGAGAAAATCATTTTAAAACAGTAAGATCTTAATACTTTTTCCTGAAATCAATTTTCATGACAGAAATTTAGAAAACATGGAAAAATTGGGAACAAGGAGAAAAAAAAGCCCACTTATTCACCAATGTCAGCAAGTATTTGCTAATCATCTACTGCATGCCTGAGATATATATTTATATATTTAAAATATATATATATTTATGTATTTCGATTCTTTTTTAAAAAGGCATTTTTGAGTTGAGATCATATATGTGTAATTTTGTGATCTTAAAATATTTTAACAAGTTTTTGCACATTGCATTAAAATACTGTTTATAAATATAAATTTTAATTACTGGTCACTGTCCCATGGTGAACCTCACCATAATTTACCATGAGAGCTCTTCTGGGTTAGGAATGACTATGGCCTAATGTCGTGACCGACAGAGTTTTGGCTCCACGACTCCAGCACCAGCTGTGTGACCTTGGGCAGGTTACTGCCCGTCTCTGTGCCTCCAGGTCCTCACCCATTTCATAAGGATAATGACGGCCATGCCTCATGGGTTGATTTTAGATTCATTCAGTCAATTCAGTCTCTGGATATAAAACACTAATGAAGGGCTCGATAGCTATTAGCTATTATTATCTTTGAATATAATAAGGCTTTGCAGACTGTTCTCCTACCCTAGCTGCCTGTGAGCGAAATGACCAGGTCCAAGATAGAATTTTATTTTATTGCTTCCTGATAGAAATTTATGTAAATGGAGATTAAAGTCCTTTCCTTATCCTCCACCTTCCACCTCCTTCCTTCCATCTTTTTTTTTTTTGGAATCGCATCTGCCTCCTCTGACCTGCCTGAGGGGTTGTGTGGTGTCCTTGTGAGGGAGCCAGGGCCTCAGCATTTTTGCGGAAGGAAGTGACCTGGACGGCAGAGGAAATTTGAAAAACAACTTTAAAAGGCCCCGGAGAGCAATAAAGCAAGCAGACAGATCTACCTGGTTCAGTCTGCCCTGTGGGGTTCGCCCTGAGTGACGGCTACTTCGGGGGACTGTCCCTTGTCAGTCACAAAACATTGGGGACTTAGTGGTACCCAGGGCTTTGCCAATCGCGTCGCACTCTGCCCTGCCCTGATTCACTTCTCTGGCGCGCCCCCTCCTGGGGGAGTTGAGGGGAGCACGGGAACAGTGCCCTCCCCGCCCCCGCCGCCTCCTGAGAAGAAGTGGTGGTAGGGGCTGGCTAGGATGACCAGGATACCGAGTTCCAAACCTTACACCCGAACATTCGCCGCATCAGAGTATTACCTCATTTATAAAATTATTTATATGAAACTCCAATAAAGGTTTAACCATTAAAGCACATTGAATTCAACGTTTGGCAAATCGTTTTGTTTTCAAAATGAGAATGAAGTTGCCCTAATTAGGATGCCCTGGACTGTCTGGGATGGGTGTTCCTACAGCTGTTCCCGCAGCGGGGCCCCCGGCACGTCTACAAATGGGGAGGGTCCGAGCGCCCTGGACTCCGGGATAAACCCCTTCTGTCCAGGGGACTGGGCGGACTTTCAAAGGCCTGGGAAATGAAGGCCTGTAAGAAAAACTTTGGGGCTGCAAAATATGAAAACGACAACGTCAAATTAAGTGTTTAAATTCTTCCGAAAGCAGCATGTCAACTTTAATATTTGTTAAGTTTGGTATCCACAGAAATGTCGTTATATTTGAAAACAATTTGTAAATTGGATTTTTGGCAAGAGTTCCAGACTATGCAGGATGATTGAAGAGAAATCACAGCCAATAGTAAAGTAAATGAGTTACTCATCATCAAGTGATTTCAAAAGCAAATTTATTAAAGCCCTTTTATATTGAAAGCCAAGGAGAGTTATATTTAATGAGGGAATGTGGCTGCATTTTAACTTTCGTTACAAGGAGGGGCGGGGACGAGGTGGGGGGTACTCCTCTAAGAAGCAGATGCACATCTGTAAAGGACTGCACATGGCCCTGTCCTGCAGTCCTGCTCTGGGCCGGGGACCAGCTCAGCCTCTGGCCTAGCCTGGACCTTTCCACCCGCTTGCCTCCCTAACCAGGCTGGACAGATTCCCAGCACCTACTCCTGCCACAGGAGTCTTCTCTAGACCTGTGCAACGACCGTGTGTGGCTGGCGTTTCTAGCTCCTTTTTGCAGATCAGAAGCTGATCCAGATTCGAAACCTGAGTCTTCTACTTATCGGCTGGGCAAGTTGCCCCTCTTCCCTGACTTCCCAATTTTGGGGGTGCTATGCAAAGGGGAGAGAGTACCAACCCATTCCCAGCCTTGCATGTAGCGCCAGGATTCAAACTCAAACCTATTGGACTCCAGAGTCCAAGGTGAAGT
>NW_011888787.1:8386762-8388251 GCF_000151845.1 Pteropus vampyrus | reverse complement strand
CCTTTCCACCCGCTTGCCTCCCTAACCAGGCTGGACAGATTCCCAGCACCTACTCCTGCCACAGGAGTCTTCTCTAGACCTGTGCAACGACCGTGTGTGGCTGGCGTTTCTAGCTCCTTTTTGCAGATCAGAAGCTGATCCAGATTCGAAACCTGAGTCTTCTACTTATCGGCTGGGCAAGTTGCCCCTCTTCCCTGACTTCCCAATTTTGGGGGTGCTATGCAAAGGGGAGAGAGTACCAACCCATTCCCAGCCTTGCATGTAGCGCCAGGATTCAAACTCAAACCTATTGGACTCCAGAGTCCAAGGTGAAGTGCAGGTGTACATGTGCTCTAGAGGACTGACAAACCAGAATCTTGAAAGACTTGGAGCACGTGAATTCCACATCATCGGAGACGCGGCGACCTCTAACCAGCTGAGGTGAGAGGCCTTCAGGTCTTCGGGAAAGGAAGAGGTATTTGAACAATACCAACAACAGTCAGCCTGTGTCATCGCTTCTTTGAGTAGCCTTGTCTTGGCCAGCAGCCTGCATTTCCTTTTCCTGCTGGGAGGGCAGCATCCCCCTGTGTGCAGCGTTACCCGCCCAGCGAGGAGTAAGCCCGAGCAACTTCTTATCCCCCTCTTCCTCATCAGACTGTCCCCTACCCCTGCCCACCTTTGGGCTTCTGCCACTTCTCCCAGACCGTCCCCACTGGTCCCCCCTTCCAAGGCTAGTTCTCTGCATTGGTGTCCTTGTTATTTCTGAGACATCGGGGCCCATCACCTGCCGCTCCTTTTTGGAGAAAATTTCTTGCCTCTTGGTGCGGGTGACCCCGCCCTCACTGGGCCTACTGCTTCCGTGCTGTCTCCATCTCTCCTCCCACCTCCCACCCTCTTCTCTGCAGCAGGCTGATTCCTGCTGGTGCTGTGTCCTCACATCCCAGAGTCAGGAGAGATGTGCTTGCGGGAGAGGCCTGTGCTGGGGCCAAGGTGGGGAGAAGGGTGGAGAAGGGAGGGGAGGCTCCTTTGCGGGACTCATTGAGGGCCCAGTGGGTAAATGTATTAAAAGAGGTCAAGCTGGAGACGGAGATGGTGTTCAAGAGGCTGCTGGGGAAGGAAGGCGGCTCTGCAGGCCAGATCCTTGATCTGTTACGGTAAATAAAGATGACCAATCCGTAGGAACCAACTCCCTCTGCCCAGGTCAGAGGAGGTGTGCAGCAGACCTGGGAAGCTACTTACCATCTTAGATCAGGAATTCAAGACTCCAAACACAGGATTTTTTCCAAAGTCTCCCAGCAGTGGCTTGGTGAGCAGTGAGATGACACCAGGGTTTTGAACAGCCTATGTTAGCCCTGGGCCGCCTTCTCTTCTGCCCTCCTGTGCCCCCAGGCACAGCCTTGGGTGGACAGAGCCTTATGCCGGGGAGCGCAGCTTGGGAGCAGAGCACAGGCTGGCTTTCGGTTCCCGATCACCCAGGGGCTTTTGTCAGTGCATGCCCTGCTCAGTGTAG
>NW_011888787.1:8375663-8386712 GCF_000151845.1 Pteropus vampyrus | reverse complement strand
TGTAGGTGGCAGCCTGGTCCTGGGGTTCCTGGGCACCGCAGCCTGAGGGGGTACGTGCAGCTGTATTATCACTGATGCCACTGGCTCAGTGGGAGTTCCCAGCAGTATCCTACATGAATCTATAAATTCGATGTAGCTACTGTCACCCCTGTTCCATTCCAATCCTGTCTTGTAGCTGAACAGGCTCGGTGCCCACAGAGCCACCTGGGTGCCTCAGTGCTTAGCTGTCCCAAAAGTGGTCTGCCTTGGGTACTGGAGCCCTCACAAGCATCCAGGTATATAGCTCTCTCTCTCTCCCTCTCTGCCACATTCTGTCCCTGTGTACCAGGTACCTTGCCAAGCTGCTTGGACACCTGGGTCATGCACAAGCACGGAACTGATGTTCACCTGCATGCCACCTTTGTGTGCGTTAGGAAGAGGCGGGCCCTCTGAGCAGACATGGCCCTGATAGCTCACGGAACCGATGGCATCTTTGGGTAAAGAAAACAGTGTCCCTGCCTCCAGGTGGTTACAGCGTGCCAGAGTGAGCTCCTCGCTGTAGGCTGGATTTCAGCTTCCACTTGCCCCTCGACTGGTAGCCCTTTGCAGTTCCTAACTTGTCCATAGGGTTGCGGTACTGAGACCATTGTGAGAACTGCTTTGGCTTCTGCTGCAGTTCCTGGCTCTGAGCTGGGCTGCGGCACCCTCTCCAGGCATCCATGCCCATTATCTCATGCAGTAGACACTTGTGGGTCCCACCTCACCAACTCACTAGAGTTGGGCCGGCTCACGTATGAATCCCCCCAGCGAGAGCTATGGCTTAGGCTAAGCCAGGAAGCCCCTAGAAAAAGAGCTGCCCAGGGGCTTGTTGATGTGAACACTCTTTCCCCTGGGGAAGGCTGGAAACACGTACATTCTGGCCCTTTGGCTGTGCTGTCCTAGACCCCCACTCCACCCCATTCTCTAGTTACCACATGAGGTTAGGCCACATCTTTCACATGCCCGATCCTGATTGGTTTCCTGATTGGCTGCTCTGGCTCTTTGGAACATCTCAGTGTTAAGGCGATCTCTGCAGGAGTTCACTTTGTCTCTTCCAACTGGATTGTCCTATGATGCTCAGAGCTTTGAGGAAGGTCTAATTGTCTCCCCCATTGGGTACCTGGACAAGACCCCAAAGAGGAGGTTCTGCAAGGATGCAGAAAACCTGCCTGAGGGAGAAGAGGGAGGAAGGCACCCTGAGGCTGGGTTAGGGGTGTCTCCCCTTTACCTTCTGGTGTGGAGTCAGTGTCCCGAAGGTTACTAGAGGACAGCACTGTCCTTGACCCACACAGGCCAGTGCCTCCCTAGGATGGGTCCTGGAGAGGTCTCCCTGCCTCTCTTGGAGGCAGGGGCTGAGTCCGCTGGCATGGGAGGCTCCTCACATGATGCTTAGTTTAGTATTTTGCTTCCTGTGGGTGCTCGGCAAGTAGCACTGGCAGGGAGTTTGGGGCCCTGAATTTAGCCATCAAAGATAATGATGACAATGGCCAACATTTATTAAGAGCTTACCATATGCCAGGCTCTGTTTTAGAAACTTCAGATGTATGACCTCATTTAATCCTCAACTTAGCCCTATGAAGTAGGTGCTGTTATTATTGTCATTTACAGAGAAGGAAACAGAGGCACAGAAAGGTTAAGAACCCTTCCTAGGGTCACACAGCTAGTAAGTAGTGGACCCAGGATGCTAACCTAGGAAGTCTGGCTCCAGAGGCAATGCTCTGTCGTGCCCCACTCCCTCTCCCTTTGGCTTCTGTGAACGAGGAAGCCAAGGGGCCCGTCATGGCTAGGTGGGGGGTGGGATGGGGTGGGGGAGTGGGAGGATGGGGGGTGGGCTGAAGGTGGTGGTGAGGCGCTGGTCCTTCAGATTGTACTAGAAGGCTGGCTCTGTCCTGGGCCCCACCAACTCCCCTCAGTGGATTCCCGCCTATCGGACATCTTGACTGTGGTTGCAGCCCTGAGACCTGGTTAATAACCCTTGCTTTCTAGGACAGTCCCCTGGGGCTGTCCTGTCTCTGTGACCCAGTCAAAGTTAAGATCAACTCTTCATTCCCATGTTCTGTCTCATGCTTGCCAAGCCAAAACCTCATTCTGTGGTCTCCCTGTGAATTTCTCATCTATATACCTCTTCTGGTCCCTGGGGTTGGTTTTTGATTTCCTTACTTCTCTTGGCTCCCGAGCAGAATTATTTTTCTCCTAGGGACTATTTGCTCCTCCATTGGCTATGACTGATACTGGACTAAGTGCGACTCCCTTCCAAGACTTAGAGAAAGCAGAATGCCTTTCACCCGCTCCTGCCCTGAGTCAAAGAGAGACTGCATTACCTACCCCAACACTGGGGGCGGGAAAGGATGGCTTTTTCAATAACTGACGCTTGGTCAACTGAATATGCATATGGAAAAGAGGTGACTCCAACCTCACACCATACACAAATGCCCAGATGTCTTGAATATGTTCTTTTGGATGAAAATATAGAATATCTTGATGATCGAGGTGGCGCCTAATGGTCTGTCCTTTTCACGCGAACAGAAGCATATTCCTTGCAGGAGCAGTGGAGAAGTTCGGGGAGCCGCCAAGGGGTCTGCAGGAAGCCGGGGCATGGTGGGGAGGGGCGAAGCTAGGCATTCCTCAGGCAGGAGGGACCCTTTCCCACCTGGGAGCTGCACATTTGGCCGCCAGGGGGCGCTGCTGGAGTGGGCCTCCCCAAGAATGGGACGGGGACTTAGGACTTAATACCAATTACTTAAACCTGCCGCCCTCTCGGTAACCAGGCAGTCTAGTAAATGTGGCGTATGTCGGGGTTTGCCAGTCTTCTCACGGTGCTGACCCATAGCCAGAGGCTCGATCCCTCTGGGGTCCTCTCTGTCCTTTCTTGCCTGCACCCTGTCTAGAGTAGAGGGGGTGCTGCACCTTGGGCCGTGAGCTCAGGGGGGCTCAGCCAGCCCAAAGTATTACACCAACGACCTTGCCAATGCCTTTAGGGCCCAGCCAATGCCTTCAGGGCCTGGCCAGCGCCGAGAGGCAGACTGAGCCTGAGAAGGATCAAACCAGCAGCAGGGGGGTTGGGGTTGGTCTCCTTGTTAAAGGTTCGAAGATCTGGGGATCTGAGGTGTGTCCTGACCCCTCCGTGCCACAAAGCCACAGCTGTTCCTTCCCTCAGCACTTCTGCTTTCTGTTTAATTGGGCAGTTAGTTCTCAGTCAGGTTGGAGTTGCTCTGGAATCCCACATTCTCCATTGAGACCCCAGCTCTCATTGCCGGACCTCGGGGGGCGTCGTCACTGATGCTCTATCATGGGTAGAGACCGGGAAGCAGATACCAGCACCACCATCGTAGCTGCCGGGGATTCCTGCTGCTCCCCCACCCCAGGTCAGCTCTCTTGAATGTATATAAGGCCCAGCTCCAGTCTCCTGGGGCCAGGCATGTAACCTGCTTTGCACCTCTGCCAGGTCCGACTCATTGCCGCAGCCCCTAATCTGGCCCCATCCTTTCTATGCACATTTTCTTTGTATTGATTTATATTTACAGGTTTGCTAATCTTCTCATGTTGTCCAAAAGCTCAAAGGTTTAATACAAGGGGCCTTTGCAGGTCAATGATGTTTTTGGGTCCCAATGTACTGTTCTGAAGCTTTCCAGCACATTCTTTCTGGCTATGGTCTCTCTCTGGCATATCTGTTGCCTTGTTTACACCACTTCAAGTGTTTCTAAGATCTACATTACACTGGAATATTCTGGCCTTGGGAAGTTGTTTCTCACTGATAACAAATATGAGGGACACAAAACAGTCTAATAAACATCCATTGTACTTGGCACGTGAGGGCCTGTTGCTTCCTGCCAAGTTTGCCCAGTGTCAGCTCCCCTGGTGTTTGGAAACAGAGTTGGATTGTCATTGGCTCCCGCGGTCCTGTGGTTTCACTCTGTAGGTGGTGTGGTGTCCTGGGTAGAGCCTTGGGGTTGACTGGACAGAGTCAAATACACCTCTGACTTACTGGCTGTGTGTCCTTGGGCAAGTAACTTAATTTCTCTGAGCCCCTGTTTCTTCATCAATAAAATGAGGGAAGAAATACATAATTCGAAGAGATGTTTTCAGAATTCAGTGAGAAAGTCTATGTAGTTGACACATCATAGGCACTCAATAAGTATTGGCTGGGATTATTAGTAAAAGCAAATGGGCCCCTTCTTTAAAGAGGAACATAGCTCTCTCTGAAACACCTTAGTTATACTTAAATTGGCTGCTTAGAAGTCATTATTCCTCAAGGCATCTAGGAGCAGAGGCCAGGGGAAGGGGCTATTCCAGGGTGCAGGGCAGAGGGGGCTGCTACTTGGTGCTAGGGACCTGCACCCTTGGGCAAAGAGCAAGAGAAGGACTATTTCCTGCCTCTGCTGGTTTCAGGAGCTGGTTTGAGTCATCTGTCTGGGCAGGGAAAGGCAGAGGCAATATTGTTTTCAGAGGAAATAGGTAAAAGGCTCACATCCAAATGCAGAATCAAATTTCAGAGAATAACAGAGCTTCGAAGGACCTGAGATGAGAATTCAGAGGCCTAAGTATCATGAGACCTCCTGGAGGCCCCACAGCTAGAGAGCAGCAGAGCCAGGCGTGGACACTTACTATGTGCAAGGTGCTCTTCTAAGTGCTTTTTATGTATTAGCAGATTTAATCTCCAAAATAACCCCCACTGAATGAAAGTTTTGTGAAGTCTGAACTTTGTTTTGTCCAGTGCTGAGTTTCACAAGATACATATCAGATGCCTGATAAAAATTTGGTAGATGAAGGAACCCTGTGAGGTGTGTATGTACTGCTGTAATCAGAGGAGGAAATTCACGTACAAGGAGATTAAGTAATTTACTCCAGCTCCCCCGGCTGGTAAAGGGCAGAGTCAGGATTCGAACCCAGGCCACAGTGAGAAGCTGCCTGCCAGCCTCCAAGTCCCCAGTCTTGCCTCAGCCTGTTTTCAAAGAGTGTCTGACCAGTTTCTTTTCCATCTTGCGATCTGCTTACTTTGAAGCTTTTCCTACCTTGGCCATCTGTAGGTATTTGTATAACTCAGATGAAATACTTTTGGGGCACTTAGCTCTGCCCACTATTGATTTTCCAGTTTCACAGAGTACAACGTTCATATATTTCAGTAAAGGTCTGATTTACACGTTTTCAAATTCTAGTTTTTCATGACACCGAGGGCATTGAAGGAAATCAGGTTTCCAGGGTTGAAGGCTTATGGGTTTGTACGCAGTAGAAAGTCCTTCTGGACTGTCTGAGCATGCTGTGCCTGTTTAGCGAGGATGTGAGAAACGGTGTGATGGTGTCTGAACATGCCCTTCCTTCCGGCAGCCTGTAAGGGGTCACCTGTTTGAGAAGAAATGTGGAAAGAAATAAAGAAGGTGTGGTCTGACCCCAAAGACTCAGGTTTGATAGGTGTGACAATCCACCATTACTTTCCTCAAGATTTGGGTTGGGAGCTGGAGTAAACACTAATGAGGGACAAGCCAGCCCAACTCCGAGACCCTCATCTTGCCTGGGATGCAAAAACAAGCCATAAAATTAAAGGACAAGCACTTATTAATCCCCAAAGTAAGCAAACAAAGGAGGGGATGCTTTCACATTAAACAAAATGATCTCTAGACAAACAGCACAACAGTTCCTCATGACAGTTCTTTTGTTTTTGGTCTTCAAAGTTTCTTTAAAATGCTTAGCCAAATGCCGAATGAAGTTCTTGGATGGAGTGATTTGCCAGTCAGTTTCTGCTTCTGTTTTGGTGTTAAATCATTAACAAAAAAGTGGAAAAGGCACTGGAATAACATCAGGAACTAATTCTGACTAATGTCTAAAGGAGATGATTTGGGAGACGATGTGTCCTGTTTCGGAGCTGCTTTAACTAAAGAATATTTCAGCGAGGCCATTTTTGAGTCCGAATTGCATTGGAAGCTTAAATGCAATTAAAGAAAGCCAGTAGAATAACAAAATACGCAGATGCCTTTGGATGATAAATGTATGTCTACTGGTTTTGACCTTTTGAAAATGTTTACATACTGTGAGGTAAGAAATAGCTATAATAGTTTTTAACCTTACTTTCCTCTAGGTTTCTCTTGTGTCTAAAGAAAAAAGACAAGATTTACTCAAATTAAAGATAGTAATTAGTGTAAATGGTTAATTGTACTGGATACAGTAATTTCAGAGATATACAAGTATATATGGAATAAGATGTGATTATTCATTTAGAAAAGTTATTAAAGTTTCTTCGAATGGTAAATTAATATGATATATGTCATTTTATTGACTATACTGATGAGTTAATGATATTGTAAAAGTTGTAAAAGCTTTTAAATGATAGTTAAAAGCTTTAAAGCATTATCTATTTTATGTTTATATATCTATGTATGCCTAAATACATACAAATAAAGGACTATTAATAAATCCTACTACATACATCTGTTACCAAAATAATGTACCAAAGAAGTAAACTTAGAATTTGGGTCTTTCATGTAAAATGACTATGTCATTTTATACCCAGGTTGTTAGAGGCTTTTTTCCTTTACCAAATGATTCTCATAACTTCCAGTGCTTTTCCCACACTCTTTAAATAATGAGTGTGGGAAAAGCACTGGAAGTTATGAGAAATTACTTTGGATAGCCCTGGCCTAACTTTATCTGTTCATATTAAAAAATGTTGTCATGGACCTAAATTCACCCTTAAAATATATACCACTCCAGAAGTTCAATTAGTTCCAAAGACTACAATAACTGCCCTCCCCAGGGCTTGCCAGCTGGTAAGAAGTCAAAAAATAAGCACAGCACATACACTAACAGAAGTGCTTTAGAGGTAGCATGCAAACGTGGAATGCTTTAGAAATGAAGAGTTTTCTAGTTGTGACAGTACATAAATTGGACAACAAGTTAAAAAAAAAAAACAACGCTTTTAGCTGATTTGCTGTTACCTAAGGAAATGGCTCTAATAAAAGTAGAACATCATTCAAAACAGCAAGACCTGGAAGCTTGGGGTAATGACCCCTTTAGCTGACCACTTTGCTACATGAGCAGCATTAACCAAGACAATTGCTCCTGTAATCACATGGAGCCCTGGAGGAATTCAAAGAGGCTATTTTTAGGTGTCGAGAAAACCCCTGATTTGGAAAAGTGGAAAGTGGAAAAATTCAGAAGTGGGAAAGGTTGCATAAGGATAATTTTTGGTGCTCTCAGAATGGCTGACTCATACCACCACATAATTTGAAATGGAGGTTAGCGAAAAACACTTCATGTTATTACTCATAATAGCAAAGATACACTGGCAACGATGCTAAACCGACATTAGTGGGCTAACGTTAGGGTGTTGCCAAAGATGTTTTTAAAACGTGTCCTACTGCCAATGATGCCATCCTGGTAGAATGTTCAGGTGGGATATGCACAAGGACCAAAGTCTTCAAGGCCTTTTAGTTCTTTATACAAATGCCTCTTGCAATGGATTAGAAATAAGTTCTGGTTATTTCCTGTTTTCTTCTCAGAGTAGATTTAAGCTTTTCCTCACCAGAGAGCTACGGCAAAAAAAAAAAAAATTGCTTGATTCTGTTTTCCAACCTGGGGACTTTCCACTTATCTCTCTAATAACGGCAGACACTCATTTTACTGGTACTGTTATTAAGGAACTCTGTAAAGATTCCCTTTTACCCAAAAATGTTTTTGTTCTCATCATCCACAGTCCTTAGGAAAAATAGAACTAATGAAATTTTAAATACTGAAATGAATGACCTCTGGATACCAGGCCTTAATCAGATATATGACTTGCAAACCTTTCTTCCATGCTCCGGGTTATCTTTTGAGTCAGAGGCCGGATTTACACTGAATAAACATCATGAGATTCTGTGTTCTTTCCAGATGACAAAATTTGGCTGTGACTTTCCTAAAAGGCAAGGCAAAGAGTGAAGTGCAACGTATTATGCAATTCTGTGCCTATAAAATAAAAATGCAAACCAGAGGCTTGGGGAGGGCCCCCCTGTTCCAGTAATGACTCCTGAGGGAACATTTCCCAAAGAATCTCATTATCGTGAACACCATCCACAGTATCCACAAGGGAAAATATAATGGCAGGTTTCAGGGGGCTATTTCTTGCAGTGTTCTTCTAAGAAAATGTTTTAGGATCCACCAAAATGAGGCCTGCCTTCCATTCCTGAGCCAGTACTTGGATCCCAGTGTGAAGGACAGCACAAGGCTCCCTGCCACAAGGGCTCTGCCTCCTTTCTGTCTACACTGCCTGCTCCGACCCTGCCCTCTCCCTTCGGGGCACTTCTTCTATAGTCTGGATGGATGATCCACGGCTGACTCTGTCCACCGGCCTTTCAGAGTGCCTGCTACATGTCCCCAGGCCTCCTTGCGACACCCCGGGCAACTTACTGTGGTGGAGAACATCTATCACTTTCCTCAGGGCTGGCACTGCAGGCTGCAGCTCTCTGTTGGAAACACATGCATGCACACGCACGCAAGCACACATGCACGCACACACGCATGCACACGCACACACCAAAAAAAAAAAAAAAGCAAGAGGAACTTAAAACCCCTCAGGCTCTTTCTTTGTCGAGGATCTATAATAAACAATTTGAGAAGGGACTGGTCTTTGGGTACCTTTTGTAAGAACAGTAAAAAATAGCCTTAAGCTGTTACTCTCTTCTGCTTCCCACGCAGGAACACCTGTTTCTGATGATGCCAGAGGTCTCAAGTGCCATAGGGGATGTCCCCCGGGGTCTCCAGTAGCAGCAGGCAGTCGTCAAAAGGCCAAAGCTCTGTTCCTTTAAAGCCATCCTATGAGGGCCCCCAAAGGGTAGTCTAGGTCAAGATGGTGAATTTTATCACCATTTTTTAAAGTGTGGTATGAAGAATCACTTTCTGAAAGTCTGTTTTAACCCAAGGTTTTAAGCCATTCTAAAGGAATCAATGGGTTGCAGAAATAATATAAGGAATATTATTTCTTGCAGCTGAGCGTTTGATAAATATCAAGTAGCAGAGAGTTCAGACTTACATCTTCTGACAAGATCTTGGAGTGTGGATATCACGGTTTTGATCAGGAGACAGCATATGCTGTAAAGCAACTATTTAAAATGCTCCACGAGAGAGTCAGTCATCTAGGGAGCTTTTAAAACCTTGGATGCCACTGCCCTCAGGGATTCTGACTTCCCTGGTTTGTGGTGAGGCCCCGTATTGTTTAAAAAGTTCTCCAGGTGATCGTAATGTATGGAAAGGTTGGGAATTATTACTTTTAAGTCAATAGAGCTGTGGGAAAGGCTGATTTTAAAAAATGTAAGTTAAGCAACCCAACCAGGAACCTGCCTGAATGAGCTAGCCAGGAATTGCCTGCATCTTTCTAACATATTTTCCATCTTCTTGTTTATAGTCTAACCCATTGCATCAACAGCTTTCTTTGTTTACACCGTAATTGGGTATAACTCTTTTGAGCTCAAGATCACTGTCACTTGATCTATGTAGCTTTGGGAGATAGGACAGATATTATAATCCTTATTTTCCAGGTGCAGGAAATTTCCTTTATTCATTGTGAAGGGATTGACCAACTAGCCACCTGCTGTGGGTGAGGGGCAGGGTAGAAACACATCACTCACGGGCCACGCCCTAAAATCCTGTGACACAGCCCGCTGTCACTACCTTGGTGTTCCCGAGACCACCGTGGCCCTTGGCCGCTCGGTTCACTAAAGGAATCAGTGTCATCCTGTGTCTGTGCTGGAGTGACTTTCTAGACCTTCCATGCATTCTGCATAACAAAATGTTAACAGAATATGCAAGTGTGCTCTGAGAAACAGGCTGTAACAATACGCCATATTGAAGGGGAAAAGCACACAGACTATCCCATCAATTATGAGAAGCACTGTTATCTTATGCACACATGAGAAATTTAAAAAAACTACAAGGTAAACTACAATGTGTCATTGATTGTCAGACATCCTGATTCTGAAATCAGTTGATTTGATATTAGAATGCTGGATGTTAGAACGCAAGAAAAAAGTACATTGATAAAGGAGGATGCTTCTTACTCTCTCCAATTTTTATGCTCCATAAAAAAAATGTGGGAAATCAGTGCCCAGTAGCCCAGAGTTAAAATGAGGTTGCCAGACTCCAAACGCCTGCATTTTATGAGCCTTGTTCCCCTCTCCATCTCTGTTATTTCCAGAGTCTCCTCAACCCCTCTGAGCTGCCACTTGTGGTGCCCTCATCAGGCAGCCTCTAAAAGCACTCGAGTTATCTGCCAGCAATCCTCCCAAGGCCAAACCAACAGACTTCGCAGTGCTCATCTCAACCTCCACATCTGAGAAGTGGAATTCACCATCGCTTTCTCCCGCCTTGTCAACAATAGCACGAAGGTACATTGCCATTTTGACGAAGGTAAACATTTAGGATCTTCTATATCTCAGGCACCAAGAGCCCTGCACCACCTTCAGACACTGGGTTTTGCTAAATTATTAAGTGCATGTTGAAATGTGTATATGGACTTCAGAAGCCAGCGTACCATAGTCTCTCTCAATGATGGAGCCTAAGGCAAGCAGCACAAACCTGCCCTCAGATCAAGAGAGGCAAAGCATGGGGGCAGAGGGGCAGCCCCGACTCCCCAGTACTCATGATGCCCTTGCTGTTCTCAACTGCGTTCTTGACCATGGGCGGTGCCTGCCAGATGAAGAGATTGGCCTCTCTGACCATCGCTCCACACTCCGTGCAGTCCCTGGAAAGTGCCCATTGCTTTATGCTTCTGTGTACTCCTTCTGTCCAGAATGGCAATGCCCACATCTGAGTGCACCTTCCAAGGTCACTCACACTTTGCTCCCTTAGACTTTCTTGACCTTTCTCTCGTGTCCTAGGCACATGCAGACTTCCCCCCCGGTGCTGCCACATCAGGCGGGTCTTCTTTGTTGATCTCATACTCTAGATGAGCTCCATCCAGTGGAAATATTTAAATGTTCCAGCAGCCACATTAGCAAGAAGAAAGTAGCTTTTATAATGTATCTTATTTAACCCAATATGTCCAAAATGTTATCATTTAAACAT